>NW_027397067.1:69129025-69241694 GCF_003265705.2 Callorhinus ursinus | reverse complement strand
CAGAGAAAAGCAGTCACTTCCGTGTCCCCGGTCTCTGGCCGCACTCCGTGCTCACCCGGCCTGTGACCGGGCGTTGCTATCTCTGGCACCCGATCCCGTGAGGAGTCTCCAAACCTAGCAGGTCGCTGCGGTGCGCTCCCGCGCCGCTCCTCCCGGGGGAGCAAGGGGAGTCTCCGTGGCTCTGCCGCTTGTTGGGTCCCTGCTGGAGAGGCAGTGGCCCGACTGGGCCACGGATCACAGTTTATGGCAACCCCGAGCTGAGAGCCCGCGACTCTGCTCCATCTCTGCAGCCGGCTTCCCCGCTCTGATACCTGGGAGCTCTGGCGCACTCAGGCACCCCCGGTCTTTCTGTGACCCCGAGGGTCCTGAGACCACACTGTCCCGGGAAGAGTCCACCCCCCGCTTAGCCACTGGAGCGACGTCCCTCAGCGGAGCCGGTTTCTAAAAGTTCCGATTTTGTGCTCCGTGGCTCTATCACTTGCCAGAAGCGGCTGACGGAGGCCCCTCCCCCGCCGTCTATCCTCCCGAATATCGCCTCGGATTCACTTCTCCGCACGTCCTACCTTCCAGAAAGTGGTTGCTTTTCTGTTCAGAGAGTTGTTGCTACTCTCTTCTTCGGTCTCCTGTTGAGTTCGTAGGTGTTCAGAATGGTTTGATCCCTATTCAGCTGAATTCCTGAGACCAGACGAAATCTAGGTCTCCTACTCCTCCGCCATCTTGCTCCGCCCCCTCAAATGCTTTTTCTGCATCTATTGAGAGGATCATATGATTCTTGTTCTTTCTTTTCTTAATGTGTTGTATCATGTTGATTGATTTGCGGATGTTGAACCAACTTTGCAGCCCAGGGATAAATCCCACTTGGTCATAGTGAATAATCCTTTCAATGTACTGTTGGATCCTATTGGCTAGTATTTTGGTCAGAATTTTTGCATCCATGTTCATCAAGGATATTGGTCTGTAATTCTCCTTTTTGATGGGGTCTTAGTCTGGTTTTGGGATCGAGGTAATGGTGGCCTCATAAAATGAGTTTGGAAGTTTTCCTTCCATTTCTATTTTTTGAAACAGTTTCAGGAGAATAGGTATTAATTCTTCTTTAAATGTCTGATAGAATTCCCCTGGGAAGCCATCTGGCCCTGGGCTTTTGTTTGCTGGGAGATTTTTGATGACTGCTTCAATTTCCTTAGTGGTTATAGGTCTGTTCAGGTTTTCTATTTCTTCCTGGTTCAATTTTGGTAGTTGATACATCTCTAGGAATGCACCCATTTCTTCCAGGTTATCTAATTTGCTGGCATAGAGTTGCTCATAATATGTTCTTATAATTGTTTGTATTTCTTTGGTGTTGGTTGTGATATCTCCTCTTTCCTTCATGATTTTGTTGATTTGGATCATTTCTCTTTTCTTTTTGATAGGTCTGGCCAGGGGTTTATCAATCTTGTTAATTCTTTCAAAGAACCAGTGCCTAGTTTCATTGATCTGCTCTACTGTTCTTTTGGTTTCTATTTCATTGATTTCTGCTCTGATCTTTATTATTTCTCTTCTCCTGCTGGGTTTAGGCTTTATTTGCTGTTTTTTCTCTAGTTCCTTTAGGTGTTGGGTTAGGTTGTGTATTTGAGACCTTTCTTGTTTCTTGAGAAAGGCTTGTATTGCTATAGACTTTCCTCTCAGGACTGCCTTTGCTGTATCCCAAAGATTTTGAACAGCTGTGTTTTCATTTTCATTGGTTTCCATGAATTTTTTAAATTCTTCTTTAATTTCCTGGTTGACCCATTCATTCTTTAGTAGGATGCTCTTTAGCCTCCATGTATTTGAGTTAGTTCCGACTTTCCTCTTGTGGGTGAATTCTAATTTCAAAGCATTGTGGTCAGAAAATATGCAGGGAATAATCCCAATCTTTTGGTACCAGTTGAGACCTGATTTGTTACCTAGGATGTGATCTATTCTGGAGAGTGTTCCATGGGCACTAGAGAAGAATGTGTATTGCGTTGCTTTAGGATGGAATGTTCTGAATATGTCTGTGAAGTCCATTTGGTCCAGTGTGTCATTTAAAGTCTTTATTTCCTTGTTGATCTTTTGCTTAGATGATCTGTCCATTTCAGTCAGGGGGGTGTTAAAGTCCCCCGCTATTATTGTATTGTTGTCAATGTGTTTCTTTGCTTTTGTTATTAATTGCCTTATATAATTGGCTGCTCCCATGTTAGGGGCATAGATATTTACAATTGTTAGATCTTCTTGTTGGATAGACCCTTTAAGTAGGATATAGTGTCCTTCATCTCTTATTACAGTCTTTGTTTTAAAATCTAATTTGTCTGATAGAAGGATTGCCACCCCAGCTTTCTTTTGGTGTCCATTAGCATGGTAAATTATTTTCCACCCTCTCACTTTCAATCTGGGGGTGTCTTTGGGTCTAAAATGAGTCTCTTGCAGACAGCATATCAATGGGTCTTGTTTTTTAATCCAATCTGATAGCCCATGTCTTTTGATTGGGGCATTGAGCCCATTTACATTCAGGGTAACTATTGAAAGGGTTGAGTTTAGTGCCATTGTATCGCCTGTAAGGTGAATGTTACTGTATATTGTCTGTGTTCCTTTCTGATCTATGCTGCTTTTAGGCTCTCTCTTTGCTTAGAGGACCCTTTTCAATATTTCTTGGAGGGCTGGTTTTGTGTTTGCAAATTTCTTTAGTTTTTGTTTGTCCTGGAAGCTTTTTATCTCTCCTTCTATTTTCAATGACAGCCTAGCTGGATATAGTATTCTTGGCTGCATATTTTTCTCGTTCAGTGCTCTGAAGATCTCATGCCAGTCTTTTCTGGCCTGCCAGGTCTCTGTGGATAGGTCTGTTGCCAATCTAATATTTCTACCATTGTAGGTTACATATCTCTTCTCCCAAGCTGCTTTGAGGATTTTCTCTTTGTCTCTGAGACTCGTAAGTTTTACTGTTAGATGTCGGGGTGTTGACCTATTTTTATTGATTTGAGAGGGGTTCTCTGTGCCTCCTGGATTTTGATGCCTGTTTCCTTCCCCACATTAGGGAAGTTCTCTGCTATAATTTGCTCCAATATACCTTCTGCCCCTCTCTGTCTTTGTTCTTCTTCTGGGATCCCAATTATTCTAATGTCGTTTTGTCTTACTGTATCGCTTTTCTCTCGAATTCTGCCCTCTTGATCCTGTAGTTGTTTCTCTCTTTTTCTCAGCCTCTTTATTTTCCATCATTTGGTCTTCTATATCGCTGATTCTCTCTTCTGCCTCATTTATCCTAGCAGTCAGTGCCCCCATTTTTTATTGCACCTCATTAATAGCCTTTTTGATTTCGATTTGGTTAGATTTTAGTTCTTTTATTTCTCCAGAAAGGGTTTCTCTAATAACTTCCACGCTTTTTTCAAGCCCAGCTAGTATCTTTAAAGTCATGATTTTGAACTCTAGGTCTGATATCTTACTAATGTCCATATTGAGTAGGTCCCTGGCAGACGGTGCTACCTCTTGTTCTTTTTGCTGAGGTGATTTTTTTCATCTTGTCATTTTGTCCAGAGGAGAATAGATGAATGAGAGAACAAAATGCTAACAGGCTAACAACGTCCCCAGGAAATATACTCTATACAAATCAGAAAAGACCTGAAACCAGGGGAAAAGAAAGGGAAAGAAAGAAAAAAGAAAGAGAAAAAAGAAAGGAAAAAGAAAAAGATAAAAACAAGCAAAAACAGAACAAAAGAAAACAAAAAAACAGAATATGATCAAATATGATCAGGCTAGTGTATAGATCAGTGCCACGCACTAGATTTTGGGCGTATTTTGTTTTTTTTTGTTTTTTTTTTAAATATTTATTTATTTATTTTGAGAGACTGAGAATGAGAGAGAGAGAGCACATGAGGGGGGAGGGTCAGAGGGAGAAGCAGACTCCCCGCCAAGCAGGAAGCCTGATGCGGGACTCAATTCCGGGACTCCAGGATCATGACCTGAGCTGAAGGCAGTCGCTTAACCGACTGAGCCACCCAGGCTCCCTGGGCATATTTTGGTCCGTTAGAAGAAAGTGCCTCCTAATATTTTAAAGGAAGAAAGACTTATATATGTACAAAATAAGGGTTGATACAATGAAGGGATGGAAGATGATTGTAAAGATGAAAATTATAAAAGATTTTATAAAAGGAATTGCTAAGATAAGAAGTTGTTTGAAAAAAGAAAGAAGAAGATTAAAAAACAAAGAAGAAAAAGAAAAAAGAAAAGGGAGATAATGTGATCAGGCAGAAGAGTAGAACAAAGCCATACACTAGTGATTTAGGGTATATTTTGATCTGTTAGAAGAAACTGTATCTCAAAATTTAAAGAGAGAACAATTTATATATATATGTCAAAAATAAGGGTAACTACTATGAAGGGATAAAATATGACTCTAAAAAATGAAAAATAAATTTTTTTTTAAAAGGGATTGATAAGATGTTGGTTGAAAAAGGGAAAACGAAAAATTCAAAAAAAGAAAAAAAAACAGTTAACAAAATCAACTTTGAAAAACTAATGAATCATGGTAAAAAAGTCATGAATTCTATGTGCAGTATTCCCCTAGCGCTGGAGTTCTCCCGTTCTCCTTGATCGGTAAACTTGGTCTTGGCTTGCTGCCTCTTCGTGCTGATCTTCTGGGGGAGGGACCTGTTGCCATGGTTCCCAAAGGTCTTTGCCGGAGGTGGAATTGCCCTGCCCTTGTTGGTCCGGGCTAAGCAAGCTGCTGGGGTTTGCTCTCAGGAGCTTTTGTTCCCTCCAAGCTCTCGGTACAGCTTTGGAGGACCAGAGTGAAGATGGTGGGCTCCCAATCTCCACCCGGAGGAGCCGAGAACTCGGGGCCCCGCTCCTCAGTGCGCCCCCAGAGAAAAGCAGTCAATCCCGTCTCCCTGGTCTCCGGCCGCACTCCGTGCTCACCTGGCCTGTGACCGAGCGTTTCTCTCTCTGGCACCCGACCCCGTGTGGAGTCTCCAAACCCAGCAGATCCCTGTGGTGCGCCCCCGCGCCGCTCCTCCCCGGGAAGGAAGGGGAGTCTCCCCGGATTTTCTGCTTGCTGGGTCCTTGCTGCAGGAGCAGTGGCCCGACTGGGCCGCAGATCACAGTTTATGGCCACCCTGAGCTGAGAGCCCGCGCCTCGGCTCTGTCTCTGCAGCCGGCTTCCCCGCTCCGATACCTGGGAGCTCTGCCACACTCAGGCACCCCCGGTCTTTCTGTGACCCCGAGGGTCCTGAGACCACACTGTCCCGTGAGGTTTCCATTTCCGCTTAGCCAGTGGAGCGACGTCCCTCAGCGGAGCCGACTTCTAAAAGTTCCGATTTTGTGCTCCGCGGCTCTATCACTTGCCAGAAGCGGCCGACGGAGGCCCCCTCCCCCGCTGTCTATCCTCCCGAATATTGCCTCGAATTCACTTCTCCGTACGTCCTACCTTCCAGTAAGTGGTTGCTTCTCTGTTCATAGACTTGTTGCTATTCTTTTCTTCGATCTCCTGTTGAGTTCGTAGGTGTTCAGAATGGTTTGATCCCTATCCAGCTGAATTCCTGGGACCAGACGAAATCCAGGTCTCCTACTCCTCCACCATCTTTCTCCGCCCCTGTGTCAGAAATGTAAAGATCTTTACTCTTACATCCCTCTTTACTTGAAGGATGCATTATCCATCCCAACAATCACTCTCTGAGATGAACAGACATGTGATTGAACACTCACTTTATTGGTAAGGAAACTGAAACAGAGAACCTAATGACTTAACCTGACATCACGCAAGTGGTATTGGCAGGGCTTAAGCATTCTATCTTCCTTTCATAATCAGGGAAAGTATTATGTATGACCTATTTTTTTCAAACTCTCTTCCTTAGTGGGTTAACAATTAGAGTTTATCTATTGCTAATGCTTACTTACCATTTTAGGTTTCTTTAATTAGAGTATTTTAAATTAGTGTTATTTTAATTTTACTTATCTCCTGAGACATTCCAGAGGATGAATCACAAATAAAATAATGCACATGAAAGTACTTTGTAACCTATAAACCATAATACAGATGCAAGTTATATATAGTTTTATATTTGAGGATATTGCTTCATGCATTAATACTGCTTCCTCCTCAGGGATCCCTTCAGAGAAATTCAGAGTAAAATAGACTTCTGGATGGATGCTTTAAAAGCATTTTATATTTTCTTTAAAAATGAGACTGTGAATTCTGAAAATGACCCAAAATAGGTGCTTTAATAAATATTTGTTGAATGAATCGATAAGATGAAATATGCAAGAAACATGGGTGCCATGTGTTCATTCAGTGTGGCTACTTGCTGTGGAAGAAGGGCCAATTCAGTACCACATTGCCACCCTAAGGAAACAGTCTGATTAATTTTCACATCTGTGGAGGGTTGCTATTAGCTACCTTGGGAATGAGAAGCATATGGCTCAGGGAAAGAAGATCATTCTTTTGAGAGAAGGAAATAAAATTATCTGGGGGCAGATTACCCAGTGCTCTCAAATTATTATTAATCATTTTGTTTTATTTTTTTAACAGTTGGATTTAAAGCCCTATGTTGACATCATGTTTACTTTTGTTCCTCCAGCTGAGCAGGTGATTCTTTAAGCTGAAAGCCACAATCACTTGCCTTGACCTAGTGACTACTCAGTGGTTTACAGCTTAGGCTTTGGAGCCAGGCTGACTGGGTTCAAAATTAGGCTCTATCTCTTAGACCTATGTGACCTTGGAATAGTTTCTTAACCGCTCTGTACCTAAATTTCCTTTTTTTTTTTTTAAGGTAAGTAGTATCTACCTCATAGGATTGTTGGAAGGATTAAATGAATTAATATATGTAAAGTAATTAGAACAATAATGTTCAGGAAGTATTAGCTACCATGTGTCTACTTGCTTGAGTTTCCCATTGGATTATAAAGGCTGAAAAAGAAAGGCTCCATCCTGTTTCATTTATGTAGCCCTTGTGTCAGGATTGGGTAAACTGAGTGAGGCACTAGCCTGAGTGCAGAATTTGGTGGAAGGGGGAAAAAATCAATACTATATGCTGGCTAACTGAACATAATAATAATAAAAAAAGGAAACAAAAGAAAACAAAAACAAAAACAAGATAAATAATATTTTAATGCACTACTTAAAAAAATCAAATTTAATGCAAACATTCCATGGTGAACACAATACCAAAATTGTGAATAAAGACATAACCAGTAACTTGAAGTTAATTAAAAATTATTTAAGATCATTGCTTGGTCAAGGGAAATTGTCAAACATGGAAATCTCCCCAATGAAAATGAGATAAGAATGAAATTGATTTTGAAATGTTATTGATGAGTTTGTTTCCAATAAAATGAGGGAAGAAAAAAATAAAATGAGGGAAGAAAAAAATAAAATGAGGGAAGTAAGACTATAATAAATTCAGTTTGGGGTATCAATAAAATACTTAAAAAAATTTTGTGACTTTTAATACTCCTGTGTTTTGATTTTTCAACCATCTTAATGTTCTAGAAAAAATTAGCTTTTAAAAACTTATATTAAAATTCATTTTGCCTTAGGCTCCAACATAGCTTGGCCTGGCTCTGATCTTCCTAGCTCCTGGCTCAGGTCCTTGTACATTGAAGGTGTTCAGTTCATGATTGTGGAAGGAACTCTGAGCTCTACAAGGCCAGGGAAATAGTGTATCTGTTTTTGGAACCCTCCCCCCATTTCAGTGCCTAACACAGTGACTGGTACCCAAAGGGGTTCAAATCATGTTAGTTGAATGTTGAGAGAAAATAATTAGACTTACCCAGCTTGATTCAAAATTCCCTTCATATCATGTTATTGGACTCAGTATAATTGAGATGTTCACAGTGGATTTCAGAAGTCCCACCTATGGAGTCCTAGCCTATGATCCTCTTATCTTGGTGTGGGCCATTCTGATCCCTCCCTTGCTTTGGAGTACTGCAAAGGGTACCACACAGTCCCCAAGAGATTAATGAGAAGAGTTAGCAAGGAGGAAATTGTACCACATAAACCTCTGCTTCTTGCATGCCTATTAGATTGATGGCTTTCAAACACTTGTGACGATGATCTTTATAAGATATATTTTGTACAACATGATCCCGTATGCACACATATGTTTTTATACATGATTACAACAGTATCATTAAATACTTAGTTGAATTATGTAAGATGTATTCTTTATTTAAATTTTAATATCATTAAAAATGCTTTTGTAATGACCTCAAAGTAGTTTCATGAACCACTGAAGCCAAGGTTCATAGTTTGAAAAACACTGCAGGAGAGTTTTTGGGAGGTGGATATTTCCTGTCTCTCTGCTATTGTATCTAGTATGGCCCAGGGTGCAGGGAAGGTGGCTAATAAGCAATACGGGCTGCAAGCCCTGATGCCAAGTGCATATGCTTTGGAGGTAGACAATTGGTTTGAGTCCTGGCTTTGTCACTAATGACTGTATGACCATGGACAAGTGACTTCACTGCCATGAGCCTCATTCTCTTCATTTGTAATAAGGATAAAGATGACAACAACAATAATAATAGTTAACATTTGTTGGGGGTTTATAATGCACTAGGCTGTGTATAATGAGTAATGATTGGAACTTGGCATAGGTGTTGTGGGGAACCAAATGGGGTCAAGGTATGAAGTACTTGACACACAAGGGGAAATTAATTCTTGCTGAGCCCTTTTTCTTCTGTGTGGACCCTCTGAGCCAGGACTTCTTACAGGGAGTTAGAAGTGGGTTGCTTGCTCTGTGGGGTATTTGGCAAACTTGGAGCTGGAATGAGTCCAGCACTTTGAAGGGCCCTGTGAGAGCACACCGCCAGTCACATTCTCAACAACCCATCTTCCAGCCTTCCTCCTGGCCCATTTGCAACCCTTTGGTCTGCTTTGTGGTAGTTGTGTCCAGCTGGCCCTTGTCCACTTTCCAGCTTTTCTGGGGAGGACAGTGGCAGCGTTGTTGAGGTCTGAGGCCCACAGAACACAGAGCTCATGCCCTCAGGCTACCTGTGGCGCTTCTCCCAGGACATTTCATGTTCTCCCCATTGGTGTCACCGACACATGGGACCACAGAGGAGAGAGGGCTGGGCAAAGTGCCACTACAAATGCAAACCACTGGGAGTAGGGGAATTGTGTGAATCAGTCTGTTCTGATCAGGTTTTCTATAGGAAGAAGCATTTATGCTTGCTTTTAATAAGGTTCTCAGTTTTCCCAGGGGTGCTGGTCTGCCTTGCTCACAACTCCAGAATGTTTCTGTCTGAGCATCTGGGAAGTCACCTCTGGATTAGGAAAGAACTTGATGGTAATATCAGTTCTCATAGCCAATACTTTCCAGATATGTCTATCATCCTATATGTACACGTAATAATTACCATTCATTGAAAACATACTATATTCCATTTGTTTGATATAGGCTATTTCAAAATCTTCATAAGAATATTTTGAACAGTGAATTATCATGCCTGGTGTGCAAATTTTAAAAACCAATATTTATGAAGAGTTAAGTGATTTCCTCCAAATCATCCAGCTCATGATGGTGGAGTTTGAATCAGAGCTTAAGTCTGTCTAACACTAAAGCCAAGTTCTTTGTGTTTCCACATCACCTATTCACAAACCAAGTTCTCATTATCACTTTACATTTACTGAGTGTTTACTACATGTCTGGTTTTATTGTAAGCACTTCACATGTATTTCTGGTAACATTTAATCCGCAGAGCAACTCTATCAGAAAGGCTTCTTGGGGCGCCTGGGTGGGTCAGATGGTTAAGTGTCTGCCTTCGGCTCAGGTCATGATCTCAGGGTCCTGGGATCAAGCCCCGCATCGGGCTCCCTGTTTGGTGGGGAGACTGCTTCTCCCTCTCCCTCTACTGTTCCCCCTACTTGTGCTCTTTCGCTCTGTCAAATAAATAAATAAAATCTTAAAAAAAGAAAACAGAAAGAAAGAAAGGCTTCTTATCCCATTTTCCAGATGAGGACTCTGAAAATAGCTATACTTGCTAAGATTATATTCTGCTGCAAGTGGTGGATTTGGGATTTGAATCCAGGCAGTCTGTGCCCTTGACCACTAACATATGCTACTTCATATTTATTTCCTTTGGGTCTCACACGACCTGTGAGAAAGAGAGAGAAAACATCGACCCTTTACAAGTGAGGGCATTGAAGGAATTTATTTGCCCAATATTAGAGAGCTGTTAAGTAGAAGGGGGTCTGGAAAAAAAAAAAAAAAAAAAAAGTAGAAGGGGGTCTGGATACTGGGCCCCTTGGCTTCCGGTACAGTGCTTGCTCCTCTAGATTAGGACATTGCTGTCTGTGTCATTGAGGGATTCATGGTGTTCCTTACCTATCCTGTGCTTGGCACCTGGGTGTGGTGAGCAGGTAGGTGTATGGTAGCATCTGTGAGCTTCAGGACTTGAGTGGGTCCTAGAGCTTGGGCTCAGATGGAAGATTCCTTTCCTGTCGGTACACTTTTCTGGTTCCTCTCCTCTGACTGTTACAGCCTGGTTCCAGCATGTTCCTAGTCCTTCCTCTGTCTCCCTGCTGCCCATCATTGTTACTCAGGGACTTCCTGCATTCAGGGCACCCCCACAGTGTGGCAATGACCTGGATTCTGACTTTTCTGGCTCATTCAAGATCTTGTCTCTAATTCTTGCTGGTCACAGTCTAGCGGCATAAATCTTGGGGAAACCTCAACCAGCCCTCTTCAAAATTCTCACCCTCTACTTTATATACAAGAGCATGAAGCATGTACATGAATGCTTGGCTATACCCACTCTTCTGAAGTTTTCTAATCTATTTATTAATAATTTGGTTCCCCAACAAAATTGTCCTTGAGAGCAGGTATGATTTTGTCTACTTCTTATGGCTCCTCCAAAGAGAATAGCATAAAGCTAGCTTCATGATAAGTAGGAATAGAGGCAAGAAAAAAGACAGGGTAAATAACCTTTATTACATGTCCCCCATGAACTTGACATTTTCATATATGCCATATCATTTAATTCTGACATCTCCTTGAGATAGGAACTATTATGATTATCCTTATGTTTAGAGAAGAAAAACCTGAGGCTCAGAGACATAAACATATGTAGTCAGAAATGCTTTCATCATGAAATCACTGTTTCTAGGAGTTCAACACCCATGTATCTATGTGTGTGTACATACATGGGTGTGCATCATACTTCTTTCTTAAGTTTTTACTGGTATAATGTTTTTGATCCATGAATCTACATAAAGTTCGGACAGTTATTTTCCCTGATTATATTGTACATACTTGTTCACAGAATGAACATATTTCCCATATCAGCAACCGTCCAAATCTCAGATAATTTTATTCTTTTCAAATACATATGCCTAAATGTGACAAACTTGTTTTGCACTATAAGACATTAATTTAAAGAAATTCATAAATTAATAAAATCCCCTGGTGAACTGTTTATCTTAGTATTGGACTTGAAAAACAAGGTCTGCATATCTATACAGACACAGATGCGTATATTAAATGCTATGATTCTATCATGTTTACACGTAATTAATCAATACTTGCCAAATCTGTCTCAGTGCCATCAAATAAATGCATTGAGTGCATTAATTGTTGAGAAGTGACAAGATGTGAAATGCGTTTTGTGTTTCTAAAGTAAGTGGAGGGTTGCTTAAATAACCTCTTTTAGCTTAATATGTGATTCATTCACCACAGAATTAACTGATATGGCATATATGAAAACATCTAGTTCATGGGGGACATGTAATAAAGGTTATTTACCCTGTCTTTTTTCTTGCCTCTATTCCTACTTATCATGAAGCTAGCTTTATGCTATTCTCTTTGGAGGAGCCATAAGAAGTAGACAAAATCATACAAAGACAAAAGAAGAGGATTTCCTCTAACTCATGATAATATAAAAGGGAAAAACTATCATATAGAGACTTGGTCCCACACATACTTCCCTTTCCCACATTCTGCATTCCATGTTAGTCCTGCCTACTCTTTCCAGAACCTCCCTCTACAAATATTTCTCCAGGTGGGCTTTGAGATAACCTCATTGGTGACTCAGATTTTCAGATACATACATTACATATTGAAAATGAACCTCTCGAGTGCCTGGGTGGCTCAGTTGGTTAAGCGACTGCCTTCGGCTCAGGTCATGATCCTGGAGTCCCGGGACCGAGTCCTGCATCGGGGTCCCTGCTCAGCAGGGTGTCTGCTTCTCCCTCTGACCCTCTTCCCTCTCGTGCTATCTCTCATTCTCTCTCTCTCAAATAAATAAATAAAATCTTTAAAAAAAAAAAAAGAAAATGAACCTCTCGTTCCAAGAATTCTAAGCCTTATATTTAAAAGAATAGGTAAGTTAGTATCTGTTTATAATCAAAGAATCTTAAAAATCAAATTCTCACTGACTTTCTATTTTTGATTATCTAAATTGAAAGCGACATCCATTGTATCATCCAGGATCTTGTGAAAATTCTATCTACCAAAGCAAATACTCACTGAGCATCTATTATGTGCCAGGCACCATGTTCTAAGTGGTACAGTTAAAATTTACCTACCAAAGCAACAAAAACTACCTCTTCCACATGCATTGTATCATATTAGATGCAGTGGGGTATTAGAAAAGTGTAGGAAAAACACTCCTTAATCTCAAGAAAAGTTTCAGTTTGTTATTTGGGAGACACAAGATTCAATACAAACTAAGAAGTGAGCATGATCATCAACAGTTAAAATTGGTCCTGGAAAATTCTTTGGTAAGAGAACCTTAAACCAGCTCCCTAGAAGGCTGGAGAGGAGGCACAAAGATGAGATGAACATTGCTGGTGTGAAAGAGAATGCCCAAGTGAAGCCCAGGGTCACTGGGAAGTGACAGGAAATTATTTGACCCTGTTAAGCTTCAAATGCCTCATCTGTAAAATGAAGATAATATGTATACCACAGTATTACTGGAAAAAGGTTAAATGAGGCAATCTGTTACAAATTGGCATGTCAGGTTATTTTGGTAAACAATGGTTTATGACAATTAGAGTTGCGGGGGTCCTGCATCTGCTCCCCAACAATCTTACTTCTGGAAGGAATATTTTGACAAAAGCCAGTCTCCACCACTTGTATAAATACTCATCATCAAATAGGCCCCAAACAGCCCTACAGCCTGTTGGGCTGAGTAGGTCCCTTCAGATATGAAAGAATCACCTCATGGTATGGTTTCCTAGTCTCTGTTTCAGAGGCAGATGTTTTTGTGTATTTTATTTATATTGTATCCCCAGTATCGAGAACAATGCCAGCCACATAATAACTGCCCAATAAATACTGGGTAAAATGAATGAACCAATTAGTGAATGAATGAACTTATCACCCTCAGGGAAAAGAATAAATTTAACGTAATACATTTATGTGCATGTATATACTGATAAGTGTTAAAGTAAATTCCAGATAGAACGGCATGGAAAGCATCTGGCATATTTGTGTGCTTGTCTTCTGCATCCTTCTAATGCAAACTCACTGAGTGTCTCATCCTCTACAATTTCTAGCTCAGAGCTTGAACAAATTAGATGCCAGTTATATTAAATTAGGTTGAATAGACATTCTTATGCATTTCTTTTCCTCATCTGTAAATTGGAGATAATAATAATTCCTATCCTATTTACTTTCTTGGGCGGCTGTGACATTCAAAACACAATGAATGTGACAAAAATGCATAAGGTAGTTTAACATAAGACTGTATTTGCAAACTGTGAGCCATGAAACACCTGCATCAGAATCTTCTAGACTGTTTTGAAAATGTTGAGTCCTGGGACCTGTTTCAAGATTTTCTAATTCATAGTATGGCAAATGTACCTAGAAATCTGCATTTTAATGAAACACCAGGTGATTATTTTCCGCTCTTTTATTTTTTTAAGATTTTATTTTTATTTTTATGTTCATTTTTGTTTATCCTCACATGCTTTGTAAGCACAATTAGATTTTCAGCATTGCCTCATCAAGAGATGAGAAGAGAGGTGGTAGTGATGATGAGTGGGACAAATTGAACCATAACAGTGACCAGGAGCTCTATGGGGGAAGGTAAAGACATTGACCTCTTGTTCATCTGTTATAACCCTGGCACCCAGTGTAGTGACTGTCTGATAATCAGTGTCCCATAAATGGCTGTTGAATGACTGCCGTCAATGGTGGCAATGCTGGCTTGTGAGCTCTCTCTGTGATACCCAACACAGAGGAGTTGACACTCGCTCCTTGAGACAAAAGATGTAGGTTGAGCATGTAAAGTTTGGTCTTGCCAAAAGGAAGAGGATTTCCTTCTTGCACTTTCTTCCCTTCCCATTTAAACAATGTCCACAAGCTGGGAAAAGGTATATAAACATAGAGACTGTGTTTGCACACCCAGCTCTGGGTTGGTAATGACCACATTTCCTGCCTTATGTTGTCAAAGTTGTCTTTGTCCCCAGAATGCAATTCATTAACCCTGAGCTTAGGAGGGTGCCCAGGGGCCTCACCCTACATTGCTGGTCTTCGCCTAGCTCCTTCCAATCTTTTCCTACAGCAGTTCAGAAGGGGCAATGAAGAGTTCCTTGAAAATTGTGCATAAAGCTGAGTGCTTAAAGAGGTAGTTTATTGCCTAAAGTTAGGCTTGATTTCTTTTTATCATCCCATAAAGGAATCAAGTGATCCAAGAAACTGTTATGAGTTACAAAAAGAAGGGCAGGGGGGCAGGGGGAGGAAAGAGCTATGAATGTGTTGATTATTATGAAGATGTTCCAGACTCCCTCTCAACACACACACACACACACCACACACACACACACACACACACCACACACGTTGCTGCCTGTCAACTTCCAGTGTGTGGAAGCATCGTTGGGCTTGGCTTTAGGTAAAGGTTTTAACTCATTACCTAAATGAGAGGCCTGTGAAGCCACCTGCTCTTTTGCACCAAGTCTTCCCCAGCAGACAGCAGTGGCCCGGAGGGCAGAGAGGAGATTGAGAAGAAAGGGGATAAATCCTGGGCCTGGAGGCGGAATGGATCTCTTGATTGTAACTACCACCTGCCAACCCCACAGTTTTCCTGTTAGTTCAGATCAGCTGTTTCCTGTGTCTCTGTGTAAACAAACTGGGAAGTCAATTGGTGCAAAGGGAGGAGAAATTGTACAGAACAGCCCCAGCACTGAAATCCTTGTTGTTTGTGTGTCTGTAACTTGCCAGTCACTCCTATCCTGTGTTGTGGGAGAGCTGGGTAGGTTTGGCTCAGTTCTCATCCTCATGGTACTTGGACGTCCAAAGTCCTTCCTTGATTTTTTGCTAATTCCCTGGGGTTTACTCTCTCATGGACACCCTCCACCTGAGACTTTTCTCTGTTTTGCCCTAAGTCAGAGTGGTTCCAGGAATTAGCCTTTATGTGTTTCCATAAAAAAATATACTAGAACTTTTTTCTGAAGATTTGGAAGTTCTAGGGAAGTTCACACTACTGACCGTGCTGCCTTCTGCCATCCCCTGACCTTTCCTCTCCCATCCAGATTTCTCTGTTACTTTGTTCCTTCCACAACTGGGCCAGATAGCATCAAGTCTTCTCCTTCTGTAAGGCGAAGAAGGAACTTAGTTATCCATACCTCCTGCCATCACACAATCCCATGGAGGTCCAGAGCAAAAACACTCTAGTGTGAGCACTTCATCTACCTCCTCAGAAGGCTGCCTTGCTTGCCACCAATAACCTTTCTTTTTTGTTATGATTTCTTTGTTTGCTGTCTAACTCTTATAACAATGATGAAAATGAGATGAAGAAATAGAATGAGAGGTGTGGAGTTACTTGTCCTAATGCATGCTGCTGAGCAGTAATGGAACTAGGACTGAATTCATGTTTCTCTGCTCCTGCAGCCCGTGTTGCTTCTACTCAACCATATCACATTCGGCACAAAGTAGAGGAAGCCAGGGAGATGATGGGGAGAGCTTTACCACAGATAAAAGTCATGGTTCCTATTCTTGGCAGGACCTAATGCCGTTGACTAATAGCAAGCAGTGCAAGCAGAGTTTTATATAGAGGAGATTTGTAAGATAGTTCTCTCCCTGTACATTCATTTCTTAGTTTCTTTCTGCTGCTATAAGAAATTACCACCAATTTTGCGGCCTAAAACAACATCAAAAAATTTTATTATCTGGTAATTCTGGGGATCGGACTTCCAAAATGGGTTTCACTGGGCTAATATCAATGTGTCAGAATAATTGCGTTCCTTCTGGAGGATCTATAGGAGATTCTGCTTCCTTGCCTTTTCCAGCTTTTGGCAGCTGCCTGAAATTCTTGGCTTCACGGGTCTTCCCTTTTCAAAGTCAGCAGTGCCATCACTCCAACCTCTGACTCTGTTGCCTCATCTGCTCCTCTGACTCCGACCCTCCTAGCTCCCTACTAGATGGGTGTTCATTGTGATTGTGATGGGTACCTATGGATAATCCAGGATCATCTCCTCATCTTGAAGTCCTAATGACATCAGAAAAGTCTTTTTATGATGTAAAGTTCCATACCACAGGTCCTGGGATTTAAGATATGGACATCTTTGGGGGAGGGCATTGTTCTGCCTACAGTACCTTCATTCGTGATTTCTTTCTTAGTTCAAACTCCATTTCTTAAGAACTGACCATGTAGCAGGCAGTATGGTAGGAACTGGGTATATAGGAATAAAACACCTCTCAAGGAGCTTACTCAAGAAGGGAGACAGACATAAAAATTAGCCATTAGACAGTAGTGTGCTAAGTGCTGTGAAAGAGGTAAGTGCAGGGGGCTCTGGGAGCCCAGAGGAAGAGACTAACACTCCATCTTCAGGGTTGTAGTTCATCTACAGTTCTCCTGGAAAATGGGATGCCTGGAAAGTCTTTAAGAAAAATAGGTGAAGAGCAGGAGAGACTCAAGCCTGGTGGGTCGTGATTATTATGTGCAGGTTTGTCTACATGCAGAGGGACAGAGATTTCACCTAAAGGAGAAGTGCAGTATTGGGGAGATAGGGAAGTTGCCATAGCTGCGTGCAGATATCTATAGGGGCATCAGCAAACAGGATGGGATGGCTGCAGGGTCAGACCCAGCTCATGGCATGGAAGAGCACCTATTGTAAAATCATAAATAATGGGTAGGCTGAAGCTGTTGAAATGCTATGTCCTGTCATTGGAGCTGGTCTGTGTTCTTGGGCTGGCTGAGCTTCAGAATGAAAGATCATTTAGTCAAGTTTTGGAGGAACTAGTACGTGTGGGAGTTAATGCTGAAAAAGGAGGTGAATACTGGAAGAAGACTTTTGTAAAAGCCTTAGGAGTTAGGAAAAAAGTGGAAAATTGCTATAGCTCATAAAATGAAAAAAGAATTACAGTTAGTCAAATCAATAACCATGTCTCTATATATCTATATCTATATTTCTGTGATCATACTGAGAATAATTTGATTTTCATAGCTTACTTATCAATTCTATTATATTCCACATTTATTAAACAGCTACCATGAACTGACTGCTACATTTAGAACTAAGAACACAAAGATAAGAAGATGTAATCTCTGTCCTCTGGGATCTCATAAAACAGCATCAAAAATCCTAAAACAAGAATATGAACAAAGTGCTACAAAAACCTTTTAATAAAATTGTGTATGAATGCCTGGCATATGAATGTGTAACAGTGTTACGTGTTTGCTCAGAAATGCACTGGCTGCATTTCTCTCCAATACTTCGATGTAGCAAACATTCCTTAGGTGCCAGGCATGTGTCTAGGCTCTGGAGATATTAACAGCGAGCAAGATAGAGAAGGTCTTATTTATATGTTGCTTACTTTCCAATCATAGAGTACACCAGTAGGCCAGGGAGATAGCAAACAAGATAATCATAGATGTACATTATGAAGGAAGTAAGTGGTGATGTCAGGGGCATCTCTGGGAGGCCAAAGTTAGATTGAGTGATTAGGAAAAGTTTTGTTTTGTTTTTTTACATTTCCGTTAAGTAGAATCCTAAAGGAGATGATGTTGCAGAGTAAGGGTCTTCTGGGGACTGTACTGAAGGAACTAGAGGCATTTGGGGGATGACAGCAAACGACCTGCAGGAGCCATCCTCTGGTGCCACACGATTTCCTGAGTTGTGCTTCTTTCACAAGGGTAGGTGAGAAGCAAGGTGATTACTACATATTCTTACTGTCTATCCTCCTAGTCTCATACGAGCCAAGCAGATGAGGTACAACTTTAAATCGTTTGCAGTGTATTACTTTGCTATTGCTATATAACAATTTACCACAAATGTAGTAGCTTAAAATGACATCAATTTATTATATCGCAGTTCTGTAGCTAAGAATTCAGGCCAGAGCTCAATCACATTCTCTGCTGGCTGTTTCACAAAAATGAAATCAAGGTACCAGCTGGGGCTGCGATCTCCTCTGGAGCAAGAGGACCCACCCAAGCTCATATGGTTATCATCAGAATTCAGTTCCTTGTGGTATAAGACCAAGACCCCCAATTCTTCTGCTGTCCAGGGATTGTTTCCAGTTCTTAGAGATCCCTTCAGTTCCTTGCCATAAGGAATCTTCCACAGACACTCCCACACGTCAACTCCTTTTTAATTTCTGGAAGAACCCAGTCCTTTGTAAGGGCTTCCTGATTAGGTCAGGCCCTCCTGGATAACCTTCCTTTTGGTTAACTCCAAGTCAAATGATTAGTTACCTAATCACAAGAGTGGTACCCTATGGTATACATGGTTCTGCTTGCACTCAGGGGGAGGAGATTATAAAGGGCCTGCACATAATGGGGCAGAAATCTTGGAATAATCTTAGGATTCCATCTACCACAACCAGTGAATATCCAGGCTGACCTGAAGTACTAACCACCCATTTATCTGGCTGATGAGATGAAGTTTTCTATCTCCATCTTTCTCAAGTTGAAGCCATTCATGGCACAAACTGCCTACTTATGTCAGTTGCACTAGCCAAATATGCTATTAAAGACTAACACTGAGTGCCTGGCATATGCAAGAAATCATCTTAAGAGTCTTAAATATATATTAACCCATCTAATCTTTATAAAAACCCTATTAAGTACCATACATATCTCCATTTTACAGATGAGAAAACCAGGAAAGTCATTTGAGGAAAGATGACTTATTTGTCCAAGTTCACATAATTTGTAAGTGGCAGAAGCAGGTTAGAATTCAAGCAAATAACTCTGTAGCATATTGCGGCATGTTTAGATCCCACAATGTCTCTCTCTGGTCTCCGAAAAACTTCATGATCTAAATTTTACTGAAACCCACCCAACTGGAATTTCTAATAACTCCTTGACCCAATAATGAGTTATTGATGATTTCACTGGCCTAAGATAGCCAAAACAAGATGAAGAGGTTTGAGTAGCAAAATTACTCTTTCTGTATATGGGAAAAGATAATTTCCTTGGATTTTCATGAATGAATCATATTTTTATATACCAACTCCCAGCCCCTCGAGTGTTTCTCAAATACTTCAGCAACTTTCACTAATAGCAAATGAAGTTTTTATTTATTTTTTTAAAGATTTTATTTATTTATTTGTCAGAGAGAGAGAGAGAGAGAGAGCCAGTGAGCACAAGCAGGGAAAGAGCAGGCAGAAGGAGAAGCAGGCTTCCCGCTGAGCAAGAAGCCCAATGCAGGGCTCGATCCCAGGACCCTGGGATCATGACCTGAGCTGAAGGCAGATGTTTAGCCAACTGAGCCACCCAGGTGTCCCGCAAATGAAGTTTTTAAAAACTCTCCTTAACTCAAATATATTAGACAAGAGAGCAAGAAACAAAAAATAATACAACAGGGTTCATACAGATGACCAAAAATAAACTCCTTTTGACCAGAACGTATGAGGTATTTCTAGCTAGTACTACTTCCATTCCATCAAACAGAAGGATAAAAGGTTTTTCTAGTGAGTTGAGTTAATCATGTGCCATTTCTATAAAATGGTTCTTAAACTTCAGAAAGGGGTCATGCAATGATTCATCTTTAGATAAGAGAAAGAAGGAAATGATGTTCTTTCAAGTTTTGGTTTAGAATCTGTTTATCTAACCACTAGATTGTTTTTTTCACTCACTGAAAAGAGAAAGGCAGTGTGGCTTGTGGAATTAGCTCCTCATTTAAATGAAAGAGGCAATGAGTCATTAATTATAAATTCATGGCCAGATTCTCCTCTCTCTGACTTGTGAATTTTGCCAGGTCTTCTGACCTTTATAGATTGTGATCTTTTACCAGTCTACTATGGCACAATTGTCTACCATGTGCCTTTCATATTGTGCTATCAAATTTTGATCTGAATGTTGCATTTCTTTGAATTCGTCAAAAGGATATATCTTGCAACAGTGATGATCTTCAAGAGAGCGCTGTGAGGCTGTGCGCTACCTGCTAAAGAGGAAAGACGAATGGCATAATATAAAGCCAGCTCCCAAAGGAAAAGTGCATTTTTTATCAGAACATACCAGAAATTTCTCTGGTAAGCTTGTAAAAAGCATGATCAGGGTAGCAAACATGCTTTCTATGGACTTTTGTGAAACATGCTTATATTATATGAGTTATTGCAGCATAATTATTGATGACTTTCTTAGTGTTATTTTGTACACTCTATTATTGTGATTTCCCTAAATAAACCTTTTGTCATATTTAATCAGTAACTACTCATTCTGTCTAATTTTCTGAAACTTGGTTTTTTTTTTTTTTTAAAGCTTGTACTCATGTTTTAATTTCTTCTAGTGTATTGTCAATATTTTTAGTATTCTTTGAACTTGGTTGAATCCCTAAAGAGGGTTGGACTGGAGAGTAGAGTCCATTGACAGAGCTTTCTGGAAATTATGGTGGTACACCGTGAGTGGGGCTCCAGGTTTCCTACCCATACTTCAACAAGAGGAGTAAGGCTCTATCTTCTCTATATTGTTGAGTTTTGGACACTTTCACCTGTTTTCACTTTCAAGTAACAGAAAATCCTACTCAAACTGGTTTAAGCATAAAAGATTATTTATTTACATAACTAAGAAGTCCAGGGACAATTGGCTTCAGGTACATCTTGTTCCACAGATTAATTATATTTACCTCAGGGGCTCATTTCTTCATATTTCTCAGATCTGCTTCCTGTGCCAGCATTGGCCTCAGGTTGCAAATATTAATGGCAGCCCCGATGGACTGGGTTGGGGTCAATCCCCCACAATATAAATGGAGTCAGGGTATTTACTGAAAGAAAATTTAGATATATTTTATCAAGAAAGGAAAAACAGGAGCAATAGACTCCTGCCACGGGTTCCATGCAAGATGCTGTCTGAAAAAGTGTTTCCATTGTTAAAAACAAGTTTGAAAACTCTAGAGAAGGCCATTTGTAAGACCTTCCCAGCTCTACAATTTCTCTGATTCTACTTTTCTTTCATTTGACTCAGTGTCAAACTCTCCAGAATGTTCTAGATCCACAGCTGATCTCATTAAAGCTCAGAATGGATTCATAGCTCAAAGCAGAAAGCATTGAGTATTACAAATAATCTCATTTGTTTTCAGCAGATGTCCTGGTAGTGTATCCCATAATTTGCATTAACCCAGAGGCCAATGTGTAATTATTTAAATGAGATTTTTCTTTTTAAAAGAGGAGTGATTCCCTGAGGGTTGATACTCATAGCTGATTGCCATTTGGTGAGTGGAGCCAGTTATTGCCTTTAGTCAAAATTTATTACAGGTACCACTGAAGGAAAAGGAAATCTTCAACTTACAAAAGGATCTGGAAGTTCTGAGCATTCTGTGCATCCAAGCCTGGCTCTTGAAATGAGCTCCCTCCCTGCCTGATGCCACCTCTGTCACTATGACATCAAGCAGGGTTTAAGAACAAATCCCATACTTGAGAGCTTGGAGACCCATCTCCTGGGTCAAGCACTGTGAAGTCAAACATCTGAACCACAAATAAGGCAATTAATAAATATACACCAGGCATAAGGGTATAGTGAAGAGAGCCTGGTCAGGGAGTCAGGGGCGCCACCTGTAAGAAGTCTCACAAATTCACTGTCCTAGGTCTTTTCTTCATGGTGTTCCCTTTACCTGGAATGCCTTCCTCTTTGTTCATCCTCAAGGTCCCTTTCAGAAGTCCTCTCTTCCAATAGGTCAACCTCCATCAGCTGGAATTATTGTTTCTAGAGATTCCCAAAGTAATTCCTAGGGCAGCACTTACCACTTACTAATGGCTGTTTTGGTCTCTGCTTCCCTCACTGGGACAAATTTTTAATCCTGAATTTTCTCATCTATAAAATGGAGACAGTAATCCTTCATTGGAGTGACTGGAGGGATAAATGAGCAAAGGTTTGAAAGTGCTTCGTCAGTGTTTGTCATTCAGTAAATAATCAATACACTAAGGTTGTAAATATAAGTCCTATAAAAAGGTTAAAATTGAAGCTAAGGATGGGTGAAGTCTTGACTCAGCTTTTGAAGCAGCCGTATACATAACTGTTACTGAAGTACTTAGCACTTCAATAAACCATCAGTTTCACCTTCAGTAAACCACCTGAGATTAACATGGCCTTCCAGCATTCTCCAGGCCTGCTCAGTGCCTGCTGAGTATCTTCATTGCTCATGTGGAATCTTTGCTTTGAATATGGGATCCCACTGGGAAGAAACACATCATCTCTTCTTTTTATGTACTGAAGTGGGATTTGGATGGTCATCACCCAGGGATATGCTAGAGACCATCCCTGTGTTGGTGGCAATGTTATGGTAATGTCACATTAGATGTCACATATAATAAGGTCTCTTTGAGATTTATGATCCTAGGCCCCTGAATGAGCTTTTTCTATTTTTTTCTTAATGCATTTCATTTGTCTATACTTAGATGAGCTACTTAATCCTAGTTCCTCAGATATAGGTGGGAAAATATATTCTAGTCTCCAGTTTATTTTCGCATTAAGAGATGATAACACATAAGGCAATAATGGAAGATTTGTGTTATAAAATCTTTAGAAGCAACATTGAATATAAATCTCAGATTTGATTTTAGGATATAAATGATTTGTATGCCTAAGCAGTACATATATTCCAAATATATCTGCAGTTTCTCCAGAAAATGCCAAACTCATAGGACTACACTGAATCATTTCAGCCTTTTCTGAGTAGGATCACAGTGTGACACAGTCAAAAATGAACACTAAGAACAGAATTCTGTTTCTTTTCTTTTTTTCCCTCTTTTCACAACTAGGATGGAAGCTGGTGATTGAAAGGAAATTTATGTAAAATTTGGAATACTGTCTCAGATATTCAGCTGTGCTGCCTTCCCCTAAACTACAGAACATTCAACAGCATCTGTTCTTTGATGATGCAAGTTCCCACTTGTAGATGGGGCTGGCTTACTTCTACCTGTTTCAACACTTTTGCCCCTTCCCATCCCCAACCATGGTACATAAGCAGAAACAAAGGCTAATGACTGTACCTTTTTTTTTTTTTTTTTGGCAGTTTTATGGATCGGATTTAAAGTTAAGGTACTATCCTTTCCTGCCCGGTTTCAGAAGCCAGAATCCTAAGCTTGCAATGCTTTAGCTCCTTAGGAGTGAAGTCTGTTTGGGCTCCACTTAAATAAGGAAGAGGTAGAACAGGGAGGCAAAGAGGTCAGAGTTTAAATCATTGCTCTGTGTTTCTTGACTGTTTGACTATGCATGACTATGTCTTAGTTTTCTCATCTGTAGGAAGGGGAAAATCATACAGACCTCCTGGGGTGTTTGTAATATTCAAAGACAATCACTATTTAAAAGGCTTTGCTGTATGTGTAAGCACTCAATAACCATCAGCTTCCTTTCTTGTTTGCTTCCTCATTCCAAGTTTAATCTACTGATAAAAGGGAGAATAATCAGCCACAGTTATGTGAATAGTAGCCTTACTCTAATACATTTTTATAGGTACAGAGCCAACCCAGGACAAAATTGGGGAGCCATTGACATTTGTCTTCAGGTTGGTCACTCCCATTCCCATACCCTCTGATTCCCTGATGGTGTCTGCTCTGGTCCTTTTCTAGGGCACCTGGATTCCTTTATGTATTTTTCTCCTTCCTCTTGTCAATCATCATCTCTAGAAAATATCCAATAAGCTCATTCCAAACTAAGGTGCAAAGGACTGGTAAGGTTCAATATATTTTTGGGGATAGAGATTTAATACAAACTAATGACCTGTTTGTTGTGGAATATTGGGTAACAGCCAGGTCAATAGTTGATTTCCACATCTCTATTTCTTATTTATTCAGCAAATATGCACAGAACTCCTTCTCAGTGCCAAGTTGTGGAGGTTTGACAAGGTCACTGCCCTCAATGGTCTCTCAGTCTTGTCAGATGCAGCTATGTAAATATAAATAATAATAGCAAACATTCATAGAACAATGACCATGTTCCAGGTAGTGTTCTGTGTGCTTTAAATATATTAATTCATTTATTCTTGCAACAACGCTGTGAGTTAGTTACACTTACCAGCTATAGTTTGAGGTAAGGAAGCTGAGGCTCAGAGAAGTTAAATATCCTACCCAAAGTCACACCGCTAGTCAATGTGGTCCAGCTCCAGAGCTTTTGTTCTTTATTACTCACTGCCTCACTATACACAAGGCAGTGTGATGACCACTTCTAGGATTCTGTTGGTTAGGGAGTAGTCAGTGATGACAAGACTATGGATAGTTTATATGAGAAAGTAACAAGAACAGGAAAATTTATAAATATCTGTCAGTAGAATGCTTAAGTTCATTATCGTATGTCTATATATGCCTATATGATGAAGTACTTACAACCACTAAAAAGTTAAGAAAAAAGTTCTAAACTTCAAGAGGAAGAAAAGGAGGGTACCAGTTTCTATAGTATTATTTTAAGTTTTAAAAAAGCGTGCTCATGTATATAAATATCTCTGTATTTCAGTGTGTAAGGCACTTAGTATCAACACGAATACAATACAGTCCCAGCACTGGAGGAGTTGCCAGTTCAGGAGGAGAGAGACATTTCAATAATGGATTTTTCAGCAACATGAGAAAGCCGTGCATGAGGCCATAGTGCCTGAGAGATCAGGGCTTTGCTGAGACAGTGAGAGGGATCAGGGAAACAGTCCCAGAGAACACCAGCTTTGCCTTTTTCCCTCTGGAACTTCATCTTCAGAGGACAGACTGATCTATGATGTTTATATTTGCCTCTGTAAGAAGGAATGATGTAAAGTCAAAGCATATCTATCTTCTCCCAAACCTCCAGCAGCCTCCCATTGAGTTCGTCTTTGGCTTCTGCTTCCGGGTTCCCAGCCCGGAAGTCCCATCTCTCTTAATCCCCTCCCAGTGTCCCAAGTAATGTGTCATTTTAATACAGGACATACTCTGGTTTCTGGGATGGTCAGTGAGTTGAAGCTCAAGTCCCAAACTTTCTTTATCAGGAACTCTCTCCAGACTTGCAGCTGGGTGTTTGGCCCTCAGAAGAATGGGTCCCACTCTCCAGGACACCTGGCAACTAGCCCTTCCCAAAGAGTGAACAAAAAATCATAATTTCTTTTGACTGCATGCTGACCATGAGCCCACCCATGGTCCCTGCATGGATGGTCTCTGCTCCTTATAACAGTTAGATCACCCTCATTTTCAAGGAGAAGTTCCAGCTCTGAGCAGGTGAAACCTCTGCTGAGGTCTTAGACAGTTGCAACTGCAGTACCCAATATAGTTCTTAGCACATATACTCCATTAGCAGTTGTGTTTTTGACTTTCACAGCTACTAAGTGGGAGGTTTGAGAACAAAATCTATGTCTATGTGATCGCAAAGCCTTTTTTCATTCTGCCATGCTAAGCGCTCCTCAGTCTGGGGTCTTGCCTGCCACAGTGTTCTTTTACTGGATATTCTTCCTCTCTGGCTGTTATTACTTTTTGAGCCAAGATAAGTGCATTCATGGGGACCACCTCTTTAACTATCAGTAATTTGCGATGGCTTCCAGATCAAAGGGCTAGGGAGCATGCCCAGGTGGAGGGTGGGAGCCCTCTGGATGTTTGCAGGAACACTATTTCACATTATGTACCTGGGAGGGTAATCTTTCATCCTTTCGCTGCCTTCCTTAGAAGCCTATCAAACAACTCTGGGCCTTTTCCTTCTTTTTATCACTCTCTGGAACAGAGTTGGAACTTGTGTAACTGCAGGTTCTTTTCTGTGGGAAAAATAATCTCATTTCAATATGTGTGGGTGGGTAGATTATAAGTAATAGACTCAGAGCTCAGTTGTAGGACTAGGGAGGGTCTGGATTAAATAGTTGTATGATTAACAAGCCGCTGCGTTTTTATAGTTGAGGAAGAAAAGGTTGCTGTAAGGATTATCGGTTCAGATTGGAAATGATTCACACAAAAGTATTCAATAGTTTTGGTGGCAAGAGTGGGGAGAAGAAAAGAATTGACGCCCCCTCCCCCCACCTCCTGGAAAAGAACAGTATGAAATGTACTGTTTGATCCTTTCTTTTTTCTTTTAAGTCTTCCTCCTCGTTGTGGGAGAGGTCTCTGAAATTCGAAGAGAAGGTGCCATGTAAGAGATAGTGCTTTACATTCTATTTGTGTTTGGTATTAGCAGCATATTAGATGAAGTGAGATTTGTAGGTCAGTTGTCGAAATAGGGGACTCTGAGTAGTCAGATCACCTCTCTGGGTGTCTGCTAAGGGCAGGTTGGTCTAGATAATCTTGTAGGTATCCTCCAGGCTCATTCATTCATTGAGTTCATTAGGACTGAATGAGCTGGCACTGGGCTGCTGGATCCATCAAGACCCCTCTTATTTCCTGCCCCAGTTCAGAACCAGCTGAGAGGAAGATGCTGAAGTTAGAAGGAGATTCACATATCACCACTATTATAGACAAACACTATTGAGAGCAGAAGGCTAAAGGGAACAGAGTAACAGCTTTTCTACCACCAGATATCAGAAGGAAATTAATTTGCTCACCCATTCTCAAGCACTGTTGGACTGTCACAGGGTTCCCCATTTCTGTGAGTGTTGGCAGGTATCCTTCTTCCCCAAAATTTGCATCATGGAGGAGCAGTGTGGAATACATTCTCTCTGCTGTCAGATACACCCCCAGAGAGTTAAGGAAAGTGAGGGACTGTTCCAGTAAACTTAGCTCCTTCTCCCAAATGTACCCAGTAGCAAAGTCATTTCCTCTCCCAGTGAAGGGTAGGACAGAGAATGGAGAGAGGCCTTTGGGCTTAGGGTAAATTCCTCCTCATGGAAACCAGAAAAATTGGGGATAATTGTGGTCAAACCAGTAGACATTCTCCACACATCTACTGTCACCTACATTTCCCAGTCTCCCTTACTGTTAGATTGGGGCCCTGTGACTTTGTTTGGCCAATGAACTTGAGTGGAAGTAATGTATCACTTGTGAGTTTAATCAGTTAAAACGTTCCTCTATCCCTCTCATTCTCTGCCTTGGTGACCCTGGGGCCATATGTTCTAAATGGCATGGCTATAAGATGAAGAAAATCTGTCCAAAATCCAAGTGGATTTTGCATGAATTAGAAATAACCTTTAGTTTTCTAAGTCACTGAGATTTGGAGATTTATCTGTTACCACAGCAGAGACTGTCCTATCCTGTCTAAAATAATGCTCCTCCCTGAACCTCAGGGACCAGATATACTGTGAAAACAAAACAGACACACTGTTTGTACTCATGGAACACTTAGTCTAGTGAAGAAGACAGACAATAAACAGGTAAAACAAAACAAAACAAAACAAAACCCTGTGGTAAAGGCTGTGAAGGAATAATTGTGAAGAATAGTTGGCAGGGTATAAACTTAAATTTGGTGGTCAGAGTAGACACTGCTGAAAAAAATGACATTTTAGCAAATCTAAAATGTTATGTCTCAATAAAAGTGAGAGTCCTTTTACATAGTAATCTCATGCCGTTGAAATTCCAGTATCTTCCTCTCATGGTATATCTGCACTAGCCAGTATGTTATCAAGAGGAACTCTTCTTGTAGATGATATACTGGCTAGTGCAGATATGCCAAGTATTTCTCTAGCCCATTGCCATTGGCTAAGATAATGTTATCTTCCTTTCCCCGTGTGGTTTCTATTATAACAATAAGGCTTTGATTTTTATTTGACAGGCATGTACTTGTCATTAAGTATGTAATTAAGTATATTTTTTTCAAATGACTTCAAAACTGTTTGTCAACAATATTCAGTTGCCTTCTCCCTTTTCCCAACCCTGTGTGCTGTGTCCTTCTTGGTTGAAAATCACTGATCCAGAGCGTGACTTTGAAATGTCAGGATTCTAACCCCATTGACCAGTGTGTGGTGAGAGTCCTAACAAGCACATACTTCAATAGGATCAATGTGTGCATTGAGTTCAATGGAAAGACCTGCACTTCTTCATCTGGTGGTCCAAACATAATCTGGAGATGACCACAGTGGATGATTGTTTTTATTGGGTTGTCCAGGATCCTTTCTCTCTTATTTGGTAACAATTCTCTGATTTTCCACCGGGGCACTGCCCCTCCTCATGCCTCTCCATCCACCTGCTCTGGGTGAACCTGTGACTCAGACTTTGACTATCAAAGTATGGCCTTCTCTAGTTCCAGTCATTAGTCCAAATATGGCTGTGTGATGTGATTCAGTCCATTGACAGGCCCCAGTCTTTTTTGGGAATTTTGTGGGAATTTTGAGGGAAGAGAAGCTTTACCTTCTCTGTGGGATATAAACCTAGGAGAACATAGGGCTGTAGCCACTAGCTTCCACCTTGTCTTAAAATGGAACTAACATTAAAGAGAATAGGCCACTTCAAGCTATAGATGAACCCATCACTCATGCCCTCCTGGTCCCCAAGCCAGTTGGGTTTCCCATGGCTTGCAGTGAAATCAAATATAACTGACATAGAGGACACAATTTACATGAGGAAAAGAAAGATGGGACAAGTGTCAATTTTACTGTTGATCTAAAGTCTCCTTATTGTTTTCTCCAAAATTCTAGATACTTCAGAATGGTAATGATAATTGCCTGAGGAGGTTCATGTTCCAATGCTTTACCTTCCTTAGTGGGGAACATGTTTAATGAGAATAAAGAAAAATACTCCTATCTAATTACAAGGTATTATTCACGGTATAAAATGGAAAAAAATACAAACCCACAAACTATGAACATTGCAAAAAAAAAAAAAAAGGCACATGAAATACATTTAAAAGCCAGGCAATTAAAAAAAAATAAGGAGAAACAACAACAAAAGTCATGCTGAAAGTTCTTTGCCCAGTGGGAGCTTAAATGAATGTTAGCTGCTTGACTCCTTAAAGCAGACTTAAACTAATCAACTCATAGTTATTAAACTCCCTCTCAGTCTCTGTCTCTCCCTGGGTAATGCATTATTTTGGGGGTGTGGCTGTAATTCGAGATGGCCCAAAAGAGAGGAAGCAGTTAAAAACTGATAATAGGTCAATTGTTAATAAGTTGATAACTGCCTTAGGGGGTCTTCGGGTTCTGGTCAAGAGCCATTTCTTTCCTTCTCCATTATGGAAAAGAGGGAGGGAGGGGTGGTAGGAAGAGGAATGAAAGGAAGGACAGGAGAGAAAGAGACAGAGAGAGAGAGAGAGAGAGAGAGGGAGGGAGGAAAGAAGGAAGGAGGAAAGCAAACAAGCCAAGATTTATCGTGCATCGTTAAAAATCTAATTGTTATATGTTGCTTCAATTTTGTAAAAGAGAAAAATGAGGGCTTAGAGAGGATGATAATGATAATTAATCTATACTCAGTGCTTCATATGTCACAGGTGCTTTTCTAAGTGCCTACTATGAATTAGCCTGTTTAATTGTCACAACAACCCCATGAGAAAAGCAACATTATTCTCAGTACATAGAAGAGGAAACAGAAACACAAGGAGGTGAAGTAACTTTTCCAAGCTCATGTAAATGGTCTCAGAACCAGGAATCAAACCCAGGCGGTCCTGCTCCAGAGCCTGTGCCCTTAACCATTAGGCCGTTTTGCCCCTGTAGACCAAGGCATCTGTGCAGACTGATTTGCTCAAAGTTTCCAAGTGAATTAGTAGTTGTACTGGTCATGTTTCTTAACTGCAGACAACATGATTAAATCTAGCTGTTTTAAAAAGAAAGGGATCCATTAAAAGATGTAGCTAGCTCCCACAACTGATGAAGAGCCTGAAGTTAACAGACTGGGCTAAACCTCCAGGAAAGATTCTCAGAGCCACACCATGACACCAACCCACCCAGAGAGAGGCTGCCCCTGTTGTGATCAGGGGCACTGTGAACCAGGAGCTGCCACCCCAGCCAAGGATTCCAGAACCAGTTGCTTCTGTATCAATCTATGCCAGCAGAATGGACTCCCTGAATCCTGCCTCTTTCTCCATGAATCTATCTCCCCAAAATGTCCTCCAGGGCCCATTTGATTAACGGAGTCTATGCTACTGTTGGTTCAACAACAAGAAACGTGAATTCCACATTGGAAAGGAGATACACTGCAGAGAACCACCAAAACATGGAGAGGATGTTCACATGGGCTAAATGACAGATGCTCACCACAGTCGTAAACCTGAGATGAGAGGCCAGGTCCAGCCAACTCCAGAGTCTGTGTTCTTAACCATATTATTCCATGCTGCCCACTAATGCCCTTGTCCCAGAGGATCCAGGGATCACCAGTGTTAGGGGCCTCTGGATCTGTGATGCCTCCCATGCTCTGTCCAAAATCCCTAAAGAAATAGCTGCTGCCAGATTCACCTTCATTATCCAGGAGAGCATGTCTATCTTGAATGCCAGATGCCATTTAATTCTGAAGAACTGAAGTGGATACCTGAGGTAGAAACCTGATGGTGCAATTTACACTCTCCGTGGAGTCCAGAGCTCACGAATGACCCAGAGACCTGCCTTCTCTGTGCTCAAGCCTCTCATTTGCTCTCAGACTGAGTGCCCCATGAGGGAAGAACCTGTGTCTTCTTCATACTGTTTGTATGTACTGCTCCTGGGACTGGGTCAGGCACATGGTAGGTCTTCAAATCATACCAGCTGCCTAAGAGGAGGAATGGAGGGAGGTACCAGTGGTAGAAAAGTTCTCTTGATTCTAAGTTGTTTTCTAAGGGGGATACATCTAGTCAGGTTGGGGACATAGTTTGTGGAGAGACAAAGTGCAAAAGAGCTGGCCAGAGATCACACAGAAGACCACGTCCAACTCCAGAGTAAGCCATCATCCTGCCGCTGACACAATCTCTTCACATCCTACCAGAAGCTCCCCACCCCGTCTCTTCACACTATATAGGAGATAGCAATCCTCCCTGCCACAACCAATTCACACTCCACATGAAGCAAAACTTGTCCTTCCTTATGGCCACGTCATGCTCTGCAGCAAATAATGATTTTATCCTCCCCCAACCACTTCACCTCCCATGGGAAGACCCAATCCTCCCTGTCCACAGCGACTTCTCATCCATGCTAAGCACCAAATCTCTGCCACAACCACGTCACACTTTAGAGTAAATCCCCATTCTCCCATACCACTTGATATTCCAAGTAAAGGCAGTCCTCCTTCCAACCACCACTTCACACATCTCAGTGAACCCCAATCCTCTGTCCCCACAAGCCCTTGAAGTTCCAGAGTGAACCCAATGCGCCCACCGCAAAACCACCTGATGCTCCACGATAAGCATCCACCCTCCCACTCCAGCAACTGCTTCACACTCTGTATTAAGGCACTGTTCTGCCCTCCCCATGGGTATTTCACACTAGACAATAAGCCTTGGTTTTCCCCGCAGCACTTTTGCACCTGCTACCACGTGACACTCCACGGAAAGGGCATTCCTTCCCCCAACACCACACTCCTACCCACCCCACTCCCACGTTAAGCCCAATCCTCCCTCCACAAAACCAGTTTACATTCAACATTAAGTACCCATCATTCCTCCCTATAGCCACTTCATCTTCTACATAACCCCCAGCCTTCCTTCCCCCAAACACCTCACACCCCAGGTTAAACCCCATCCTAGATCAAATACTTGACACTTTCCAGTGAACCCCAAGGCTCACCTACCACAACCCCTTCACACTCCACAGTAACAACCCTCAAGCCCTTCAGATTCCAAATCCTCACCTACACAGCCCTTTGACATCCACACGAACCCCCAATCTTTCCTCTGTCCGCACACTGCACACTCTACAGTGAACCAACCCTCCTCACCGCAGCTTCCTTACACCCCACAGGAGACTGCAACCCATCCACCCTCAGAGCCCCTCCATTCTTCACAATAAGCCCCAGCCCGTCATTCAATCACTCTTCACTCACACCACACCGTGAGCGACCAAAAAAGGTAACACGGAGCCAGGAAGGGGAGGCCATGTGCACTTCTCAATATTCAAAAAAGCCTAGAAGAGTCCACGTTGATTTGTAGTAATAATAAATGGGCTAAAATTAAACAACCTGTGCTTCAAGGTGGAATTACTGTCTGATTCCTGTTGATCAGAAGTTTTGATTAGAAATTTGTAGATCTCCAATCCTTAAAAAATGGGAAATGAGTTAAGTACTAATTGAAAACTACCATCTCTTATTTTTGGATCAAATCCTTTCGAAAAACTGGATCCCTGGGGCAAAAGCAACAAGAGAGATAATGCCTTGTGATGAAAAGGCTCATGGACACCATTCCTGCGGCCCAGCTCCATCTAGAGCCGTGGGTGAGTCTCTATAGAGTTCAAGGATGGGCGGGTCCAGGGCTCTGCCAGGCCTCATGCACTGGGAGGGCAGGTACTTTGCACCTTCCCTGGTTTTATTCCCCATGCACCTGTTTATCAGTGAATTATCATCTTCTGACTTAGTCTATTGTCCCAGATATGTTTTTAAAGATTTTTAAAAAGTTTTACTTATTTTTTTTAAAGGTTTACTTATTTATTTTAGAGAGAGAGAGAGAATGCACAAGCAGTAAGAGAGAGAGGGGAAGAAGACACCCCGCTGAACGTGGAGCCCAAGCAACCCACCAAAAGAGGGGCTTGATCCAGGACCCTGAGATCATGACCTGAGCTGAAACCAAGAGTCAGGCGCTTAACCAGCTGAGCCACCAGGCACGCCCCAGATTTTTTTCTCAACTAAACAATTTCTGATGCTTCCATTTTCTCTCTCTCTTGTCTCTTCTTTCCCCTGCTGTGTAACTAACACTGGCCACTGTGTTAGAATTAGTCATTTGCTGACTATATCATAGAGCCTTGTCATGGAGCATGGCTGCCACAGCGACTGGAATAGAAATGGAAATAAATGAAGTGTTATTTTCCCCATCTTGAAATACTAGAAAACGGCATCAAGCTCACAAATGGGAACTTGGGGAAGATGTTTCCAAGTCCAGCAAAACCTCTACAGTTAGTGAGCCTGGCTGGAAGCTGGGAAGATCCTGGTCAATGGTTTGCACAGTGTGAATTTATTGGAGCTCCACAGAGGCAAAGCTTACTGGGGGTGGCAGGGCACACAGGAAGAACGAGCTAAAGTGCATCTTGGGGATGTTCTGAAGGATGATTGGGAAGGGCGATGTCTGGAAGTGATAAGCCTCGGTGATTGTTTATACCTTACTGGAAAGCCATGTAAATTAAGGGAAACTTCCTGGCAAAATACCTTGACTTGTAGCAACTTCACAGTCATACCTGGGTGATAATGTAGAAGTAAGATTTGCCCACACCCTGTTCATCTCAACCCTGGCAGCAATTGTCCCTTTGTCCATAGGAGTGCTCAAGTTTATGAATGGAAGCAAGAAAGCATTGCATGTGGCTTTCAGTTAGACCCCATACAGAGCTAGGGCCTTCCATAAACTGCCTCAAAACACCTTCACACAGCTCAGTTTGAGCCAAGTCCTTACTATTGGGGGGTTCACCAAAAGCTCCAGAATCATGGTACTTCTACAACTAAGACCAAGTCAGCAAGTAGTGATTCAGGGTAGCCTGTGTGGCCACCGTTGTGTTAGGCATTCTTGTGCTAATTCATAAAGGCATTCACTCATTCAATAAATACTTACTGAGAGCATGGTACATGCCAGGGATTGTGTAGATCCTTGCAGATATGACAGTAAGAAAAGCCCAAATCGTGTCCTCAAGGGGCTCCAACTCTGGTGGAGAGACACAGATGTATGTAAACTGATTATTATGCCACAGTGTGACAACTCAGCCTGTAAGCTCCTCACCCAGCCTAAGTGGATAAAGAGGGAAGACTTCCTGAGGAGGTGGCTCTTCTGAACTTAGTTGTAGAGGTGTAAAATTTGCCAGTTAAGAAGCAGGGAGGCAGCAGAAGGAAAGATGTCTCAACAAAATTACCCAGAAAGAAACCATATGCCATGTTAAAAAGAAAACCACAGGCCCAAGATGGAGCCACTTATGGTAGGCCACATCACCAAACCAGGGCTTAATGCCTTACCTAACTGCAGTTTCAACCTCCCCCAGAAATGCAGTCTTGATGGATCAGTCAGGAATTTTCTGATTGGTACCAATCAGGTAATCTGTCACATGGGCCCTCCTCATATCCCAAAGAAAGATGAGGTAATCTGCATAAGACCATCTGCCCTAAGGGCAGGTGACCTTGCCTGAAACAATCCTTTCTTTTCTCTTGCTAATTATGCCTTGCACCACCCTCTTTCCTACAAAAACCTTCAATTTTGTACAGCTCCTCAAAGCATCTTTCTACTTGTTAGATGGGATGTTGCCTGATTCATGAATCACTTAATGAAGTCAATTGGATCTTCAGATTTACTCGGTTCAACTTTATTTTTTTTTAGCAGCTATGAGGCAGGGTTTGTTAAGTGTTGCTGGCAGGGAGAGAAGAAAGGGGCCACGGTATTTAAGCTTTTTATGCCAGTTTGAACGGTTTAGGTACTGATGAGAACCAGAAGTAACTAAGACAGTTGCAGTCTCATTAGGGAAGTGAGTAATCTGATACATATAATAATCTGATATATATATATGATATAATCTGATATGTATATCCAAAATCCTGAGTGCCCATCATAGTAGAACTCCAGCTGAGTTGGGAAACAATCTAAGTATCAGAATATCAGTCTAGTGAAATGGAATAGATGTAGATTTTAGGGTTCCTTCCAACTCTGAGATACTAGGATTTTATGTAATCTTACTGATCCTCCTGTAAACGGGAATTATAGTAATGCCTCCCCCACAGGTAGTGGTGTTTATTGCAGTGTCTGGAAAATTTTAAGGGCCAAAACTGGTGGCTATTATTTTCATTGAATGATGAATTAGAGTCTTTGTAGAGTCATATACCGTGTGAAAGAGGCACAGAGGCTGGGGAATGCCATTAGGAGTATACTTGCCGTGCAGTGCACCAAGACTCCAAGAGGATTAAAAATATTATGGAGACTCTAGCATGACTCATCAAGGTGTTTTCACATGAGAAGAAAGAGAGGTGAGCACTTAAGAACATTTGTGCAGGGGCGCCTGGATGACTCAGTCGTTAAGTGTCTGCCTTCGGCTCAGGTCATGGGATCGAGCCCAACATCAGGCTCCCTGCTCAGTGGGAAGCCTGATTCTCCCTCTCCCAATCCCCCTGCTTATGTTCCCTCTCTTGCTGTGTCTCTCTCCATCAAATAAATAAATAAAATCTTTAAACAAGAACATTTGGGCAGAAAGCAGTAAATGGAATGCCTTAAGAGGAGGCAGTAGAACGATACAAATGGTAAGAGATGCAAGCAACAAGTGAAACACTTTCAGATACATAAATTTTCCATATAATTCTCACAGCAACCTGCAAGGTTGATATTACTGTACCCGTTTTACAGATAAAGCAATGGTGGCTGAGAGAAGTCAGTGACTTGTTCAAGGTTACAAGGTCAATGAAGAAGTGAGAAGTCATAGCTGGAGTCATCTGGCTCCCAAGCTTGCTAATCTGATGCATGTCACCTGTGTGAGGGCATGAGCCATCGGTGAGCATGACAGGTGTGGGAGGTGATTAGAAACTTCTCTGCCTGGAATAGCTGCCCTTGCCCGCACACATTAAGATACAAACATGTGGGAGGAGTTGACTGAGCACCTTCGGTGTCAAGTTCAGGAAATTTAGCAAGATTCTGATAGAAAATGAAGAGCTATTGAGGGCTGTGAGCAAGACAGTATGTTAAATGGTCAGAGCACAGGTTCTGGAGACAGACTGCACAGGTTCAAGCCCCAGCTTTGCTACTTACCAGGCATGTGATGCTGAGCAGAGGGAACATGAGAGAGGAGAAAGATTGAAGCAACATGGACAGAGCACGGCTCACATAATGTTTACCTGCCCTGGTTCCTTGGAAGGAAGAGCTAGGGACCAATGAACTTTAGAGAATTAGTGTTAGGAAATGTGACTTAGCAGGTACAAAACTTGCTGTTTGGACAAACAGAGAGAACAAAGAACAAAGCACTTTGATGAACTGGACTGATAAGCCCTTGATTAGAATAAAAGGAAGAGAACAAGGGGAAACCACCACCTTGATGATGTAGCCAGTGGCAAAAATGCAATGCAAAACAAACCTGTTAATTGCCTCCATTTGTAATGATTTTCCATGAACACCACCCAGCTCTTTTTCATCAAAATTCAGGTTCTACAGCTGTAAAACAGCTGCTGAGTAGCTGAGCCTGCGCTGACTCTAGAATGAAAAGGTTGGAATTTACAACGCAGGTTCTACTGCCCTCTGGTCATGATGTCTTTCCAGGTACAGCATACCTCTGAATGTAAGCTATTCTCCGTAAAGTAGGGCAACAACATCTGACTTAATGCTGGTGCAAAAGTTGCTTCACATGGAGGATGGGAAGGCACTTCCCAGGATATGAAGAATGATTACCATTACAGTGGTAACAACCTCAGCATAAGCAACACCATTCCTGCATCGGTTAGGTTCTTTCGTGTACCTTAACTACACATGGGAAGCAGAGAGATAAATAATTGCTGTGACTATATATACTTTTCCCTAAGAATAGAGTTGGAGAAAGCTGATCTTTTGGAACCTAGAGCAGTGATTCTCAAAATGTGGCCCCCAACTAGTAGTAGCAACATCAGTATCACCTGGCAACTTGTTAAAAATGCAGATTTGGGGCCATGCCCTTGAACTACAGAATCAGAAACTCCGGGGGTTGGAACCAGTATCCCTTTTAATAAGTTTGATAACCAGTGGCTTAGAAAGAAGAGAGATGTTATTATTTGGCACGACAGAACGACTGACTGCGTGATGAAAAATATTCCCAATGAGGAAGAAATTGGGATTTTGCTGATGAGCTCAAGTTAAGTGATCTAAAAAGCAGAAGGTATCTGACATATAATCAAGGTGGAATTAAAAACATGATTATTATAATGTCATCTTTTCTCCCTACAGAGGGTTGAATAGTGTCCCCCTAAAATTCATGTCTACCTAGAACCTGTGAATGTGACCTTATTTGGAAATAGGATCTTTGCAGATGTGATTAAGTTGAGGTCATACTGGAATAGGTTGGGCTCTAAGGCCAATTACTGGTGTCCTTACAAGCAGAGGGAGAACTGGAGACAGAGAGACACAGAGATGTGGGGAAGAATGTCATATGAAGACGGAGGCAGAGATTGGAGCGATACATCTACAAGCCAAGGAACACGAAGGATTGCTGGCTACCACCAGAAGCTGCGAGAGAGGCATGGAACAGATTCTTCCTTCAGAGACTCCAGAAGGAACCATCCCTGCTGACACCTGATTTCAGACTTCTGGTCTCCCGAATGGTGAGAAAATACGTTTCTGTTGTTTTAAGCCACCAAATTTGTGGTACTTTGTGATGGCAGGCCAAGAAAAGGATCTCCTTTAAAAGCAAACATTTCTCAGTGTTTAACATTCTGGAACCACTCCAATTTTCCCCAGTTTCTCACACTTTTGATAACTTTTTTTCTTCTAAGTGTAGATTTTTTTCCCTTAGGTCAAATTATCTCTGACTATGGCCCAAGCTTTTATTTCTTGCCAGACCCAATCTCTGAGGTGTCAGATATTCAGATTCAGATATTTAAGCATCCCCTGAAGATAGGGTGTAGAATAGTGGGTAAGGCATGGGCTTTGGGATGGATTTACAGCTAGTGTGACCTTGGGGAAGGGGGGTTATTGAATCACCCAGAGCCTCAGTTTCTTCCTTTGTGAAATGGGGATAGGGGGTGGGGAATTGATACCATCCTTATTATAATGTTCTGGGAGTCGATGGTTAATAACTGTTAAGCACAAAGGAAAGAGCCTGACATATAGTAGAATATGTAACAAGTATTAGGTCCTAATATTTTTTGGTAAGTACTTAACTCCATTTGAATATCTCACATTAACTCATTATTCTCATCCCCTAAAACTGGTCATCCCCAGTGTTTCCAGTCTCGGTGTATGACATCCTCATTCCCCTGGTTGCTTAAGTCAAATATGTAGAAATTGTCTTTGACATTACCATTTCCCTTAACCCGCATCCATTGCCATGTAGTCCGGTGGTTTATATTGCAAGTATAATTAAGATCCATGTACTGCTCTCTATCCTTATAACTTTCCTCTAAGTTCTCTTGCTTCTCATTTGGATTATAACACTGACACCTTTCCTGGTATCTCTGTCTCACCCTTGTCCTAAATGAATCCATTTTCCATAGTGCAGAGATGAATCTTAAAGAGAAAAACCCAAGTCTGATCATGTCACCCTATAAATATTTGTTGATGGAGTGAAGGGAGTTTTCCCTAGTACTCTGAAGGCTCCATGAAAGAAGAAACTGACTTGTCTCACTGTTGTATTCTGCCATCTACTATTCAGGTTTAGCAGCCCCAAATAGATATTTGTTTAATGAACTGATAAATGAACAAAGCAAAAACATCAGCAAGAATGGAAAGGGGGCTCAGGCTTCATTGTTCCAGTTAACACCATGTCTCCCCTGCTTTCCATACCACCATTGGTAGGAGAGAAAAAGGACTGCCCTAGCATTCTGGTGCTGCAGGGAAGACCCTGCACCCTGCCTCCCCCTACATTCACAGCCTCACCGCCAATGTCTTGGAGGCCATCATGCCTTGATCTTCATCTCCATCAGACACTAAAAGAAACCCAAGATACTCAGGTCATTCTTTCTCCCCGAAACATTTCCCCAGTACAGCTCTGTATACAATCTGATCTGGCTGCCTCTTCACCTCTCCCTAATTCCCAGACCCTCCCACTGTGCTTTCTGCAATTCCAGGTCAGTCATCAGCAATACCCCTTATATCCTTAACCTCTTTTTTATAAATTCTGTTACACTTTTTGCTCTAACAGAAACACAGATACTCCTGGGAATCCTGTCTCCCCATAAAGCCCTTTTAATTTGTAATTTTTTGCCTCCCTGTACCCTTAACCTGAAGGCAGGATAGATGTCCTCCTGTTTCCTCATCACAGCATCCAGATTCTTCTCCCTCCTTCCTCTCTGAAATGTCACCTTAAGGTTTATGTCATCTATGTATACCATCCATTACCCCTCCTTATAACGGGCACCTTTGGACCTGTGAGCCATGCCTGCCCCATCCCCCTTATTCTCTACTTTTGCAACTCTAACTTATTCTTATAATCTCAATTACTAATTCATAGCATACACTGGTGATCCCAATATCAGTGAGGATAATCCTTCCAGGAATCTGGTTTCTTATTTCTTTTACTGCCCCTCTATCCTTCCCAGATCTTGGCATTAAAATAACCATCACCTCTGTAATCTGTTTCAAGCAGCCCACTCTCCCCCTGCCACACTCTGTCTTTCCGACATGTCCATTCCAGGATGTCGACTCCAAAAAGTTTGGACTGCACTGTGACCTACAATACCTTGATCTCTTTACCTGTTTAACTGGGAATGTAGAAGAAAGCAGAAGACAATTTTATCCCTCCTAACCCCCTACCCACCACTTCTATCTTTATGTATCTGCACTATATACTTCCTTCCAGTTAGTGTGAATGAATGTCTGTGTTTGTGTCCAGGGCCAGTTGTGTTTGTGTCCAGGGCCAGTTGCTGTACTTTTGCACCAGAACCATCCCCTCTTGCCCTACTCAAGGATGTTGTCCCAACAAGAATCCTTATCTCTCCTCCACGAATGTTTTTATTAGCAAATGAAGCTAGTGTATAATTCCTCCCGTCTTCAAAACTCCTCTGGATGCCACATTTCTTCCCAGCTACTGCCACATTTCCCACTCCTCTTTTTAGCAAAACTCCTCCAAAGAGATGCTTGTTCTCATTGTCCTTACATCTGCCTTCTGTTCTCTCTTGAACCACTCCATTCAGGCTCATATCCCTACCACTTCATACAAATGTCTCTTGTTAATGTCACCAAAGACTTGTGTGTTGCAAATCTCATTCCTAATCTTACTCAACCTATTAACAACATTTGACCAACTGACTACTCCCTGTGCATTAAAAAGGTTTTCTCATTTCTCCCAGGATACTGTTCTCATATTCTCCACTGGTTCCACCTCAATCTCCTCTGCATTTTGCTTCTCACTCCCCGACCATGAAACCTCAGTGTGCTCTAGGAATCAGTTCTTGAACATCACCTTTCTCTGGCTGTACTCATTGCCCTGCGGTCCCATGGCCTTAAAACCATGTATACACTGATGACTCCCAAATTACTACCAAGTCTGGGTCTCCTCTGTAAATAACACAAAATTATATTCAACTACCAGTTTGACATCTCCACATGAGTGTCTGAAAGTTTTTACCAAAAGAAACTCCCAATTTCTTCCAACCCCAACCTGTACCTCTGCATTCTTCTCTACCTCGATCCCTCCTTTAGATCAAAAGCTCCTAACTCCTCTCTTTTGTTTACATCCCATGTCTAATTCATTAGCAAGTCCTGTTGGTTCTGTCTTCAGAATATAACCAGAAGCCGCCTACTTCTCACCATCTCTAGCACTACCACTCTTGTCCAAGCCACCATTATCTCTCATTTGGAGGAGGAATTTGTGTCTTTTTTTTTTTTTTCTCAGAACATTCAGTCTTTTTAAGACTTGGGGTTTAGCTTCTAGACACTGGTCACCAGTCCAGTTTTGGTTTTCTTTCTCTTCTTTTCTTCCCCTGCCCCTCCCCCTGCCCATTCTCTCCCTCTCCCTCTCTGACTGGATTGTACTTAATAAACCATCCTTCTTAGAATTTAGATGATACAGAGAAGAAAAGCAAATGGAGGAATCTCATTAAGCCTCTTGGAAACCTTCATGAACGTCATGTCATTGTCACTACTCTGCTTCTTGGATTCTTTGTTTATTCCTTGGCACACCAAATCTCTTCATATGTTAAATGGGAATTAAGCTTTTAAATGTTTTTTTTTTTATGGACAAATATCATTTGATTTCACACATATGTGGAATTTAAAAAAAAATGAACAAAGAAAAAAAAAGACAAGAAAACAGGCTCTTAAAAATACAGAGAACAGACTGATAGTTGCCAGAATGGTGGTGGGGGGATGGGTGAAATAGGTGGAGAGGCCTAAGGGTGCACGTACTGTGATGCACACTGAGTAATGTACAGAAGTGTTGGCTAATTATACTGTACATCTGAAATTAACACTGTATGTTAATTATGCTTGAATTTAAAAAAAAAAGATTTTCTTATTGGGAAAATTTCAAACATGCATATTGTGGAGAGAGCAGTATCATGACCCCTCACATACCCTGCACATCTAGCTCCTGGTAGCCTTGTCCCTTTTCCCTTTGCTGCCCTACCATCAACGGCATTTTCTTTTCTTCATGTGAGAGCAGAACCAGTCTGAACACTGGAACTTTGCTGCTTTGAGTTCCAGAATACTGTTTTAAAGAACATATATAGCAAGACAGTGGTGTGAAAGCAAACGCTTTTGATATGCAGAGAGCTGGCTTTGTTAACAGACAGAAAACAAACTAAAAAAGGTCTTATGACTTCCATGGAGGCAGAAGCTGAAGGCTGCTCTAGGAGTAAATTATAGAGCATCGTGAGAACATTGATCAGATGCAGGGAAGCTCTCACAATCAGGAAGGAGATGGCCCCTCTGCTGGTGGATGGGCTTAGGCACAGAAAAAAGGGAAACAAAAGGGGCACAGCAATACTACCTGAGTTACAGCTTAGTCCTTGGTGTGAATGTCATGTTGGAGGATACTGAAAGCTAATATCATTTAGGAGAATTTGACATCAGAACTTGGTTACCTGCATTATTGTACGAAGTCTTGGGAGTCTGCAAACCCCTCAGAGGAGCCTCATAATCAGTACGAAGTTACTGTCCCCTGTGGTGCAGAAGTAGTGGGAAAGCAGAGGGTCAGAGGCTGCCTCTCACACACAATTGCTCTGTGCAGAGTCACATGCATTATTGCCACCAGCGCCCACAGGCCTGGACCTCAAGACTGAAGGCCGCGGCAGCATCTGCTAAAGGCTGAGGTTGCCAGCGTGATGGCTGGGGACCAAAGAAAGAGCATCCAGTGAGGCAGCCTGCAGAGGAAGATAGGGTGGGAACCAGACAGTCCTCCCCTGACACCCACTGCAAGGCTACACGGCCTTCTTTCTCTACGCAAGTGTCCTCTTGGGACACAGAAGAGGAGTACTGAGGAAACCCCAAAAGAAACATACGCACCTAAGGAGTCTAAGGTTACCTGAAAGAGACTGAAATCACAACCTCCCCCAGGAGCCTACAAGCTCTTCAAGGACCAGTGCTAGGTTTTATCCATTTCTGTATTGCAAGCAGCTGGTACAAAACCTTGCTTTGAAGAGTATCTCTGTAGAGGACCACCGCATGATGAATGGACAGACTAAATCACATCATCAGTGTCCACAGCCTTGCAATGGACTGGAAAGATAGGGCTGAACTCAGAGGAAAAGACAAAAGGAGAAAGACTTGGTTTCAAAACAAATTGCATGAATATAGGGATGAGAGTCTCTTTCAGATCTTTTACTATGGATGAGAAACCAAACTCAATTTAATGCAATAAGATTACAGAAATTTTATAGAAATAACCAATATTTTAGTACAAAAAAAGAAAGAAAAAAAAATAAGGCATAATTTTAAAAGAAGAGGAGGTTGAGGAGGAAAACACAAACCAAGGCCAATCTTAGGCTGTATTAATAAAAGCAGAGTACATAGGTTGAAGTAGCTGAAAGGACGGCTGGACCTCCACTTGTGAGTCAGCATTCGGAGGATGGGGCTGGCTCTGGGCACCCCATAATGGAGGAAAATTAAGAACATGTGTGCACATAAAAGCAAACCTGTTCTGGCCTCCTGGAGGATGAGACTAGCTGGAGGACAGCCCAGTTGTCTCAGCTGTGAAAATCCTAAACTAGCCAATTGACCCCGGACATGTGAGTGAGTCCAAACAAGATCAGCAGAGATGTCTATCCAACCCATGGCTGACTACAGATGCATGAAGTGAGCCCAGCTGAGACCAGAAAAATGGCCCAGCTGACCTGTAGACTTGTGAGCAATATGAATGCTTATTGTTTTAAGCATTGCCTTTTGATATGGTTTGTTATACAGTAATTACTAATATTCCGCTGGAGTCAGGGGGACATATCTCCTGTTGTGTGAACTTAAATTGTTGATACTATATGTACTTATGTATTAATTGGGAGGACCCAGTGTTATAATTTACGTTAAGTACTTTTCATAGTGCCCAGCACATAGTTAACAGTCTACAAATTTTGTCTATCATTAGTATTTTCATGAGTGAACTGGAGAAAAATACCCGTGAGGAAATAAAGACATTACTTGAGAATAAACTCCATGACATGCATTCTTTCACACATCAAAAAGGTGACATAGTTCTTTTCTTTCTTTTTTTGACTGATATATTTATTTTGAGAGAAGTCACTTCCTTTACACTTGTGTGTACTGGGCACGTGTCCAGATACAAAGAACTATAGATGATGACACCTTCTCACCTCCTCTTTATGACAAATGTGCACGTCCTGTGTTTTATAGGTTCCCTCATGAAGGCTCTTTCTCTGCCTGGATGATGGTGGGTATCAAAAGTTAACACTAGTCAGGGCCAAGGAAACAACAGATTCTTGTAACCTTGAGCCCTTCCTAAGTGTAGGAAGAACAGAATGAACAGAGAAGGTCATTTTATAAGAATACGGTACAACAAAAGAAGAGACTGAACATCATACTTCCCAACAACCTCTAGAAAAAAAATCCTCCCCAGAGAACTTTATATATTATCTCATTCATAAATTCCAGAATCCAAAGCATGAATGTAAGGTCTCTTTTTCTGTAAGGGTGAAGGTGTCACAAATCAAACAAGTAATTGATTCAGCTTAGCATTACAAGGGATAGCTAGGTCTAAATGTTGGCCTTTCATTCCAATTGCCCATTTTATTCCTGAATCTCTCCAAATGCCTTCTCCATTCATGGCCAAAGACTTCTGCTGCTGAGAATTTCACTACTTCATAAAACAGCCTATTTCATTAGTTTTGACTTACAAGGATTCAGGGGCAATTAGTTCATTTGGGAGGTTATATCAGTATATACAGTAAGGGCAAGGAGAACTGATATTTGGGACTGACAGGGAAGTTAATATAGGGTATGTTTTTAATTAAATTATAGCTTTAGATTCCTGGGGCTTAATCCTGCTCTGAAACTCTGGGAATCTCAGAATTATCTAACTGGAAGGATGAGGTAGCTGGGGTATTTATCCACCAGATTGTACAATTACATACTGAGAGGAGTTAATTGCCATGCAAGGGACAGGCTAGAATTGCAGAACAATTTTCAGCTTTTTAGCAAAGGAGCATGGTACTGGCAGTTGGTTCAGTTGGTGTGCACAGACATTATAAGAGCTGAGGAGATATGAGTAGGGCTCCAACAAAGTGTGCCTCAAGGTGTAAAAGTCTACTCCTCACTGCTGAAGTTGTCTGCCATTTTTGCCTTCCCAGGATCTCCAACCCTTCCTCCCTTGTTAACCCTTTTGTAGAGAACGTGCCCTTCCCTTGTCTCAGTCTACATAATTTGGAAGGAGATGATACTAGCTTTCCCTAGCTTACTGCCTAGGTCCAGAGTCAACACATTACCCAGTCCTGGCTGGTAACTGTAAAGCATTTCATACTCAGTGACTGGTTCAGAGATGGGTACATAATGGCAGCCAGCTTATTCAGAGCCACTCCTGGGATTTTTCTAGAGCAATTTTGAAAGGGCAGATATTCTTTCTGCTGGGGTTGCTAAACTGATAGGTTGTAAGCCTAGATGTTTTTGTGGCCATCTCTGTCCAACCCTGAGAATGAAGCCAGCAGAAGAAAACATACTCCTGCTTACATTATGTGAGCATCCATAACCAGCTAGGTCTGATTGTCCCTGGACTTTGGACTTCGCTCAGTTTGAATTGGACCATGCCTGACACACTTAATTGAAATCTCTATCTACATTGTAATTTGTTCTCATTTGTCCTAGGACTACTCAAAAGGGACATACAGATCGATTCCCCTCTCTCTTCCAAATGCCATCCCATCAGAGAGATCAAGAGAGTTATGCTTTATAGGTAGTATGGGCACGTGTAGTGATTCAAAGCAAGGGTTTTGGATTCTGACAGACCCAGACTTGAAACTTGGCTCAGGAATTTGCAAGTTGTGTGGTCCAGAGTAAGATATTTAAAGATTGTAGGCCTTATTTTTATCATCCATAAAATGGAAAGAAGGAGGCACAGCCTACTGTGCAGAACTCTTGAAAGATAAAGCTTGGAATTTGGTTAGCAATATGATTTCTGAATAATAAAATGGCCAAAGAATTTGGTAGCACTTGAAGAAAAAAATGCAAAATTGAAAGCAATGGTTTTATTTTAAGGTTAACAATCTAATGACATAGGTATTTGTCTAACATAGAGCAGGAACTCTGTAAAGGTAGCTACAACCATCATATCTTTACCCTGAGCCTTCTCTTCTTTAGGGTGAAAGTCTCTGCCATTTCTAGGCATACATTGTTCATATTTTTCCAATATAATCTCACTAAAGCCATGATAATGAGGTAAAATATTTGAAGTGATGAGTGTCAGTCAGAACTAATAAGGGATGTGTGATGGCTAAATGGAATATGGCATGATTTGGGGTTCCCAGTCCTATCATTTACCACTTTTATCTGAGTATAGTCCTGGTTAAAAACATATCTACTTGAAACCTTCCCTGGCAGGCATAGCAGTGGCTTACTCCATGGAGAAAGTTGTCTTCATTTTTCTTAAAGCAGAGATTGTTACTGGGTCTGCAATCTCAGTGAGAGGACAGGTTTGACTTTTCAGGTTGCTGGTACTCATCACTCCTCTCTAACCATAGGGCACAGTTGAGAAGCTGTGGTGGTAGAGACCCCTGTAAAACAGAGGCTTAGGAAATTTACATGTCCTGGACCAAATCATAGAGTGACCCCATGGAGTGATGATGCTCAGGGGCTGAACTTTCATCCCAAATTAGTGGGCAGGTGCTTTTCCAAATTCATGATCTATGGCACTTCCTGAGCCAGAGAGTACGCTCAGAGAGACAGGCATCCCTTCTGAACCATACCTCCCATTCTTAAACCACTGCTAAAATGTTGCTTGCAAATTCTTACTAGATTCAAAATTTGTAGTCAGGGACTTCCTATTATCTTATCTGTGCTTGAGTTTCCTGAGAAACACTCTGGGATGGAGATTTGCATGCAGGAAGCTTACTGGGTAGTGTCCTCAGGAACACCATCTGTAGGAGATGAGGGGAAGCAAGATGGGAGAGGGAGAAACTGAACTCTGAACTGCGGTGTACATTCAGCAGAAGCCCCAGCCCATCTCACAGGGGCTTTGGAGCTGGAATGGCCCTGCAGATCTTTCCAGAATTGAAGCAAGCAAGGAGGCTTTGCTTTTGTACCTTTGCATTGACCAGGTATGGATTGGGCTGACTCCAGAGAGAGAGTTTAAAATATTCATCAAAAGGGCCAAGCAGCTGCCTTTAAAGACAGCAATTCCCATCAGCAGCCAGTATTCCCTGCACCTGGGAAACTGAGTGCCTTGGTTCTGGGTGATATTCCATAGCATCCACAGCAAACTGTTCAGGGAAATTTAAAAGTGCATTTGGCATTTGGCTTGATTTGACCCAAAAAATAAATCTGAAAACATGAAACTAGGGCTATACCTCAGAAGTAAGGGAAGCAATGTGATGACAGAGAACTGGCTTGGGGTTTAGAGGTAGACAGACCTGGGATTCCATTCTGAATACCTTACTCGTAGTGTGATCTTAGCACGATCCCTCTAAATCACATAACCTGTTGGAGTGACAGGTTTGTTTGTTTTAATTTCTATTGTTATGTTAATCACCATACATTACATCATTAGTTTTTGATGCAGTGTTCCATGATTCATGGTTTGTGTATAACACCCAGTGCTCCTGCAGAGTGTGCCCTCTTTAATACCCATCACCAGGCTAACCCATCCTCCCACCCCCCTCCCCTCTAGAACCCTCAGTTTGTTTTTCAGAGTCCATCATCTCTCATGGTTCATCTCCCCCTCCCATGCCCCCCCATTCATTCTTCCCCTCCTGCTATCTTCATCTTCTTCTTCTTCTTTTTTTAAACATATATTGTATTATTTGGTTCAGAGGTACAGATCTGTGATTCAATAGTCCTGCACAATTCGCAGCACTCACCATAGCACATACCCTCCCCAATGTCTATCACCCAGCCACCCCAACCCACCCATCCCCCCCAACTCCAGCAACCCTCAGGTTGTTTCCTGAGATTAAGAATTCCTCATATCAGTGAGGTCATATGATACATGTCTTTCTCTGATTGACTTATTTCGCTCAGCATAACACCCTCCAGTTCCATCCACGTCGTTGCAAATGGCAAGATCTCATTCCTTTTGATGGCTGCATAATATTCCATTGTATATATATATACCACCTATTCTTTATCCATTCATCTGTCAATGGACATCTTGGCTCTTTCCACAGTTTGGCTATTGTGGACATTGCTGCTATAAACATCAGGGATCCCTACATTTGTATCTTTGGGGTAAATACCCAGTAGTGCAATGGCTGGGTCGTAGGGTAGCTCTATTTTCAACTGTTTGAGGAAACTCCATACTGTTTTCCAGAGTGGCTGCACCAGCTTGCATTCCCACCAACAGTGTAGGAGGGTTCACCTTTCTCCGCATCCCCGCCAACATCTGTCATTTCCTGACTTGTTAATTTTAGCCATTCTGACTGGTGTGAGGTGGTATCTCCTTGAGGTTTCGATTTGGATTTCCCTGATGCCGAGCGATGTTGAGCACTTTTTCATGTGTCTGTTGGCCATTTGGATGTCTTCTTTGGAAAAATGTCTGTTCTTATCTTACGCCCATTTCTTGATTGGATTATTTGTTCTTTGGGTGTTGAGTTTAAGAAGTTCTTTATAGATTTTGGATACTAGCCCTTTATCTGATATGTCATTTGCAAATATCTTATCCCATTCTGTCAGTTGTCTTTTGGTGTTGTTGACTGTTTCTTTTGCTGTGCTTTTTATCTTGATGAAGTCCCAATAGTTGTTTTTGCCCTTGCTTCCCTTGCCTTTGGTGATGTTTCTAGGAAGAAGTTGCTGCGGCTGAGGTCGAAGAGGTTGCTGCCTGTGTTCTCCTTTAGGATTTTGATGGACTCCTGTCTCACATTGAGGTCTTTCAACCATTTTGAGTATATTTTTGTGTGTGGTGTAAGGAAATGGTCCAGTTTCATTCTTCTGCATTGACTGTCCAATTTTCCCAACACCATTTGTTGAAGAGACTGTCTTTTTTCCACTGGACATTCTTTCCTGCTTTGTCAAAAATTAGTTGACCATAGAACTGAGGGTCCATTTCTGGGCTTTCTATTCTGTTGCATTGATCTATGTGTTTTTGTGCCAGTACCATACTGTCTTGATGATGACAGCTTTGGAATAGAGCTGGAAGTCTGGAATTGTGATGCCGCCAGCTTTGCTTTTCTTTTTCAACATTCCTCCGGCTATTCGGGGCTTTTTCTGGTTCCATACAAATTTTAGGATTATTTGTTCTATTTCTTTGAAAAAAGTGGATGGTATTTTGATAGGGATTGCACTGAATGTGTAAATTGATCTAGGTAGCATTGACATCTTCAAAATATTTGTTCTTCCAATCCATGAGCATGGAACGTTTTTCCATTTCTTTGTGCCTTCCTCAATTTCTTTCATGAGTATTTTATAGTTTTCTGAGTACAGATCCTTTGCCTCTTTGGTTAGATTTATTCCTAGGTATCTTATGGTTTTGGGTGCAATTGTAAATGGGATCGACTTCTTAATTTCTCTTTCTTTTGTCTTGTTGTTTGTGTATAGGAATGCCACTGATTTCTGTGTAGTGATTTTATATCCTGCCACTTTACTGAATTCCTGTGTGAGTTCTAGCAGTTTTGGGGTGGAGTATTTTGGGTTTTCCACATAAAGTATCATATCATCTGCAAAGGGGGAGAGTTTGACTTCTTCTTTGCTGATTCAGATGGCTTTTATTTCTTTTTGTTGTCTGATTGCTGTGGATAGGACTTCTAGTACTATGTTGAATAGCAGTGATGCTGGTGGACATCCCTGCCATGTTCCTGACCTTAGGGGGAAAGCTCTCAGTTTTTCACCATTGGGAATGATATTTGCTGTGGGTTTTTCATAGATGGCTTTTATGATATTGAGGTATGTACCCTCTATCCCTATACTCTGAAGAGTTTTGATCAAGAAAGGATGCTGTACTTTGTCAAATGCTTTTTCTGCATCCATTGACAGGATGATATGGTTGTTGTTCTTTCTTTTATGAATGTATTGTATCACATTGATTGATTTGCAGATGTTGAACCAAACTTGTGGCCCAGGGATAAATCCCACTTGGTCATGGTGAATAATCCTTTCAATGTACTGTTGGATCCTATTGGCTAGTATTTTGATGAGAATTTTTGCATCCATGTTCATCAAGGATATTGGTCTGTAATTCTCCTTTTTGATGGGGTCTTTGTCTGGTTTTGGGATCGAGGTAATGGTGGCCTCATAAAATGAGTTTGGAAGTTTTCCTTCCATTTCTATTTTTTGGAACAGTTTCAGGAGAATAGGTATTAATTCTTCTTTAAATGTCTGGTAGAATTCCCCTGGGAAGCCGTCTGGCCCTGGGCTTTTGTTTGCTGGGAGATTTTTGATGACTGCTTCAATTTCCTTAGTGGTTATAGGTCTGTTCAGGTTTTCTATTTCTTCCTGGTTCAGTTTTGGTAGTTGATACTTCTCTAGGAATGCATCCATTTCTTCCAGGTTATCTAATTTGCTGGCACAGAGTTGCTCATAATATGTTCTTATAATTGTTTGTATTTCTTTGGTGTTGGTTATGATCTTTCCTCTTTCATTCATGATTTTATTTATTTGGGTCATTTCTCTTTTCTTTTTGATAAGTCTGGCCAGGGGTCTATCAATCTTGTTAATTCTTTCATAGAACCAGCTCCTTGTTTCGTTGATCTGTTCTACTGTTCTTTTGGTTTCTATTTCATTGATTTCTGCTCTGATCTTTATTATTTCTCTTCTCCTGCTGGGTTTAGGCTTTATTTGCTGTTCTTTCTCTAGTTCCTTTAGGTGTAGGGTTAGGTTGTGTATTTGAGACCTTTCTTGTTTCTTGAGAAAGGCTTGTATTGCTCTATACTTTCTTCTAAGGACTGCCTTTGCTGCATCGAAAAGATTTTGAACAGTTGTGTTTTCATTTTCATTTGTTTCCATGAGTTTTTTTTAATTCTTCTTTAATTTCCTGGTTGACCCATTCATTGTTTAGTAGGATGCTCTTTAGCCTCCATGTATTTGAGGTCTTTCTGACTTACCTCTTGTGAGTGAGTTCTAGTTTCAAAGCATTGTGGTCAGAAAATATGCAGGGAATAATCCCAATCTTTTGGTACCGGTTGAGAACTGATTTGTGACCTAGTTTGTGATCTATTCTGGAGAATGTTCCATGGGCACTAGAGAAGAATGTGTATTGAGTTGCTTTGGGATGGAATGTTCTGAATATGTCTGAGAAGTCCATTTGGTCCAGTGTGTCATTTAAAGTCTTTATTTCCTTGTTGATTTTTTGCTTAGGTGATCTGTCCATTTCAGTGAGGGGGGGTGTTAAAGTCCCCCACTATTATTGTTTTGTTGTCAATGTGTTTCTTTGCTTTTGTTATTAATTGCCTTATATAATTGGCTGCTCCCATGTTAGGGGCATAGATATTTAAAATTGTTAGATCTTCTTGTTGGATAGACCCTTTAAGTAGGAAATAGTGTCCTTCCTCATCTCTTATTACAGTCTTTGGTTTAAAATCTAATTTGTCTGATAGAAGGATTGCCACCTCAGCTTTCTTTTGGTGTCCATGAGCATGGTAAATGGTTTCCCACTCCCTCACATTCAATCTGGATATGTCTTTGGGTCTAAAATGAGTCTCTTGCAGACAGCATATTGATGGGTCTTGTTTTTTAATCCAATCTGATAGCCTGTGTCTTTTGATTGGGGCATTTAGCCCATTTACATTCACGGTAACTATTGAAAGATGAATTTCGTGCCATTGTGTTGCTTGTAAGGTGACTGTTACTGTATATTGTCTGTGTTCCTTTCTGGTCTGTGTTACTTTAGCCTCTCTCTTTGCTTAGAGGACCCCTTTCAATATTTGTTGTAGGGCTGGTTTCGTGTTTGCAAATTCCTTTAGTTTTTGTTTGTCCTGGAAGCTTTTTATCTCTCCTTCCATTTTCAGTGACAACCTAGCTGGATGTAGTATTCTTGGCTGCATATTTTTCTCATTTAGTGCTCTGAATTTACCATGCCAGTCCTTTCTGGCCTGCCAGGTCTCTGTGGATAGGTCTGTTGCCAATCTAATGTTTCTACCATTATAGGTTACATATCTCTTTTCCTGAGCTGCTTTCAGGATTTTCTCTTTGTCTCTGAGACTTGTAAGTTTTCCTATTAGATGTTGGTATGTTGACCTATTTTTATTGATTTTGAGAGGGGTTCTCTGTGCCTCCTGGATTTTCATGCCTGTTTCCTTCCCCACATTAGGGAAGTTCTCTATTATAATTTGCTCCACTTGCCTTCTGCCCTTCTCTCTCTTCTTCTTCTGGATCCCAATTATTCTAATGTTGTTTCGTCTTATGGTATTGCTTATCTCTCGAATTCTGCCCTCGTGATCCCGTAGTTGTTTATCTCCTTTTTCTCAGCTTCTTTATTTTCCATCATTTGGTCTTCTATATAACTGATTCTCTCTTCTGTCTCATTTTTCCTAGCATTTAGTGCCCCCCTTTTTGACCGCACCTCATTAATAGCCTTTTTGATTTCGACTTGGTTAGATTTTAGTTCTTTTATTTCTCCAGAAAGGGTTTCTCTAATAAGTTCCATGCTCTTTTCAAGCCCAGCTAGTATCTTTAAAATCATCATTCTGAACTCTAGTTCTGACATAGTACTAATGTCCGTATTGAGTAGGTCCCTGGCAGTCAGTACTGTGTCTTGTTCTTTTTGTTGAGGTGATTTTTTCCATCTTGTCATTTTGTCCAGAGGAGAATAGATGAATGAGAGAACTAAATGCTAACAGGGTAACAACATCTCCAGAAAATATACTCTAAACAAATCAGAAAAGACCTGAAACTGGGGGAAAAGGAAGGAAAGAAAGAAAAAAGAAAAGGAAAGAAAAAGAAAAAGATAACAATAAAAACAAATAAAAACAGAACAAAACAAAAAAAATGGAATATGATCAAATATGATTAGGCTGCTGCATAGATCAGTGCCACACACTAGATTTTGGGTACATTTTGGTCTGTTAGAAGAAAGTGCCTCCCAAAATTTTAAAGAAAGAAAAACTTACATATTTACAAAGATAAGGGTTAATACGATGAAGGGATGGAATATGACTGTAAAGATGAAAATTATAAAAAATTTTATAAAAGGAATTGATAAGATAAGAAGTTGTTTGAAAAAAGAAAGAAGAGGATTTAAAAAAAAAAAGAGAGAATGTGATCAGACAGGAGACTAGAACAAAGTCATACACTAGAGATTTAGGGTATATTTTGATCTGTTAAAAGAAACTGTATCTCGAAATTTTAAAGAGAGAACAACTTATATATATATATACCAAAAATAAGGGTAACTACTATGAAGGGATAGAATATGACTCTAAAAATGAAAAATAAATTTTTTTTTTAAAAAGGGATTGATAAGATGTTGGTTGAAAAAGGGAAAAAGAAAAATTAAAAAAAGAAACCAGTTTCAAAAAAATTAACTTTGAAGGACTAAAGAATCATGGTAAAAAAGCCAGGAATTCTATGTGCAGTATTCCCCTAGCCTAGAGTTCTGCCATTCTCATTGATCGGTAAATTTGGTCTTGACTGGCTTTTCTTGCTGATCTTCTGGGGGAGGGGCCTGTTGCCATGGTTCTGAAATGACTTTGCCGGAGGCGGAATTGCCCCGCCCTTGTTGGTCCGGCTTAAGCAATCTGCTCGGGTTTGCTCTCTGGAGCTTTTGTTCCCTGCAAGCTCTCGGCACAGCCTTGGAGGATGAGAGTGAAAATGGCAGCCTGCCAATCTCCACCCTGGAGGAGCCGAGAACTCGGGGCCCCACTCCAGTGCGCCCCCAGAGAAAAGCAGTCAATCACTCCTGTCTTCCTGGTCTCCGACCGCACTCCGTGCTCACCCGGCCTGTGACCGAGCATTTCTATCTCTGGCACCTGACTTGGTGTGGAGTCTTCAAACCCAGCCGATCCCTGCGGTGCGCTCCCGCGCTGCTCCTCCTGGGGGAGGAAGGGGAGTCTCCCCGGATCTGCCACTTGTTGGGTCCCTGCTGGAGGAGCAGTGGCCTGACCATGCCGCGGATCACGGTTTATGGCCACCCCGAGCTGAGAGCCCGCGCCTCGGCTCCGTCTCTGCAGCCAGCTTCCCTGCTCCGATACCTGGGAGCTCTGCTGCACTCAGGCCCCCCCCAGTCTTTCTGTGACCCTGAGGGTCCTGAGACCACAGTGTCCCAGTGAAGGTTCCACCCCCTGCTTAGCCACTGGAGCGACGTCCCTCAGCAGAGCCGACTTCTAAAAGTTCTGATTTGGGGCTCTGCAGCTCTATCACTTGCCAGAAGTGGCTGATGGAGGCCCGCTCCCCTGCCGTCTCTCCTCCCGAATATCGCCTCGGATTCACTTCTCTGCACGTCCTACCTTCCAGAAAGTGGTCGCTTTTCTGTTCAGAGAGTTGTTGCTATTCTTTTCTTCGATCTCCTGTTGAGTTTGTAGGTGTTCAGAATGGTTTGATCCCTATTCAGCTGAATTCCTGAGACCAGACGAAATCCAGGTCTCCTACTTCTCTGCCATCTTGCTCCGCCTCTATCAACAGGTTTGTCTGTTTTATTGTTTTTTGTTGTTTTTACTTATAAAACGATGATACTGGTAATCATATCAGTTTCATGGCATATTTGGAATGATATGATAAGACACTTGAAGTACCAAGAAGTGACTGGCATACTGAAAGCACTCCATAACTAACAGTTTTCTTCCACCTCGAAGACACTGAATGGCTTTTCTGCATGTCATTCTTTATCCAAACCTTATAGAGAAGAATGTATCAGAATGTTTGAAGAGTTCACAGCCTATTAAAGCAGGGGAGTACAGGCAAGAAATGGGGAATAAATGTTGAGATACAAGCAAATATGGAGTGCGTTGGGAGTCCCCAGAACAGTCTTGAGGAATCAGAGAGAACTTCCTGGAAGAGGAAGAAACTGACCTGTATTCTGAATCATAAAGATGGTGAAGGTGATGATGGGGTGGTGAAGACAAGAATTCAGGGAGGGGGCTCTCAGATCCAAAAACATGGAGGCAACTGAGATTATGGCACATTTGAACATCTATAGGTGTCAACAGTACATTTGGAGCATAGACTTGGGAGGGAGTGGACAGCAGAAAGAGAAGCCGTCATTTCAATATGCTTTGATAATGGCGGCTCTTCTTTCATCACTGTGGCTTGGGTTTCACTTGTTTTAAATTCATGAAGAAGTATTAAAGGGAAGAGGTAGCTGAAAGAGTTCATGCCTGTGTTTAAATAAAGTCTACCAGAGCTGAAAACCATCAACATGGGGTCCACTGCTCTAGCTTGTTAACAACTCTGGATTTCAGGCTTATTGTTCCAGTTAGGCAAGTCCAGTTTTAGATCAATTTTTTTTTTTACTTTTTTATTGTTATGTTAATCACCATACATTACATCATTAGTTTTCAATGTAGTGTTCCATGATTCACTGTCTGTGCATAACACCCAGTACTCCACGTAGAATGTGCCCTCTTTAATACCCATCACCAGGCTAACCCATTCCCCCACCCTCCTCCCCTCTAGAACCCTTAGTTTGTTTTTCAGAGTCCATCCTCTCTCATGGTTCGTCTCCCCCTCTGACTTACTCCCCTTCATTCTTCTCCTCCTGCTATCTTCTTCTTTTTCTTTTTTCTTAACATATGTTGCATTATTTGTTTCAAAAGTACAGATCTGTGATTCAACAGTCTTGCACAATTCACAGAACTCACCATAGCACATACCCTCCCCAGTGTCTAACACCCAGCCACCCCATCCCTCCCACCCCCCACCACTCCAGCAACACTCTGTTTCCTGAGATTAAGAATTCCTCATATCAGTGAGGTCATATGATACATGTCTTTCTCTGATTGACTTATTTCACTCAGCATAACACCCTCCAGTTCCATCCACGTCGTTGCAAATGGCAAGATCTCATTCCTTTTGATGGCTGCATAATATTCCATTGTGTATATATACCACCTCTTCTTTATCCATTCATCTGTCGATGGACATCTTGGCTCTTTCCACAGTTTGGCTATTGTGGACATTGCTGCTATAAACATTGGAGTGCACGTACCCCTTCGGATCCCTACATTTGTATCTTTGTGGTAAATACCTAGTAGTGCAATTGCTGGATCGTATGGTAGCTCTATTTTCAACTGTTTGAGGAACCTCCATACTGTTTTCCAGAGTGGTTGCACCAGCTTGCTTTCCCACCAACAGTGTAGGAGGGTTCTCCTTTCTCCGCATCCCCGCCAACATCTGTCCTTTCCTGACTTGTTAATTTTAGCCATTCTGACTGGTGTGAGGTGGTATCTCATTGAGGTTTCGATTTGGATTTCCCTGATGCCGAGCGATGTTGAGCACTTTTTCATGTGTCTGTTGGCCATTTGGATGTCTTTTTTGGAAAAATGTCTGTTCACGTCTTCTGCACATTTCTTGATTGGATTATTTGTTCTTTGGGTGTTGAGTTTGATAAGTTCTTTATAGATTTTGGATACTACTCCTTTATCTGATGTGTCATTTGGAAATATTTTCTCCCATTCTGTCGGTTGTCTTTTGGTTTTGTGGACTGTTTCTTTTGCTGTGCAAAAACTTTTTATCTTGATGAAATCCCAAAAGTTCATTTTTGCCCTTGCTTCCCTTGCCTTTGTCAATGTTTGTAGGAAGAAGTTGCTGCGGCTGAGGTCGAAGAGTTTGCTGCCTGTGTTCTCCTTTAGGATTTTGATGGACTCCTGTCTCACGTTTAGGTCTTTCAACCATTTGGAGTCTATTTTTGTGTGTGGTGTAAGGAAATGGTCCAGTTTGATTCTTCTGCATGTGGCTGTCCAATTTTTCCAACAGCATTTGTTGAAGAGACTGTCTTTTTTCCATTGGACATTCTTTCCTGCTTTGTCAAAGATGAGTTGACCATAGAGTTGAGGGTCCATTTCTGGGCTCTTGATTCTGTTCCATTGATCGATGTGTCTGTTTTTGTGCCAGTACCATACTGTCTTGATGATGACAGCTTTGTAATAGAGCTGGAAGTCCGGAATTGTGATGCTGCCAGCTTTGCTTTTCTTTTTCAATATTTCTCTGGCTATTTGGGGTCTCTTCTGGTTCCATACAAATTTTAGGATTATGTGTTCCATTTCTTTGGAAAAAGTGGATGGTATTTTGATAGGGATTGCATTGAATGTGTAGATTGCTCTAGGCAGCATTGACATCTTCACAATGTTGGTTCTTCCAATCCATGAGCATGGAACGTTTTTCCATGTCTTTGTGTCTTCTTCAATTTCTTTCCTGAGTATTTTATAGTTTTCTGAGTACAGATCCTTTGCCTCTTTGGTTAAATTTATTCCTAGGTATCTTATGGTTATGGGTGGAATTGTAAATGGAATCGACTCCTTAATTTGTCTCTCTTCTGTCTTGTTGTTGGTCTATAGGAATGCCACTGATTTCTGTGCATTGATTTTATATCCTGCTATTTTACTGAATTCCTGTATGAGTTCTAACAGTTTTGGGGTGGAGTCTTTTGGGTTTTCCACATATAGTGTCATATCATCTGCAAAGGGGGAGAGTTTGACTTCGTCTTTGCTGATTTGGATGCCTTTGATTTCTTTTTTTGTCTGATTGTTGTGGCTAGGACTTCTAATACCATGTTGAATAGCAGTGGTGATAGTGGACATCCCTGCCATGTTCCTGACCTTAGGGGAAAAGCTTTCAGCTTTTCCCCATTGAGAATGATATTTGCTGTAGGATTTCATAGGTGGCTGTTATGATATTGAGGTATGTACCCTCTATCCCTATACGCTGAAGAGTTTTGATCAAGAAAGGATGCTGTACTTTGTCAAATGCTTTTCTGCATCTATTGAGAGGAGCATATGATTCTTGTTCTTTCTTTTGTTAATGTATTGTATCATGTTGATTGATTTGCGGATGTTGAACCAGCCTTGCAGCCCAGGGATAAATCCCACTTGGTCGTGGTGAATAATCCTTTTAACGTATTGTTGTATCCTATTGGCCAGTATTTTGGTGAGAATTTTTGCATCCATGTTCATCAAGGATTTTGGTCTGTAATTCTCCTTTTTGATGGAATCTTTGTCTGGTTTTGGGATCGAGGTAATGGTGGCCTCATAAAATGAGTTTGGAAGTTTTCCTTCCATTCCTATTTTTTGGAACAGTTTCAGGAGAATAGGTATTAATTCTTCTTTAAATGTCTGATAGAATTCCCCTGGGAAGCCATCTGGCCCTGGGCTTTTGTTTGTTGAGAGATTTTTGATGACTGCTTCAATTTCCTTAGTGGTTATAGGTCTGTTCAGGTTTTCTATTTCTTCCTGGTTCAATTTTGGTAGTTGATACATCTCTAGGAATGCACCCATTTCTTCCAGGTTATCTAATTTGCTGGCATAGAGTTGCTCATAATATGTTATTATAATTGTTTGTATTTCTTTGGTGTTGGTTGTGATCTCTCCTCTTTCATTCATGATTTTGTTGATTTGGGTCATTTTTCTTTTTGATCAGTCTGGCCAGGGGTTTATCAATCTTGTTAATTCTTTCAAAGAACCAGCGCCTAGTTTTGTTGATCTTTCTACTGTTCTTTTGGTTTCTATTTCATTGATTTCTGCTCTGATCTTTATTATTTCTCTTCTCCTGCTGGGTTTAGGCTTTATTTTCTGTTCTTTCTCCAGCTCCTTTAGGTGTAGGTTTAGGTTGTGTATTTGAGACCTTTCTTGTTTCTTGAGAAAGGCTTGTATTGCTATAGACTTCCCTCTCTGGACTGCCTTTGCTGTATCCCAAAAATTTTGAACAGTTGTGTTTTCATTTTCATTGGTTTCCATGAATTTTTTAAATTCTTCTTTAATTTCCTGGTTGACCCATTCATTGTTTAGTAGGATGCTCTTTAGCCTTCATGTATTTGAGGTCTTTCCAACTTTTCTTGTCATTGAGTTCTAGTTTCAAAGCACTGTGGTCAGAAAATATGCAGGGAATAATTCCAATCTTTTGGTACCGGTTGAGACCCCATTTGTGACCTAGTTTGTGATCTATTCTGGAGAATGTTCCATGGGCACTAGAGAAGAATGTGTATTGCGTTGCTTTGGGATGGAATGTTCTGAATATGTCTGTGAAGTCCATTTGGTCCAGTGTGTCATTTAAAGTCTGTATTTCCTTGTTGATCTTTTGCTTAGATGATCTGTCCATTTCAGTCTGGGGGGTGTTAATGTCCCCCACTATTATTGTATTGTTGTCAATGTGTTTCTTTGCTTTTGTTATTAATTGCCTTATATAATTGGCTGCTCCCATGTTAGGGGCATAGATATTTACAATTGTTAGATCTTCTTGTTGGATAGACCCTTTAAGTAGGATATAGTGTCCTTCTTCATCTCTTATTACAGTCTTTGTTTTAAAATCTAATTTGTCTGATATAAGGTTTGCCACCCCAGCTTTCTTTTGGTGTCCATTAACATGGTAAATTATTTTCCACCCTCTCATTTTCAATCTGGGGGTGTCTTTGGGTCTAAAATGAGTCTCTTGCAGACAGCATATCGATGGGTCTTGCTTTTTAATCCAATCTGATAGCCTTTGTCTTTCAATTGGGGCATTTAGCCCATTTACATTCAGGGTAACTATTGAAAGGTATGAATTTAGTGCCATTGTATTGCCTGTAAGGTGACTGTTACTGTATATTGTCTGTGTTCCTTTCTGATCTATGCTGCTTTTAGGCTCTCTCTTTGCTTAGAGGATACCTTTCAATATTTCTTGTAGTGCTGGTTTCGTGTTTGCGAATTCCTTTAGTTTTTGTTTGTCCTGGAAGCTTTTTATCTCTCCTTCAGTTTTCAATGAGAGCCTAGCTGGATATAGTATTCTTGGCTGCATATTTTTCTCGTTTAGTGCTCTGAAGATGTCATGCCAGTCTTTTCTGGCCTGCCAGGTCTCTGTGGATAGGTCTGTTGCCAATCTAATATTTCTACCATTGTAGGTTACATATCTCTTCTCCCGAGCTGCTTTGAGGATTTTCTCTTTGTCTCTGAGACTCGTAAGTTTTACTATTAGATGTCAGTATGTTGACCTATTTTTATTGATTTTGAGAGGGGTTCTCTGTGCCTCCTGGATTTTGATGCCTGTTTCCTTCCTCACATTAGGGAAGTTCTCTGCTATTATTTGCTCCAATATACCTTCTGCCCCTCTCTCTCTTTGTTCTTCTGGGATCGCAATTATTCTAATGTTGTTTCATCTTATGGTATCTCTTATCTCTCGAATTCTGCCCTCGTGATCCTGTAGTTGTTTCTCTCTTTTTCTCAGCCTCTTTATTTTCCATCATGTGGTCTTCTATATCGCTGATTCTCTCTTCTGCCTCATTTATCCTAGCAGTGCCCCCATTTTTGATTGCACCTCATTAATAGCCTTTTTGATTTCGATTTGGTCAGATTTTAGTTCTTTCATTTCTCCAGAAAGGGTTTCTCTAATAACTTCCATGCTTTTTTCAAGCCCAGCTAGTATCTTTAAAGTGATGATTCTGAACTCTAGGTCCGACATTGTACCAATGTCCGTATTGATTAGGTCCCTGGCAGAGGGTACTACGTCTTGTTCTTTTTGCTGAGGTGATTTTTTTTGTCTTGTCATTTTGTCCAGAGGAGAATAGATGAGTGAGAGAACAAAATGCTAAAAGGTTAACAACGTCCCCAGCAAATATACTCTATACAAATCAGAAAAGACCTGAAACCAGGGGAAAAGAAAGGGAAAGAAAGAAAAAAGAAAGAGAAAAAAAAACAGGAAAAGAAAAAGATAAAAACAAAAACAGAACAATACAAAAAAAAAAACAGAATATGATCAAATATGATCAGGGTAGTGCATAGATCAGTGCCACACACTAGATTTTGGGCGTGTTTTGGTCTGTTAGAAAAAAGTGCCTCCTAAAATTTTAAAGGAAGAAAGACTTATATATTTACAAAATAAGGGTTGATACAATGAAAGGATGGAAGATGACTATAAAGATGAAAATTATAAAAGATTTTATAAAAGGAATTGATAAGAAGTCGTTTGAAAAAACAAAGAAGAAGATTTAAAAAAAAGAAAGAAAAAAAAAGGAGAGAATATGATCAGGCAGGAGACTGGAACAAAGCCCTACACTAGTTATTTAGGGTATATTTTGATCTGTTAGAAGAAACTGTGTCTTAAAATTTTAAGGAGAGAACAACTATAACTTATATATATAGATGCCAAAAATAAGGGTAACTACTCTGAAGGGATAATATATGACTCTAAAAAATGAAAAAAAAATTTTTTTTTTAAAAAACGGATCGATAACATGTTGGTTGAAAAAGGGAAAAAGAAAAATAAAAAAAAACAGTTAAAATATTAACTTTGAAAAACTAATGAATCATAGTAAAAAAAATCCACGAATTCTATGTGCAGTATTCCCCTAGCGCTGGAGTTCTCCCGTTCTCCTTGATCGGTAAACTTGGTCTTGGCTGGCTGGCTGTTCGTGCTGATCTTCTGGGGGAGGGGCCTGTTGCCATGGTTCCCAAATGTCTTTGCCGGAGGCAGAATTGCCCCGCCCTTGTCAGTCTGGGCTAAGCAATCTGCTCGGGTTTGCTCTCAGGAGCTTTTATTCCCTGCAAGCTCTCGGTATAGCTTTGGAGCACCAGGGTGAAAATGGTGACCCCCCAATCTCCACCTGGAGGAGCTGAGAACTCGAAGCCCCGCTCCTCAGTGCGCCCCCAGAGAAAAGCAGTCAATCACTCCCGTCTCCCTGGTTTCCGGCCGCACTCCGTGCTCACCCGGCCTGTGACTGAACGTTTCTATCTCTGGCACCCGACTTGGTGTGGAGTCTCCAAACCCAGCAGATCCCTGCGGTGCGCTCCCGCGCCGCTCCTCCCTGGAGTGGAAGGGGAGTCTCCCCAGCTCTGCCGCTTGTTGGGTCCCTGCTGGAGGAGCAGTGGCCCGACTGGTCCGCGGATCACAGTTTATGGCCACCCCGAGCTGAGAGCCCGTGCCTCGGCTCCGTCTCTGCAGCCGGCTTCCCCGCACCGATACCTGGGAGCTCTGCAGCACTCAGGCACCCCTGGTCTTTCTGTGACCCTGAGGGTCCTGAGACCACACTGTCCTGCGAGGGTTCCACCCCCCGCTTAGGCACTGGAGTGACGTCCCTCAGCGGAGCTGGCTTCTAAAAGGTCCGATTCTGTGCTCCGCGGCTCTATCACTTGCCAGAAGCGGCCGTCGGAGGCCCCCTCCCCCGCCGTCTCTCCTCCCGAATATCGCCTTGGATTCACTTCTCCGCAGGTCCTACCTTCCAGTAAGTGGTTGCTTCTCTGTTCAGAGAATTGTTGCTACTCTCTTCTTTGATCTCCTGTTGAGTTCGTAGGTGTTCAGAATGGTTTGATCCCTATTCAGCTGAATTCCTGAGATCAGACGAAATCCAGGTCTCCTACTCCTCTGCCATCTTGCTCCGTCCCCCAATCAATTTAATAAGTAGCCATGTTTCCTTTAGATGATTGAAGAAATTATACTCTCAAACTAGATGGCCAAGTGGAACTAAGCTCCAAACTGTGTTGTAAATTCACTACAAACCCAGGATATTCACAATACCTTTAGTAGGAGTAGCTATGTAGAGTGAGGTGGGTCTATCGTAAAAGGCTAGTCTCTGAGGCCAGACTCCATCCTCCACTCCATCCTCCAGTTCTGGAGGATTGGCTGGGGAGCAAAGAGCCCCGTGGCCTGTCTACGACATCATTTCCACTGTATTCTTTGTTTTTATTCTCTGTGAAAGAGTACTTTATGCTCTGAACTTTATGAAAGTTGGAAAAAAAATCCATTTGCAGATGAAATTTTTCAAGTTTGGACTCAGCCCAAGTGGGATTAAAAAAAATTGGCAAGAGAAAGTAAAATATTCCGGAGGCTTTTAGAAATGCAGAGTGTTAACCAAAAAATAATTAAAACTTACGGAGTGTCTGGCTTGTAGACTTCACTGGGGGTGGTGGGCTCACTTACACACATGCCTTGTCCAGGTCCACTACCACACTTCCTCAAATATCATGATAAGCATATATACGACTTTATGCTTTCAAAACTCCTTTGTCTTATTAACTCAGATTTTATCACATTATCACTGTGAGGTAAGCAATCCTAAGAGATGAAGAAATTGAAGCAGAGGTAGGTAAAGTGACTTGCCTCAAACCGATTATGGCTAATATTTCATGGAAAGAGTATAATCTTTGGAGACAAGACATGGCAGGAATCCACAGATGGTGCTGCTGTTGGATGAGTTGGGATTGAAACCTTGATTACTTACAAACTCTGAGCTTTGACTTATGCATCTGTAAAATGGGATAGTAATATTACACGGAGTGATGTAGGGATCAAATGAGATGGTGGTAGAAATATACCTTGTAAATTATAGTGTCACTTAAGTATTAGTGATGTTTAATGAAATTAAACATCTAGTTAGGGATGTAAGTGGGAAGTCAACCCATGTCTCCTAAATCCTGAATTAGCATTTCTCTTTCCAATGGACAATCATGATCAACTTTCAATTACCATCATCAGTTTTTGTGGGAACCATTCAGTTCAGAATTCTTCCAAGTTTTAAATAGATTACAGGATCAATTTTAGATTTCTCTCTTAACTCCCCAATCACTTTTGCCCCTCGTCAAGTGGGGTTGAACATGATTCATATGGAATGTGCTGTTTTTTTCTCACACCAATTCACTCTGCTTACTGAAGAATGACCTGTTACGTAATTTGGACTGACATTGTTCAATGCTCACGAACTGCATTGCTCTTAGTTAGAGAATACAACCTATATAGAAAGACATCACCCAAGTCCTCAAGTACTCTGTGTTCTCAAAGACATCAAAAGCAAGACACACCTGCTACTCTAAACATCTGCCAAATCATGTCTGCTCTTAAAGCTGTAACAAATGAAGCCAACCAAACCCCCCAAACCAAAAATCAAAACAGTGACCAGCCATGCACAGAAAAACCTGAAGTTCCCCAGATGTACCCTATCAAGGAACTGAGCACATAAATATGAGGAACTTCCTATAAATAGATGCTAGCTCTTTATCATTGCCTGTCTCTGATACACAGATTTTGAACATAATGGTATTATGTATGTCTCTGTTTCCTATCTTCTCAAGTAGACTGTGAAGACTGAGACAGGTGTTTCATTAATTCTTGTACCCCCGCAGCACTTGGGTGGGGTTGAGGAAACAACACGTATTAAGCCCATATTCAGTGCCAGGTGCTGTACCAAATCCATCACATTGATTATCTCCTTCATTCTTCGAAATAATCCTTAAGTCATAGATATTAACATCATTCCCATTGACAGGTAGAGAAGCAGGCTGGAGAAGGGTAAAATAACTTGCTCAAGGTCACACTTTTAGTAAATGGAATAGCAACAATTCATATTGGGATCTGTTTCCTATTACACCTCTTTGCCTTATACCTCCTTAGTGGCTGATAAATAGTAAGTGCTTATGGACACAGCCTGAGTTGTCATATTACCATGCCTGAAATTATGCTTGTATAAGATGCAGCATCGTCGGTAGAATCAGACTTCATGATAGAATTCTATAAGGGCTAATTCTTAGATGCCAGATCTTGGATCTCGATCAGAATAGTCATACACCTTTCACCCATGCAGACAGAGACAAAAGGCATACATTATCATTGTAAATTATAACTCTTATAAGGGCTTTAAATAAATTAATTTGTTTAACCCTTCGAGGTAGGCATCACTGTTAACCTTGATTACACTTATATTACAACTTAGTAAAATGAGGCATGGAAACTTTGCCAAAGCAGAACTGAGATTCAACCTAGGGAGCTCTGGTTCCTTTATGCCTATGGTTCTCAAACTTGATTCTACTTAGAATAATCTGGAAATTTTCTGTACTCTGGGAAGCCCACACCTCACCCCCAGGGATTCAGAGTCAACTGATGGGAGGTGAGGTCCTGGCATTCATTATCTTTTTAAGCTGCCCACGTGATTTTACTGTACAGACAGGACTGGGAGGCCTGCACTAGACCACACAACTTCTGAATCTCGCTGTGTGGAAACCTTGCTCTCTAAGCAAGCCAGAACTGAGAGCATACATATTAATATGCCCACACTTCTCATTGACTTCTGCAAACCAGGCTGTCTGAAATTTTAATATGAACTGAATTTATAAGACAATTTGCTTAAAAATAATTGAACCCACCACTGAAATGAGAACTCTATGTGGTTTAGGTGCCAGACACCATGCTAGGAACTTTATATGGCTTATTTCAGTCAATCGTAGAACAGCTCAACAAGGTCGGTGTTATCACTATGAGTCAGGTATGTCCAATAGATTTCATCTTGCTTCCTTATAATCTGGTTCACTGCTGGAACTTGAGGTCTTATAAGCTTATTTTCAGTCCTTTTTTGTCAAAAAGTAGTTCCAATGTGTAGTTCATATTAAAAATAAATACCCCCTATTATAGAAAAGCAAATCCATACTTCTTCCCCCTCAAGTGCCCCTTCTTGTCCCACTTCCCTGAGCAGCAGGAGCACAAGGAATATTTGTTAATTCCTTTGTGTCAAATATGATGTGCTTGAGGACTGCTTGTATAAGAATCGAATCTTTCTAATTTGGGTGGCCTCTGTGCTTCTAATCTCTTTGGAACCAATATTCATTAGACTTAAAGATCTATTTTTAGCTGTATCCCAGGGTCACCCAGTCTTCAAGTCCAAATGGTAGGATTTATGACACCAGAGATTTATTTATCTTTGTATGTTAATTTCCTTTGATTCTTTTTTTTAAAAGATTTTATTTATTTATTTATCAGAGAGAGACACAGTGAGAGAAGGAACACAAGCAGGAGGAGTGGGAGAGGGAGAAGCATGCTCACTGCTGAGCAGGGAGCCCGATGCAGGACTCGATCCCAGGACCCTGGGATCATGACCTGAGCTGAAGGCAGATGCTTAACAACTGAGCCACCTAGATGCCCAGTTCCCTTTGATTCTTTACTGTGGAGGTATAAGGTTACCTTTCTGCCATCTTTCTTTGCAACTTCCTGATCTTCATAAGAGGAAGTGGCTGATTAGAATTTCAACCACAAAGGTGAAAGAGTCTGTACAAGAAGCTCTAAAGTTTCCTTAAAATCAAATGTTTTATACTATAGCATATTTTAGATGATTGCATTGGATATTTCCATCTTAATCCATTCAGTTTACTGGATATTTAGTTGAATAGATTATATTGAAAAATAACAGGACAGATTCTAAAAACACATATATCTGACTTTTTCTGTGGCTGGGAGAAATTGACACTGGCCAATTCTAGGTATATTAATTTGTTGTTTTAATTATATTGAATTGTAGGGAATGTGGTTCAGTAACATTCAAAATGGGAAATGGATGTGTTTTTTGTCCTTTCCTCCACACTGAGGGATCATTAAGATAACAATCTAATAGCCTGGGTGTGTGGGCATCAGAGAAACTTCATTATATTAATAACTACCACTAGTGGCCATTTATCATACTGATACCTGCTGTGGCTATAAGAAGAACGAATGATAATTTGTATCGTCAAACCACAGGTGCTTTTTTTAAAAAGTCATACGATGGAGGGAATTGACAGAGGTGTGGGTTCAGCTTCTAGAAGCTGCACATAAGGTGCTAGTAAGTTCAAACTGCAAGGGACTCAGATGATTTGGACCAACTTCTCTTAGCTTACAGATGAGGAAACTGACATATACCAAGCTTAAATGACTTGTTCAGGCTCACATGAGATTATCAGGTGGTAAAAGAGTAACCCCTCACTCATAACCCAGTGGGTTCTCCCTGCTCACCATTTTGCATTGAGCTGCAATGCCTCCCTGACTCCTTCCCCACATCAGCTTCTTACAGTCATCTCTCACCTCAAGTAACAGCAAAGATTCAAGCAAGCATGAAATCCAGAGTTATTCCTTATTGCTATTTTTTTGCACCTGAAGGGAGGCTTCACTGATGCTTGATTCTTTCTTCTTTAATAAGGAAATCCACAGACAAGGATCTATCTAGTGATTTGCCATTGTTTTATAATTCTCTCATATATGGACTTTCCTTTTTTGTTTATCACAAATGGTTATGTAATGATATGCCAGTATTGGGTCACTCTAATGTTCCCAACTGTCAGTCATCCGACATTACCCAATTTTCTTTTCTTAATTTTAAATAAATTTGGGAACTATTTTAGAGTGTTTCAAGCTATGTTAGTACACTTAGTTCTAGCTCATTGTGGGAAATCCATTCTAGTTTGTAGGTCTCCATGCTTTAGTAAAGGAATAGGAGATTTATCTCCTCAGTTACAAAGGATTTTAACCACTATTGTATGATAGCTATCACACACAATATCAAGGCATGGGGCAGGCATCTTTAGAATGTGTTGATTTTAACATTTTATAAGCCTATGGCTTCTATGGTCTGACTTGTTCTTATTTCCATTGATGCCTCGATTTTTTGATAAACATCCCACATCAGAAGTTAAAATTATCTCTAGGTAAAATAAATGTGTTTATTGGGAATTATCCAGTAGTCAGTGAAATGGGGAAATTTCTACTTTGATAGCATAAAATATCATGGATACTTTTAATACTGGTTCTAAATATAATGCTTTACGTGTGGTAGGCAAATAAACAGTTGTTCATTGACTGAATACAGCACATCATAATGCTGATTTTCCTCCAACATAATTTTAGTGCTAAGTATATTATATTCTATGACATCACTATTATACCTATAATATCATTCTAAGTAGAACCAACCTTCCTCAGTATCAGATGTTGGGGAGAAACCTTCTTCTTTGCCCTTAGTGTTGCCTTCCACGCTGTATCCCTTCTATTCTACCATGCTGACATTGTTGACTTCTGTCCCCCGGTCTGTCATTTCTCCTTGGGGCAGCAGTGCTTAATATGACTTGTGTGTTTGCAAGAAAAATCCAGGCACATGAAACCTGGGCCTCCTCTCCTGCCCAGAACTGGCCTGCTCACAGAGCACACACATTCTCCACTGTTCTTGGAAAAGGAAACTTATGCAACTGTTTTGGCTGAAGCCTGGGATATTATAGCACGGCCTGTGCCTGGTGGGTATTCCTGTCTGCTTCTGGGCTTTAGATGAGGAAGCCCACATGGCTGGTAGAAGCCCATTTCCCAAAGTGATGCCTTCTATATAAAGGTAGTATTGTCATCTTGCGTTCGTCCAGAGGTAGAAAGACATTATGGATGAGTGCAGAGGCAATGGCTTCAAATAGCTGAGGTTCAAACCCCTACTGTGTTAACTGCCCAACTAGAGTTGTAAAGATTTAATGAGTTAATATACATAAAGTATTCAGAATAGTGCCTGCACAAGGTAAATGCTCTATGAAAGTATTTGGTATTAATGATTCCCTTTCATTGCGTTGTTCCATTGGTTCAGAGCACAGACCTGGAGAAAGGTGTCATGTGCTGGTTTCCCACTCATACCTGCATAACAGAGTTTAGAATTTTAGAGTAACTTGTAAACTCAGTGATTACGCTCATCTTACCCCTAAATAGATTGCATCCCCAGAACTATCATTCCTATTTTAGAATGAATAATGCCACTCTGAAATTCTTAATGAGTGCAGACCCTCCAGAAGGCTTCAGACCCTCCCGAATCTGACCTCAGCCTCTTTTCTGCCTCGTCATCCTAACACTCTGTGCTTTGGCCCTGGTCTTACTCAAATTGAACTGCTCACAGTCCCTGAGTCACAGCACGTGTCTTCACACCATCCTGGCTCTGCTCTCACTCCTCTGAGTGATTTCTCTCCCTTCTCTGCTTGTTAAACCAAAGTCCGGCTTCCATGGCCCACCTCACAGCCCTACTCCTTTGTCAAACCTCTTCTTATTCCTCTGTCATGGATGTCTCTCTCCTCTGTATTGTGAAAGCAAAAGAACATATCATTGTTACTATAACTTTTGCTCATCCACATTCTGTGGCAGTTATGTGAACTGTGAGTTCCTAAGGTTCTGGACCTGGGACCACAACCTCTTCACTTTTGTACACTCATCCTACCCAGCCCCTAACCTAAATGATTATCCAAATACTGATCCATCAAGAAGTCCTACTGATGCCATCTCCAAAATATTAATGAAACTAATATACCTCTTTCTACCTCAACCTGACCACCATTACCTCTTACCAGGTCTACTTCCATAGTCTCCTAAATGATCTGCCTGCTTCTATGCTGGCCCCAATTTTTTTCAGGTTATTCTCCAAACAGCCATCAGAACAATGGAAAATCAAATTATATTACCTTTCTACTTAATTACTAAACACCCTTAGAAGTGATACTGAAACCTAGATTTTGAGCTTTTGTGCCTTCCTCTCTTTCTCACTTCATCTTGTACACCCCATCCTGTCTCCTTACTCACTCCGTTCTGGGCACACTCGTTCCATTTAAGTGTCTCAAACAGACTAAACTTTTCTCAACCTCAGCCTCTTGTATGTTCTATTTTCTCTGCCTGGAATGCTCAAGCCTTATTATGATTTTTTTAATTGCTGGCATTAAGCCTCAGCTTAGAAGTCCCCTTCTAAGGAAGATGCTCCTGACCCTCCATCTACACTGAGGACTCTCTTCCATCATGTAATTCCCTGTATCATGTAATAAATACCTCATTATTTGTTTCACTGTACTCATAATGATTGGTAATAATCTGTAACATATATTTTCTGGTGGTTTATTGTTTGTGCTCCTTGCTAGACCGGAAACTCTGTGATGGCAGGAATGAAGTCCACCTTGCTCTAATTCCCTTCTCAAGGCCAGTCACAGAGCAAGAGAGAAATGACAGTGAATGAGTTCATGAGTGGCCTTGGAAGCCTTAAGAATTCTTGGTCTAGGAATGGGAACCAGAGTGCACCTGGTCAAAACCCTTCATTTTACAAATGAGAAAATCAAGACCCAGGACTTGTAATGAGCTCTCCTGAGGCCCCCCAGCCAGTGCCTGCCTGGCATCTCCTGGTATTTGGGGTATCCTTCATTATCAAGTTGTCTTGCCCTAGGCTTCTGGAAACTAGGCAATAACTATAGATCGTTAATGAAATAATCTGACAGGAAAACCAAATTCTTCATGCATTTCAACCTTTCACTGAGAAATGAAAGCAAAGCCTAAGGAAATGCCATCTGACTAATTTCTAACCAAGGCAAATCTTCTCTCTTAGTCACCCCTAACAAAAACGTCAATGTTCTACAAGCGTAGTGAAAGCTGCCAAGGTCTATGGCTGCTTCCCAGATCTGCTCTGCCCTACCAGGGGATCTGGGGTGCACTGCAGAGCAGGGTGCCTTAGTGTTTCCTGGGCAAGCAGAGAAAAACTAGCACCTTAAACAGACACCCCCTTTCTTTTCCTAGGGAAAGTTTACCATCCTCTCTGGCTGTAATGTTAGTTTAGTGTATTCACGTTCCTGTTTCTTTCCCTCACTAGGTCTTAGTTTTCTTCTTTCTACACCACAGTGGTTGATATTGGGGTCCTTCAGCCTTGGTATTCTATAATTTTGCTTTATGGAGTTAGTTCTCAATCTTCAATTTTTCTTAGATCTACCATGTGCAGGAAACCAGAAGATCACTTCAGCTCCTATTAGCATAGCAGTAACATCCCCTACTGTCCTGAACAAATGTGAGGTGCCAGTGAATCCTGGAGCTAACACCTCCTGTTTTATGCTCCCGAGGACTTCACTGTCTTTGCTAGATCAGGATATTCAGAGGGAGAGAAGGACATTCTCAAAGCTGATGATGGGGCTCATGACAGACAATGCAGGGTAGTCTGACTAACTGATCACAAGGAGCCTTCCTAGGACTGCCAACAGCGCCTACCAAATGCCAAGTCACTTGTTATTTAATCCACACTTGTTAGGCACTTGTTATTTAATCTACAAATATGTACTAAGCAACTCTTAGGTGATATGCATTGTGCTAGGTACTGAGGAATCAGAAATAATTAGAAAATGATCCCTGCCTTCTACAAATACACAGTCTCATTCTAATGGTGAGGTTGGCAGATGAGCTATTACCATGCAGCCAGATAGGCACATGAACAAAAGAGCTTTTTCTTGGCTTGCTCACAGGAAAGGGTGTCACTAACTCCATCTGAGACCATCAGAATCAGCTTCTCAGAGTGGGATATTTGAACTAGCTCATGTAGGTTAAGAAAGAATCTGCTTGGTAGATAGAGAGGGAATCCACATCACATGGAGAAGCAGCAGTGCACAAAAGCACTGCGTTTGGGTTTGGGATCTTTTATTTTTTTTTCATTTTTAAAGATTTTATTTATTTGAGAGAGAGAGTGAGAGAGAGAACACGAGAGTGGGGTGAGGGACAGAGGGAGAAGCAGTCTCCCTGCTGAGCAGGGAGCCCGATGTGGGACTCGATCCCGGGACTCTGGGATCATGACCTGAGCTGAAGGCAGTCGCTTAACCAACTGAGCCACCCAAGCGCCCTGGCTTGGGATCTTTTTGAAATGGTGAGGAAAGTGAGATGAGACATCAGGGAGGGGAGGAGATGAAGAAGAGAAGAGTGGAGATGAGGCCAGAGGAGCAGGCTGCAGTTGGATTGAGAAGGGTCTTATATACAATGTTAATGGGCTTGGGCTCTATCCTACACATGAAAGTGGAGATCTGGATTAATGTGGGGTGTGTGCATGTGTGTATGTGTGTGCAGACAATATAATCAGGTTTGATTTTTTAGGAAGATAATGGCAGCAAGGGAAGGATGGAGAATGTGAATTAGAGAGGCAAGGAGAACACAGCTTCTGGGGAACAGCGAACATTCTGGTAGTTACATTGCTGAAGAGTAAATGGAGAGGCAAGCTTTGGAAAAATATTTTGGAGTCGATCAGTGAGTGCAAGGTCATGTATTTGTACTAAGGAGTTTGTGTCAAAAGATACAGCTAGGGAATGTTACTCATAGCTTTGTTCCTGTGGCTTGTATAACAGTTATTAATGGGGCACATACTGCGAGTCCTGCATGGCACTGAATTGTGTGGATTGAAATAATCTATGCTGAAGATGGGACTTTTCTACAGGAGGCAAAGCTCCCTACCTCCTAAATATGCTTATGGCTAAAGTCATGTCATGCACCAAGGAGTGCATGGTTGACATTCTCTGACCATGCAGCTTGGACAAACTTCTGGCAGCTCAGAGCCTCCATTAGCCACTCCTGCAGGAAAGCTTACCTCACATCTGGCTCTGTCACTGTTGGAGAGAAGAAGCTCAATTGCATTCTCCAGCAGCAGGGTAAATACAACCGTGCTCCTGAATGTAACAGGGACGAGAGGACCAATGTGAAATCTGGAACTTTGGAGGAAAGAATGAATAATTTAAAAATGAATAAACAGAATTCTTCTATCTTCTTCTCATTGGCAACTCATCTGAAGGCCTTGACTCAGCATTAGTAGGTCTAAATGCTCCTGCCTGCCCATCCCTCTCCGCGGTGATTGATTGCATTGTTGGCTGTTTCCGCTACATGAATGTGGGATCTTTGGAGTGCCTAATTCCTCGCAAGTTCCATTCGAGGGTGGAAGAGGTAGAGCAAGCTGTAACCAGTAGACGGCCCGGTGACTCAGGAGCTTAAGCATTTAACTAATTAGTAAAGAAAAATATGGCAAAGATTTACAGTTAATAAGAATGAAAGAAGAATCACCGGGGCCTGAATTATGCAAGCTTCTATTTCCTTTTGGGACCGTATCAGAGCTTCAGGAGAAGAAAGGCTACCTTTTACCTTTGAGGAATTTTCGGAGCTTTTTTTTTTCTTTCTTTCATTGGTGACTGACAAAGGAAACATTTCAACATCTCAGAAAAATGCCTCATCATTTCCTCTTGGGAAATCTGGGTGCTTTTGAACGAATTCATGTTAGGAATGTGGATCCCTATCCATGAGGGTCCTTTTTAACCAAAAGCTGCTACCAAGGTTCAGTGCTGGTTAGAAAGAGCAGAGCACTTGCCTTCCCTGGGCATCCTATGACCTTTATTTATCCTTTGGAGGCAGGGAAATGTAATAATTGAGAGCACAGCCTTTTGTCAAATGAGTTCAAATCCCAGCTTAACCTCTTTCTAGTTATGGGACCGTCCTCTCTGAGCCTCAGTTTTGTCATCCCTAAAATGGGTCTAATTACATCTACTTCCCAGGGAGTTTGAAGGATTAAATAACAACATGCGAAAAATATTTAACATAGTGTAAGGCACACAATATTTGTTCAATGTCACAGTTGTGATCATCAACAAAAATAAAAGAGATAGAAGATGCACACCGACATTGTTAACATTTATAGTGTAAATGTTTGTAAATGGGATTTCTCCAACTAAAGGGAAAATTTTGATTTCTACTTTTATCTGAGAAAAATGCTACGTTGAAAAAAGTTACATTTATGAATGATACTTTCTCATGTTGAAGAAAGATAGCATTTTAATACCTTATTTTTCGACTTTTTTATTTAGTTTTTGTTTTACTGTCTTATTTCAGAAAAGAATTTCAAAGTAGCTTATAAACCTTTAAACAAAATAAGACAAACTGAATTATGATTAACTTTTTTCACCTGTAATTTGTTTTCATTTATAATCTTAGCAACATTTTAAAAAGTTGCATAATTCCCCAATTGAAATATAGGCATTGCTCAACACGTATTTACTGAATTGAATGAGCAGAAAGAAAAAATTCAATAAATGTTTTTCTTTGAGAACTTTTTCTGTTTTGTCAACATATAGTTCTTAAAATTTGACTATCATATGGATTTAAACTCAGAAATAATGAGATTTCTTTTTATTACTTAATGCTCATGTTAATCTACTTTAAAATTAATTTTGGGGGTGCCTGGGTGGCTTAGTCAGTTAAGCAACCAATTCTTGGTTTTGGCTCAGGTCATGATCTCAGGGTCGTGAGATGGAGTCCTGCCTCAGGCTCCGTGCTGACGGGAGTCTGCTTGAGATTCTCTCTCCCTCTGCCCCTCCCCACCATGCTCTCACTCTCTCTCTCAAATAAATAATCTTTAAAAAATATAAAATTAAATTAATTTTGACACTTCAATTATTTTGAATAGGTACTAAGTTCACATGGTTCAAAATTGGAAAGATACATACAGTATCCATGGAAACTTCTCTCCTATTCCTATTCTTCAGCCACTCACGTCTTCTACCCAGAGGCAACCTATGTTACCAGTTTCTGGTTTTGATCCACTGTTGAAGTCTGTAAAAGAACACCACGTCAAGGTTAGCATGTAGAGGAGTGGCCACTGCTTGCCTTTGAGATTAGAGATGTATAGGTTCCATCATGGATTCTTCTCCTTAGTAGCTTCAGATCTTTCAGCAGGGGGCTTACCATCTCCACGATCCAGTCTCTAACTCTGTAAATGAATAAACTCTTTGCAGGGAGGTTAATGAGGTTTAAATGAGAGGATATATGCAACCACTGGCACACAGCAGGCCCTCAGCAAATACCACATTCTTCCATCTTCTGTGCATTTCAGTCTTCGGATCTAAAGCTTCTTTGATTTTTATGTGCCTTAGTGACTTGAATGTATATTTAAAACTTTTAGACTGGTCATTTGAAAGATGAGGGAAACACTGAGGCATTTCTTCATCCTCTGATTTCTAGGGTTGCTGAATGAATGTTGATGCATTTATTGATTTAAGATCCATGGCCTTCTGTGTATTCTTCATTGCTATGGGCTTCCTTTCTCCTCCAGCTGCGTCCTTCTTATTCTTACTCACACAACTCCAATGCCATTGGCTTTAGAAAATCCTACACTTGCCAAATGGAGCAGGAATTGGATTTCCTTTCGTTCAAGCCCACCTTTCTCCTACAAATATAATGGTCTCTACAGTGTGGTGGTTATGTGTGTTAGTTTTGGAGGTACACAGACCTAGGTTGGAATCTGGACTTTGTCACTTTCCAGCTAACTAACCTTAGGCGTCTAAATTACTGTATCTAAACCTCAGTTTTCTCATCTGGAAAATTAAGCTAGAAATACCTCCACCCTGGGATATTTGAGGGTGAAAGGAAAAATATAATAAAAGTACCCGATATGTAGCAAGTGACCAATAAACTGTGGCTTTTGTAATTATTATTCTGAGACACAGAAGAGGCCTAGACACTTTCCAAATGTTCTGCCCTGTCTGGCCAGCAAAATGGGGGCTTACAGATATGCAAATAAGCTAGTGTTTTATAGTGGTGGTTAATGATACATAGTATTTCCATTTGCCATTTGTATTTTGTTTCACATGATGGTCTTCAATGCATCACTGAATAAGTGTTGACTGTTTTCATTCATGAGGATAGGGCTGGAACTAAGTATAGTGGACCTGCCCCTGTGTTGAAGAAGAGTACATCAAATCTACTTGTAAACTTAGCTTCTTTTTTTTTTTTAATTTTTTATTGTTATGTTAATCACCGCATATTACATTATTAGTTTTTGATGTAGTGTTCCATGATTCATTGTTTGTGCACAACACCAAGTGCTCCATGCAGAACGTGCCCTCTTTAATACCCATCACCAGGCTAACCCATCCCCCTACCTTCCTCCCCTCTGGAACCCTCAGTTTGTTTTTCAGAGTCCATCATCTCTCATGGTTCGTCTCCCCGTCCGGCTTACTCCCCTTCATTCTTCCCCTCCTGCTATCTTCTTCTTCTTCTTTTTTCTTAACATATGTTGCATTATTTGTTTCAGAAGTACAGATCTGTGATTCAACAGTCTTGCACAATTCACAGCGCTCACCATAGCACATACCCTCCCCAATGTCTATCACCCAGCCACCCCATCCCGCCCACCCCCCACCATTCCAGCAACACTCAGTTTGTTTCCTGAGATTAAGAATTCCTCATATCAGTGAGGTCATATGATACATGTCTTTCTCTGATTGACTTATTTCACTCAGCATAACACCCTCCAGTTCCATCCACGTCGTTGCAAATGGCAAGATCTCATTCCTTTTGATGGCTGCATAATATTCCATTGTGTATATATACCACCTCTTCTTTATCCATTCATCTGTCGATGGACATCTTGGCTCTTTCCACAGTTTGGCTATTGTGGACATTGCTGCTATAAACATTGGAGTGCACGTACCCCTTCAGATCCCTACATTTGTATCTTTGTGGTAAATACCTAGTAGTGCAATCGCTGGATCGTATGGTAGCTCTATTTTCAACTGTTTGAGGAACCTCCATACTGTTTTCCAGAGGGGTTGCACCAGCTTGCATTCCCACCAACAGTGTAGGAGGGTTCCCCTTTCTCCACATCCCCGCCAACGTCTGTCCTTTCCTGACTTGTTAATTTTAGCCATTCTGACTGGTGTGAGGTGGTATCTCATTGAGGTTTTGATTTGGATTTCCCTGATGCTGAGCGATGTTGAGCACTTTTTCATGTGTCTGTTGGCCATTTGGATGTCTTCTTTGGAAAAATGTTCATGTCTTCTGCCCATTTCTTGATTGGATTATTTGTTCTTTGGGTGTTGAGTTTGATAAGTTCTTTATAGATTTTGGATACTAGTCCTTTATCTGATATGTCATTTGCAAATATTTTCTCCCATTCTGTCGGTTGTTAAACTTAGCTTCTTGATTGTACCATGGTTGCTTACATTTCTTTCTTTCTCCTCCCTCCCTCCCTTCCCCTCTCTCTCTTCCTTCCTTCCTTCCTTCCTTCCTTCCTTCCTTCCTTCCTTCCTTCCTCCCTTCCTTTCCCTTTCTCACTCCTTCCTTTTGTTCCTTTCATAATGTTATATCTATTATAGAGAACAAATAATAGACTGGTTCTGCTTTTGAAGAAGGTATAAGGGGAGAAAAAAGCGTAGTTTACTAGATGTTTACTAGATACCTACATGTCATTCACATGCCAATCCTGGTACTAGACACACTTTCTAAAGTTTCTCATTTAGTCTTCACAGCAACCCTGGAGGAATTAGTTGCTCAGAAAGGGTAATCAAGTTGTCCAAAGTCACACAGCTAACTAGAAAATCTGGGATTTGAAAATAAGATTGTCTGATTCCATATGTAATTGGTAGATGTGGGGGTAGTATGTGTATATATGTATGTGTGTGCATGTGAGTGTGTGGGAGTGTGTGTGTGTGTATGGAAAATACCAAATATCACAACTTTCCTGCAGACACTAAATCACTCTTAGGCAGACTGTGATGGTATCTCTTGTTCTCAGTTCTTGCACTTGTAGAAAGTGAAGAAGTTTGTGCATCCAATAGCCTTCACTGCTCTTCCCCTTGCTCTGAGGTTAGATAATAATCCTCGTATCTTTCCCATGGGGCTTCCAGGCTTGGCATCTGCCCACTCTTGATGTATGCTTGCCTCATCACCAAACAGCGTGGCCCAGCAAATGTTTATTTAATGGATGAATTAATAAATAAGTGAGAGAGTGAAGGAGAGTGGCTGACATCAGGTCATTTATATTGTGGCCTTTGTCTTGCCCTTCTGGATTTGTGATATTGGCTTCTAGCAGACATGCAAAACCTCTCTTTCATTCATCTGCTCCTCTAAGTTACCCCTCCATACACATGCACAAAGATGGGGAAGAAGGCTAATCTGGGCATTCAGTTTCAGGATGATAATTGAGAGGTTTCAGAGCAGTGGAGCCCTAGAGATTGGATTAGAAGCTTTCTGGGTAGATGTAGATATGGCCTTTAAAAATGGAAAGGTCCAAATTCCATGAAAAATAGAGGAGTGGGGTTTTGGTCCACTTTAATTTAATTAATTTAATTTCCTTTACTTTGTCCAGGAACAAAAGAATTTTCCATGTAGTCTTATCTGTTTTATTGGAGTTTCACATTGGGGTTTGGGGCTAACAATACAGCTAATATTTATTACTTTTCCTTGCTCTCAGAGATATAATGGGAAGGGATGGTCATGGACAATGGTGAGATTCAGATATTTACAAGTTCTTGGCCAAATATCATATCTTTCAACCCTGGTATCCCAGTCTCACCCATACCCTAAATGGCATTTCTCAATGTTCTATTTGATTATTTGGAAGCCATGAGCCAACCATATTCTCCATGCCTACATCTTCATCTCATTTCTGCTAAGATAGTGTTAAGATTTAATCTGTGGGATTCTGGGAAAGAGAAGCTAAGGCATTAATCCCATTGATTGGATGATTTGGATCTCAAACTGATATATTAACAAGTATTACTTGTTTTGACCACTTTTTTTTTCCCCCTGAGGGGGAACTTCTCAGACTTTGTCCTTTCTCCACTGCATCTTCCCCCCTCAACAGATATTGAACTTTGAGGAAACATACTAATAGAGAAATCAGTTAGTTCTCTTAGTGGTCTCACAGTGTGATTCCTGGGAATTGTTGATTCACCAGATTAATCTTGGTCAGGTGTTTAGTTGGCACTTAACCCATCAATTCCCTAAATTCCTTTGGGTTTAAGATCTATTGGCAATAAATACACTAAGATATAAGCATAGTGAGTTTGCAGAGAATACTGTGGATCTGCTCTCTCTGGGGTACATGGAAAAGTCCTTAATTGCAGTCCTGATCTACCATTTACATAGTAAATTCTCTATAATCATTTGCCTTGCTCAGGTTGGTGATTTTAGTCTCTCATCTCTGAATGACTGAACATGTTTAATTCCCATTTTAATCATATTACCCGGATGAGCAAAAGTAGTTCTAGACTGATTTATGCATTTTAGCTGCCAAGGAAAAAAACCCATTCAACATGATGCTTAACCTATTCTGAGGGCAGCTACAGGCCATAGGCATTGGTGTTCTTGCAGACTATGAGATATTTTATGTCCTGATAAGGGATAAAAATTCCTGTCGCAAATGGCTCCCCATCATACTGAGATCTTGCAACAATAACATTACTGATTCAGACATTAATCTTAAGTATCTAGGGAGCCCTAAAACATTGTATCCCACTAGCAAGGACCATAGTAATTGCCACGTAAATTCCCTCCATAATCTGGCTCTTATTATGACCAGCCAGCCAAGGTTTACCCTTAAATCATCCTGGTTGAACAGAGCCTTGTAGAAACACTATCACCTACACATACTTCTGCTTCTTTTCATTAACCTGTTATCCTCTTTACAAATGGGGTTCTTCACCCACTCCCTTCCTCCAGATTAGTAATGCCCTTTTAAGTAAACAAACATGAAATTTCAAAGGGAAACAGGAGCAATAATCATTACCAGCTGCCATGTTAAGCATTGCGAAAATGTTCACGATTCACAGAGAAAAATCCATGCCGCTCTTTGAAGGCACTCAGGCCTTTAGAATTGGATAAATGTATAACTTCCAGGCCAGGCTCCATTCTGTTTCAACAATAAGTCCTGAACCTTGGGAAAGGTGCTGAGAAATGAACTTTGGTTTTTCTCCACAATCCATCTGGAGCATTCGCTGATGATACTGACTTTGAAGTGAGCCTGACCTGGCCAACCCTACCGCTCACCAGCTTGGGTAAGTTACTAATTTGTCTATTCATTCAGTCCACAAATACTCTGTTTTGTATACTTGCTAGGCACTGCCTACACAAAAAAACCAACGAACCAACCAACCAAACAAACAAACCCCAAAAATAAAAAATCCTAACAAAAACTCCCCCCAAAAGATAATGGGAAACTCAGAAAAAAAGTTAACCAGATTTGGAAGGTCAAGGAGGGCTTCTTAGAAGAAACAGTATCTAAGATAAGACATGGAAGATGAAGAGGATTAGTCCCAGTTTTCTCATCTGTGAAATGGTCATGATACACCCACCTTGAATGTAGTTCTAATGTTAAGTTAGATGGTGGTCCTTAAATGCACAACTGCAATGGACTCAGATTTGGCATCTGATAAATCTTACCAGTGTTTTTATCTGGTTATCACAGTCACATTTTTCAATGTATACAATTTGCAAATGGCACAGAAATATTAAAAAGGAAGAAAATAAAAGCCACTTTTCCACATCTTAAAAATGTTTACCTCTTCTCAACACTTTAACATATTTCCTTTCAAACTTTTTATTCCTCTGTATACTTACATTTTGGGTGTTATCCTTTTAATGTATTTTGGATCCTTATTATTTTACAGTTAGCTGTGTATCATAAGTATTTTCCCACATCATCAAATAGTCATTGTAAACATTTTCAATGGCTATGTATTACAACAAATGGGTTTATTATAATTTAGTTAATAATTCACCTATTTCTATTCATTTAGGCTGTTTTCAATTTGTAGTCATTATAAATTGAATTTTAGACTACTATAAATCATGCTTAAATGAACATCTTTGTGCATAAATCTTTGTGCCTATTTTTGATTATTTCCTTAGGCTAGCTTCCCAGAAATAGAATGGCTGGGTCATAGGCTATGAATATTTTTAAGGCTCTGTAGTAATATTGCCAAATTGTCTTCCAAAGGGGTTATAACAATTTACATTCTGACGGGGAGTGAATGAGCTGGCCTATCTCCACATGCTCTTGCCAGTGAAAGTGGAGTTACCATTACTGTTCTTATTACCATGTGCCATTAGGTCCTCAGGGGCATAATAGGCCTTCAAAATTCAGCTAGATTTTTTTTTTTTTTGCCTTTAAATTTAAAAGCAGTACCTGTGTTTTATAACTACTGGGAAAATAGAGAAAGATAATGAAACAAACAAACAAAAGAAAACCAAAGTATGAACAATCCCACTAATCAGAGATAACCACTCTCAAACCAGTATTTCTAAATTGTATTTCCAATGTAGATGTGTTTTCATAATTGTTCTTCTGCATGTCATTAACATTCTTTTTAAAATGCCATTTTAAACAATTGCCTGTATAACCATTTCTCTGATAAATCTTTTTTTTTTTTTTTTTCTCCCAGCTCTGGGGATGTTAGGAATGAAACATCTTTATCAAATTCTATAGACTAGGGTTTTTCAAACTTGGCCCACTTTGGACCTGATAATTCTTTGCTGTTGAGGGCTCTCCTGTGCACTACAGAATGTTTAGCAAATCCCTGGCTTCTACCCACCAGATGCCAGTAGTACCATCCCATCCACACCCAGACTAGGGGCAACCAAAGATATCCCCAGACATTGCCAAATGTTGCCTGGATGGCAAACCTACCCCAGACGGATGCCACTGGACGATACCCACCGTCCTATGTTTCTGCAATGGCCATGATCAGCTTGGACTTAAATGACTCCAGTGAGGGTACATTCAAAACCAGCTGAGATGGCACATTCAAATTTTGGACAGCTCTGCCTCAAAAATGCCTCCATTGTTGACTGTTTCCTTTTCTGTACAGAAGCTTTTTATCTTGATGAAGTCCCAAAAGTTCATTCTTGTGAACAAGCTTTTGTTTCACTAGCCTTTGGAGATGTATCTTGAAAGAAGTTTCTGTGGCCAATGTCGAAGGGGTTACTGCCTATGTTCTCCTCTAGGATTTTGATGGATTCCTGTCTCACATTGAGGTCTTTCATCCATTTGAGTTTATCTTTATAGTGTTAGAGAATGGTCGAGTTTCATTCTTCTGTATATAGCTGTCCAATTTTCCCAGCACCATTTATTGAAGAGGCTGTCTTTTTTCCATTGCATATTTTTTCCTGCTTTGTCGAAGATTATTTGACCATAGAGTTGAGGGTCCATTTCTGGGCTCTCTATTCTGTTCCATTGGTCTATATGTCTGTTTTTGTGCCAGTACCATGGGGCATAATAGGCTTTCAAAATTCAACTAGATTTTTTTTTTTTTTTTTGGTGATCACTGCTTTGTAATATAGCTTGAAATCAAGCAACGTGATGCCCCCAGCTTTTTCTTTTTCAACATTTCCATGGCGATTCAGGGTCTTCTCTGATTCCATACAAATTTTAGGATTGTTTGTTCCAGCATTTTGAAAAATGTCATTGGAATTTTGATCGGGATGGTTTTGAATGTATAGATTTCTCTGGACAGCATAGACATTTTAACAATATTTATTCTTCTGATCCATGAGCATGGAATGTTTTTCCATCTTTTTGTGTCTTCTTCAATTTCTTTCATGAGTGTTCTGTAGTTCCTAGAGATCCTTTACCTCTTTGGTTAGGTTTATTCTGAGGTAACTTATGGTTTTTGGTGCTATTGTAAGTGGAATCATTTCTCTAATTTCTCTTTCTACAGTTGCATTGTTAGTATATAAGAAAGCAACTGATATCTGTGCATTGATTTTGTATCCTGCCACATTACTGAATTGCTGTATATGAGTTCTAGTAATTTGGGAGTGGAGTCTTTTGGATTTTCCACATAAAGTATCATGTCAACTGCGAAGAGAGAGAGAGAGTTTGACTTCTTCTTTGCCAATTTGAATACCTTTTATTTCTTTTTGAGACTATGGACTCTGAGAAACAAACTGAGGGTTTTAGAGGGGGTTACTCTTGTGATGGGTATTAAGGAGGGCACATACTGCATGGAGCACTGGGTGTTATACACAAACAATGAATCATGGATCACTACATCAAAAACTAATGATGTACTGTATGGTGACTAACATAACATAATAAAATAAAATAAAAATTTAAAAAAAATGCATCCTTACATGAATCTTAGTCTTCTTGAACTTTCTAGTCATTATTTTAGCTTTTCATATATATATATATATATATATATATATATATATATGCAGAAATCTTTTATCTTTTGTACAACTCTTTCCAATACTAGAAGACTACTAACATCTCTAAAGAACCCCCCTTTTTTCCCCCATCACTGAGACGTCCTTTCAATCCCCTTCCAACATTGTCTCCATCTTCTGAGTGTGTCTCTTCTGGTCTTTTACTATCTTTTGGTGTGGCATCGAATGTGAGCTGAGCAGAGCAGAATAGAGCAAAGCAGGTTTTTCCTGCCTCTGTCTCACTCCACAGACTATGACCCTTATGAAATTGCCTTTATTCGAACATTTTTGATCCACCAAAATGGAAATTTCATATTCTAAGACCTAACATATTTCCATGTATTCAAACATCAAATTTACCTTTTTGGAGACTATATCACACCAACGACTCATATTTTGTTTACTGCTGAGTAGAGACTCTAAAGTTGTTCCCAAATCCCCCAACTTGGCTTGTCTGATTAAGCTGAGAGTCAGCTGTCCCATTATTAATGACCATGTGCCCCACAGAAACTAGATAGAAAAGTATAGAAATACAGGGTGATCGACTAGGAAGGGACCAAAGAAACCATTTGATTTCACATTCTCCTTTTATACATGGAGGGCACCGAGGCTCAGAGATAAAATACTTGTCCAAGTTTCACAGTTACTGACTCCTAGTAAGATTTCCTCTGGAAGCCCGATTCCCAGACTGCTGATCTAAGGACACCAAGAGAAACAGCGGAATGGGTTAAGAAAAAGAATATATGTGTGTGTTAAGTATTCTGTTAATGTGGATGGATTAATAGAGCAAGGAAGGAATGATGGACTAGCAGGCACAACCTACAAGAGTGAGGTCTGCAAAGACAGAATTGATGAGAAACTCGGGAAATTAATTAATATGTTTTCATGATGGCGGCCAAAGACAATAAACTATATTTCACGGGGTGAATCTGAATGGGAAAAGGAATGGGGTCGACTGAATCCTGCTCCTTCCAAGTGTCTGGGTCCTCCCTTTCAATACAGCCTCTTTAAATTAATCTCATTAATTGACCGCAGGAGTCTGGGACAGACAGCTGTTATTGCTACTCTGGATCTCTGAGTAAATTAATTCTAGTCACACGAGCCCCTTGCATTTCCCCATCTCTTCTACTTCTTCCTTTGTCTTCCTCTAGCTGGTCCAGGCTCTGTGCCACTAGAAAGAGAAAACAATTTCTAAGATGTGCATTTGATGAATTTAACCAAAAAGTCATCGCCACCATCAACTTTAAAAACAATAATAACAATTTAAAACAATCCTCACTATTTTGTTTCTAACTACTTCCGTTTCCCAAGCACCTATCAAGTTCAATAAATGGACAATATATACAGAAACAATGTGGATATTTTGCAAGACACTTGCACACTTCTCTCCCCTCCCCACAGCCTTTTCCCTGTCAACTCATAAACTTTGTAGGAGCTTTGTGACTCAGCATACCTGTGACAATAACTATATGGCCCTTTATAGATATCAACAGGATGTTTGATTTAGGTTAGCCATGAATAAATACTGATATCACTGATCCTAAACATCACAAGTAAGATAAAAATAAATATTCTGACCTTGCGGTGAGTGAGTAATTGGACATGAATTACATTTGTCTTTTTGATAATGATGCAAAGCAGAATGGCAGAGTGAGGGGACATCCTGTATTTATGTGCTTCCATGACAATGGGTAATTAAGTGGAGTTGAATAGTTTAAGGTCAAACTGTAGTTCTTCCCCTTGATTTGCTGCTTTCAGGAGCACAGCTGAGACCGAAGGGGTAAACAGCGATGCCCTCCAATGGCCAGGATGTTTAGCAACATGGGTTTTAGAATCAGGGAGAAAAATTGCTCTTGGATTCCTGCTGTATCTAGCCTACTGGCTTGTATGGGCTCAGATGAGATGAAAGATGACCATGTCATACAGTAGGAGACACACACATGGTAGAAATTAATAGCCTTGCTTCCCTATGGGCAAGTGAAATTTCTGATTCCATTTCTTTAGGTAAATGATTCCTAACCCTTTAAAGTGGTCATGCACCTTTTTGAAAATAAGATGAAGACTGTGGGCCTTCCTCCCAGTGGAAACACAAACATAAGTACACCACTTATGCACACCCAAGCACATGCAAACTCACACACACACACCCCATACATATCACACACCCTACATATACCACACATGCACACACATGTGCATGCAATCACATATATACCCCCATACACACCCCACACACCCCACATGTACCACACATGCACACACATGTGCGTGCAATCACACATATACCCCCCACATACACACATCACACACCCTACATATACCACACATGCACACCCATGCACATGCAATCTCACCCCCCCACATATACCACACATGCACACACATGTGCACGCAATCACACATATACCCCCACTTACACACATCACACACCCTACATATACCACCCATGCACACCCATGCACATGCAATCTCACACACATACCCCATACATATTACACATCCCACATATATCACATATGCACACACATGTGCATGCAATCACACATATACCCCCGCATACACACATCACACGCCCTACATATACCACACATGTACACCCATGCACATGCAATCTCACACAATACCCCATACATATTACACATCCCACATATATCACACATGCACACACATGTGCATGCAATGACACATATACCCCCCGCATGCATATACACACATCACACACCAAACATGCACATGCATGTATACACACTCTTATATAATGTTCCAGAAGGTTCTTAGAACTTCAGCAAGCTTATCCCTTCCAAGACTCCCTGAAAACTAGAAAAAGAACTCTATCCAAGGTGTTTTGGGAGCAAGAAGCTTTAGATCCAATATCCTTTATCAAATGTGTCAGTATTTCCTAGTCTCTTCCCATTTACAAAACAAAGCTGAAAAAAGTCTGCTAGCTTGCCCAAAGTCAGGGCTGGCTCATGGGCATGGGACCTGTGCAGATACACCAGGAGGGCCCTGCACTTAGTAGGACCCACACTTGGCCTTATGCTCTCCTGTCCTTGACTTGACATTTTGAAGAGCAGGCCCCACATTTTCCTTCTGCCTAGGGCTCCATGGAGTTATGGAGCTGGTGGTTCCCAGGGTCACAGTTACTCATCCAGTGGATTGCCAAGCAGAAATTCATTCTCTCCCCATGTCTGCCTCCCCCACCCAGCCTTCTCCAGCATACCCATTCCTCTTTCCCTTTATTTCCCTCCATCACACTCATCCTCATTTCACAGAGAAATTGTATAGGTTTATTGTTTGATTCTCTAATCAGCTCCACGAGAGGAGGACTTTGATTTCTGCTGTACACCACGCCTAGTAAAGTACCTGGCACATGGCCAGTCCTTCATAAATAGGTGTTGAATGAATGAACGAATTCAACCTAGACACCTTGAGAGCCGAGCATACTTAACACTTAACCAGTTGACGCCATGAGCTACCATCCTATCGTCCCTCACTACAGCACCACCCTGTTCACTGAGAAAATTCAGAATTCGCTGGGGGTCAGTGGATACACATGACTCTCTTGAAATAAGGATCTGTGCATTTGACTGGAGGAAAAATAGGAGGCACTTTTCATGAAAACAAGCTTAAATTTTGCTGTCACACTAGATTATTAGAAGAGTAGAGAGAAAAAAACCCCCAACACTTCTTAAATACCTACTCTGTCCTAGGAGATAGGTACTTAAAAGTATTTTATTTTATTCATTTAATTTAATTATCTGTCAACACACTTGTATATGCTTTATTATCTCCATCCTATGGAAAAGGCTCAGAGATGAACCCTCCCTCACCCCAGCTTCCTCAGTCAACAAGCGATGAACATATAAATTTGCCATCACCAAATGATGATGGGTACAACTTGGGAAGCTCACATCTTTCTGGAAATAAACTAGAGTATTAGTTTGGGAGCCAGTTTTCCTCCCTGTCTTTTGCTGGGTTTTGTTTTCTTTGGTAAGCGTTAAGGAAAGGGGGTCAGGAGGCAATATGGTGTCAGTTATTCATTTCCTCCTGTATTCATTTACTTAGGATTTATGGTGCCAGGCTCTGTGCTGGCTGCTTGTGGGGGATACAGAGGTGAATCAGACACTGTCCTGTTCTCAAGAAGGTCACTGCTTCCCGTTGGCAACAAAATATTCACTCATTCCATAAACATCCCCTTAGCACCTACACTGTGCCCAGTACAGGGATAACTGACAAATGGAACATCACCCTTTTCCTCATGGAGCTCCCAGCCTGGAAGGGAGGCCCCTGACTTCCAACTAATGTAATGACCAAAATGCAGACGCTATTGTAAGTGGTGTGAGAAGAACAAAAGTCTGTCTTTCTCCCAGCTGTATTCCCAGTGCCTAGTGCAGTCCCTGGCACATACTAGGTGCTCAGTAAATATTTGTTAGGAGACTGAAGTGCTCCAGTGCCATCATATGTAAAGGACTATGGGCCCCGTGTGGTGGGAGACAGTATTTGAGAGAGGGGTGATATCAGACAGGTGATATTTGAGCTTTTCTTAATTAAGAATGTCTTGCCATTTGCAATGACATGGATGGAACTGGAGGGTGTTATGCTGAGTGAAATAAGTCAATCAGAGAAAGACATGTATCATATGACCTCACTGATATGAGGAATTCTTAATCTCAGGAAACAAACTGAGGGTTGCTGGAGTGGGGGTGGGGTGGGAGGGATGGGGTGGCTGGGTGATAGACATTGGGGAAGGTATGTGCTATGGTGAGCGCTGTGAATTGTGCAAGACTGTTGAATCACAGATCTGTACCTCTGAAACAAATAATGCAATATATGTTAAGGAAAAAATAAAAGAAGAAGATAGCAGGAGGGGAAGAATGAAGGGGGGGAAATCGGAGGGGGAGACGAACCATGAGAGAGGATGGACTCTGAAAAACAAACTGAGGGTTCTAGAGGGGAGGGGGGTGGGGGGATGGGTTAGCCTGGTGATGGGTATTAAAGAGGGCACGTTCTGCGTGGAGCACTGGGTGTTAGGCACAAACAATGAATCATGGAACACTGCATCAAAACCTAATGATGTAATGTATGGTGATTTACATAACAAAAAAAAATTTTAAAAATGTCTGTACTTTGTTCATGCTTCACATCCATTTTGCAGAATGCTTCAATATTCAGGAAAGATGATGTAAGTTGAAAGATGGTTTTCCTACAGTGTTCTTTAAGTATTTCGCCGTTTCCTCATGGTTCTATAATGACTTCTGATAATGCTTCAATATTCAGGAAAGTTGATGTTAGTTGAAGGACCTTTTCCCTACAGTGTTGTTTCCTAGAGATAAGTATGTGGCATTTTCCTCATGCTTCTACATTCACTTTGCAGAATGCTTCGGTATTCAGGAAACATAAAAAAAAAAGAATGTTTTCAAGGAAAGGACATTTGAGAAGAAAAAGGTAAAATATCCTGATGAGCCAAAGACTAGCTATGCTAAAATGTGCACAGAGACAGTTGAGTTTGGCAGGGGTCTGGGTTCCCAGAACAGCTGGGGAAGACAAGAAGCCATGGACAGTGGGGCAAGGGCAGGTTGTGAAGGCCTGTGTGCCTGGCTAGCACGGAAAGACACTCTCAGACTTACAGTGCAATTGCTTTGACCAGAAGTAAGTCAGCGGCAATGAGGATAAAAGAGAATGGACAGGCAGAGTTATAAGAATGTGGAATCATATTTACTACTCACAACTAGTCATTATTATCAAGATACTATTATCCTAACTCCAGGAGAACGGTATTATTATCCCTGCTTCACAGATGAAGAAATAGAGGCTTATGGAGGTTAAATGACTTTTCCTTGGTCATAATCAGTTTCATAGCCAAAATTCGAGGCTAGTCTATCTGACCCTAGCCAAGTAACTGGGAAAAATGCAGAAGATGTATGGGTAGAAGAGGCTTATTAGGTAGACCCGGGATTGCAAGTGTAAGACCCTGTGAGCTTGATCCAGTTAATATACTGGAAACTTCTTGGGCTGGCATGTTGTTGAAAGATTTTGAATTTGCATACCTGTACCACAGACCCCACTACTCCCTATTGCCCACAAAGCCTCGTCACATGTTCACGTGAACTGTCTGCCCCAATGAAGGCAACTAACCAAGAGTAGCTGAATGGGGGTGGTCTTAAAAAGGCAGAGTTCATTACACTCATTCTGCAACAATAAGAAAATATCAGTAAAGGGTTTGGAGTGGAGATAGAGAAGCAAAGAAGCATAAAAAGAGTTAATTTGGAACCTTTTGTGGGGAAACAGGAAACCAGGAGATTTGCATTCAGTCCAGATGTGAGATGGGCAGGAAGAGGGAAGGAACATTCAGAAAGATAATAGGTTCCATTCTCTGCCCTCTGCCTGGAACAGAAGAAGGGGACGGATTTGGAGGGTGCAGGAAAGGAGGAAGAGGGAGGCCCCCGATCTCTCAGCATTCCCTTCTGGTAGAGTCATCTGCGTGAGTGAAGGATGAGAAGGGCTAATGACCTGAGTACCATGTTTGTACAGTTCTTCACTTACCTAAAACATTCTGGCTGTTAGAAAATTAGCAATGATCTACAAAGTGGTAATATTCAGTGTTTGTATGGTTGTGGAGAAATGAGCAATTTCCTACACAGTTTTGGGAGTAAATTGGTGAAGCCTTTTGAGACCTCCCCCCAAAATTGGCAATATTTTCTAAGAGTATTTTAAAAATTCCACTTCCAGAAATCTGTCCTGTGGAAACAACCTGAAATGCAGACAAAAATCTAAGGTACACACAGATGTTCATCACGGTATATAAAATAGTCAGGAATCTGTAAAACATCTAAATATCCACTGTCATGCAAATTTTGGTGTATTCAGAAAATGAACAATATGCCACAGCTTAGTGCCTATTTAGTAAGAATGTTCAATAACCTGAGAAAGTATTGTTATAACATCAAGTGAAAACAGCAGGATGCACAGTTGTATACATGATGTGGTATGCATAGAAAAATTCCAAATTCTATATGCCAGGGGTTGGCAAACTATGGCCCATGGGTCAAATCTATTCTGCTGCCTGTTTTTGTAAATAACCAAAACCCAGCCATACTCATTCTGCATGTATTGTCCATAGCTGCTTTGGTGCTATGATAGCAGAATTGAGTTGTTGTGATAAGGACCATCACTCCTCAAAGCCTCAATATTTACCATTTGGCTCTTAGAGTTTGCTGACTCTTGCTGTATGCTGAAATGTTAATAGCGATTTTTCTAATTGCAGCGTTGCATTTTTGAAGAAGCTCTGTCATATTTATCTTTTATTTTCACAATAGACATGTATTATTTTTATAACATGTAAAAAAAGAATATTTAAAAATATCTGGCTACCAAGGAGAACAGAACATTCGCTATGATTTTCCTCAGTTCCAAATTCAGCTATGCAAAGTGAGGCAGTTTTGCTTACGTTGCTCTGAGTATTAGGAAGTCCCACAGCGAACCCCCAGGGGTGATGACCTGTTCCACATTTGGAGTACATTCCTCAACGGTGTGTGTGCAGAAGGGAAAATCTTGCGTTTTCCATAGCTATAGATTTGGCTACAATTCTGATTTTTTGTTGAGGAGGTTTGTGTGATAATGGAGAGAATCATTTCCCACAGGGGCTGAACTTCGGACAAGAGGATGCCCAAACACCTCTGGGCCCCAGTTGCCTGGTCTTCAAAACCAGCATAATAACCCGTCACCTGCTACTAGTCAAAGGGCTGACTCAGATACCTTCTTGACCTTCTGTCTGGCTCTCAACTCTGCATTTCCATGATTTCTCTGTAACATTTGCTCAGCTTTCAGCACTGATGATCCTGCTCACTTGACGTCCAGAATTAGTGGGATGTAGGGATGGCAGTCAGTACGGGGAGAAAAGCCTCTCTCTCCTCCAGGAAACTCTCACATATTACCTGATGCTACCTGGTGACCTCTGAGAAATAGAACCCCAAGTGGGATGGTACCCTCTGCGTCTTCCCTCTCCCCAACCCATGTTCCCTCCAGTGGCTTTGGCGTTGTGTGTTAAATGCCCTGCAATGCATGTCATTCCATGTATTGTTCAAAGAAATATGATGTCTGTGGGAAAGAAACACAATTCTGTTTGCTATGCTTCAGCCACCAAGAAAATGTACTAAAATAGCTAAAAAGGCAGTTCACCGGAAGAAAAATTCAAATAGATATTTTTCTTTTAGTTCATAGTTCTGGTTTCTGTTTTTAATGGGGTTTTCATGGGGGAAAACATTCAACCTGAGAGCTGGACATTTTGAGACAGCAGAGGTGAGGACACCCACATATCTTTCATTGTTGCCACAATTTCCCAGCCAAGTTTACGCACCATTCCTCGTAGCAGAGACTTTTTTCAAAGTGTCATGTGGGTGACACAAAGGGCACGCATTTTAGCTCTAAGAAGAATACGTTCTGAGGATCTACTGTACAGCATGGTGACTATAGTTAATCATGTGTACGCTTGAAAGTTGGTTAGAGTCAGTCTTAAGCATTCTCACCAAAGAGAAAAAGAGAGGTACCAATATAAACTCTGTGAAGTCATGGACGTGTTAATTATCTTCATCTTGGTAATCATTTTACAATGGCTACGGATATCAAATCATTGGGTTGTATACTTAAAAAAAGTGAAGAAACCCCAAAGTGTCACATGCAGATTATTCTTTTGTAAGTACAGAATGTAGCCAATGAGAAAGTTGACGGCTAGATAACCTTCATGGAGAAAAGGAAAAAGAAAGATATCTTAAATATCTCTTTTGTTGGATTGCTTAAATTATCTTCCTCCAAATAAATATGTTCTGCTGGGTGACTTTCCCGTCCACAGCTCTGTATGCCTAGGATTTGTTTCCCAAGATCCCATGGCAATGGGTATAGGAAGACCCTATCTTCCATCCCATTCCACGGGGCATGACAAGCTGGTGAAGGCATCACATTTCTGGTTAAATGCAGACAGTTGGAAAAGGCTACCTATCTTCCTTCCACCCTCTAATTACTGCTAAGGAATTTACACATTCTTATCCACTGTTCCATCTTAAGCACTGCGATTCTGTTACTCTTGCCGAAAACACATTGCACTGACTTTAGGCACAGTTTCTGAGGTCATACCTGAGCCACACAACAAAATTTGCCTTATGACCTTGGAAGCACTGATCTGATATGAGTAATCACCATAATCATCCAACTTATTCACATTTTCAACTCTAAATAACCAGGCTCTCTCAAATCCAAAGCATACACCAAGATTGAGTTTCTCTTTGGCATTGAGAAGGTGGTCATTCAAGTTTTAATTGAGAAAGTTTAGACCCCTTAATCTCATCTCCACCTGTGTCCCTTCACCACTGCTCAACCCCACTGGGAGGAGGAAGGCTTTCACCAATGACCTTGGCATCATGATATAAGTATAATAGGAACTTTAATAATTCTGAGATGTTTAGTAAATGCTCTCTTCCTCCTAGAATGCCTTCACTTCTCTTCCTTAACTGCGTGCTTCCATTTATTTTCAAGACCCAGCTGGAACGATCCTGCACCAGGGAATTCTCCCTGAACTTCTGTAGCCATTATATGGAACTGAGCCATTTCATTCATTTCTCTTCTAGTACAGAAATGACTTGCAATTCAAGAGTCAGACTGTTTGAATTTGAATTTTGAATCTCTTATCAGTAACTTGACTGTTCTAGGCAAGTTATGGAACCATTTTACCCTTTAGTTCCTCGTCTCGAAAACAGGTCTAATGAGAGTACCTACCACATAGAGCTGTGGTGAGAACTCAGTGAGACAACAGGCCTTAAACCCTCTGCTTGGTAAGAATGTGGTGCAGCTCATCAGTTCCAATAAAGCAGTCGCTGTATCGGTGAGCTTCCAAAGCAAAAGGCTCTGTTCCACGTATCCCTGAGGCTTGAGCTCCTAAACGAGCCTGATAACTACTTACTGGGGACAGAATGCTTGAGGCTTACCTGAAATGAGGTCACTTAAGGAAATTGTAAACTGACCCCTAAGCAAGGAGAAAACTGTACCGTAATGACGGCAAATAGTTCAAGCAAGACGTGGATGACTGTTGGAATCCAAAGTGTAGGGCCTGGGGTGGGAAAGCGGATGTGTGTGCGGCTTACTCTCCTAAACTTAGCTAAATCATCTGGAAGAATGCTGAGTATTTTAGGTACTCACCTGGGTCCCCACCCATACTTCTGTCCTGTGGGAAGGCTCACTGGAACATGTGATATTCAATCATTAGTTCTATGTTCTGCTGTGTATTTTATTTCAGCAAAATTCTAAGTGATATTTGTGTTTTTTTTCCCCTGTATAAATAAATCCTATTAATACCAGGGTCTGACTATGTATATACCGGAGTAGGAATATGAATAGGAATATGAACCTGGATATGCCTGATTTGCCAAAAGTCTCTTATTTTCCCCACCTTGCAGGTCAGATCACAGTGGTCAATGTCAGTGCCAATCCCATAAGAGGAGCACCCCCTGTTGGTCGATTAAGGGATTTGTGTTTGTGAGAGATCTGAAGATACAGATTGAGGAAAGACTTGGAGCCAGGGAAGGCAGACAATAAAGGAGATCCGGTTCTGTGAGCGTGAGCAGGCTGTCTGTCTTGCCGCCTCCAACCTCTGCCTCTCACACAGGCTATCTCCTTCCTGCTTTCCCCCTTCTTTTAAATTACCCATAGAATACAAATTAGAGAAACCCCTCCTTAGTACCTCTCCTTCACCACTACCACCAATGACTATGAGTGCTTAATGGTGTACTTAAAAAATTGCCACCTTTTTTTAAAATAATTTTTTTATTGTTATGTTAATCACCATACATTACATCATTAGTTTTTGATGTAGTGTTCCATGATTCACTGTTTGTGCATAACACCCAGTGCTCCACGCTGAACGTGCCCTCTTTAATACCCATCACCAGGCAAACCCATCCCCCCACCCCCCTCCCCTCTAGAACCCTCAGTTTGTTTTTCAGAGTCCATCGTGTCTAATGGTTCGTCTGCCACCTTTTTATATACTCAATCATTAAACAAATATTTTGAGGGACCTATCATGTGCCAAGCACTGTACTAGATAAAAGATAGACAAAGACGAATAAACCAGGAATGTTCCCTATTTCCACAGAACTTAGAGATTATAAGCTATAAGCTTATGCTCATCTGATGCACAACAACCACTTCTGAGACCATCATTATACAACTTGATGGATGAAGAAATTGTGATTATTTGGTGAAAGGAAGAGTAGCTGGAATTCAGGGTTAGGGGCTTCTCCTGTACTATGCGCTGGTCCCCACTAGAAGATAGGACATGGCAAAAAAAAAAAAAAAGAAAGAAAGAAAAAAAGGCAAAAGATAAGGGAGACTATATTAGGTATAAATCCATTAGTTTCCCCTTAAAATTATTTATCAAAGATGGGGAAAAGGGTAGTAGATGGAAAGGAAGATGAGTTCAGGCTCTAAATACCAGGTTTCCCCACTCCATCCCCTTCTTGTTTAAATGCCTGGTCATTTATTGGACACCTTTCAAACTCTAGGAAACACTCTAAAATTCCAAGCTAGGAGGGGTTTCCTTTGCAAGTCTGGCTATTGTAACTTTACGAGAAACTGGTCAATACTTCCTTTTACCAGTTACAAAGCACAGTTTTCTGAATGAATTTTGTATTCAGTAAACAGTTAACCCTTCACCTTTCCGACTCATGTTTTTAATGTTATTACTCAGCTTTTAGAATAAGATAAAGCCTGGGGCAGCTTTTTTGTGCACCCCCACACACTCCTACACACATACTCACACCTATAAACACAGATCACACATATCTGCATCCTTATATGCAGCCACTAGGAAACACACACACACAAACATACCTGTTTACAAAATCAAATATGTACCTATGCACATTCACTATACATGTAAATACCCTTACACACATGTGTGTGTACGTGCATGTGTGCACACACAGGCGAACACACACACATTGACATGGTGTTGACTTTGTGTTCTCTATGAAAGGAAGGAAGTAGAAAGACCCAAAATACTCAGCTGAACACTTAAGAAACCTGCCAGTCCAATGCCTTTGGGGTTGTTTTCTCCTCTAAAAGAAGCAGGATATCACTGCTACTGTTGCCTGTTGAACCCTCAGTTCCCATCCCTCCCTATTGCTAGGGCGTGGGGAGATAATCCTTGCACCAAATGACTAATGTTATTTTCTTTTTTTTTCTTTTACACAAAGTAAAGTCATAAGGATTATTGAATAGAGTAGACCTGAACTCCTGTATTCGAATCCCTCACATAACACACCTCGTTTACAGCAGACACTGAATAAATACTAGTTACATGGAAGAATAGAGACTATTTGTATTTCATTAGAACAAAACAAGATATCTAAGAACACATGGTCCAGCCCCTTCATGTTTCAAGTGAGGGTTCAGAGAGACCCAGAGGGCTACGTGATCAGCCTGGAGTCCACACTGCTCACTGTGGGTAGACTGGACTGACGCCATAATCTTTTTGGTGTCCACTGAACATGGTGAGTGAAGGCCACTATTACTGGGAAGCTATTTTCCTCTTCTGCTGTAAACTCCTCCTTAATATTCAAACCAGAAACCAGTAAAGTACAGAACATAAAATGAAGTGGGATTTGGGGCAATTATCCAGTGAGTCTTTGTTATAAACAACCAAAGCAGGCAATTCAAGTCTCAACTTGATTTTGCTATCTACATTTTGACGGTTGAAATAGCCTGCTTAAACCCCAATTTGTCCATGTGGATTTCCTTTACTTCTCTGAGGTTTGACTTACCTTCCAAGAAAGGAAGGGATAGAAGGAGGGAGGCGGGGGGGAAGGAGGGCAAGATTGAAGATAGAGAGAGAAGGGGGGAGGCAGTTCTAGGAAATGTGACATATGATAATTGGCAAATTTTTTTCATTTTAAATTGAAGTATAAAATACATGAGTAAGGTGCACAAAGGGCTCAAATCTTAAGTGTTCAGCTTACTAATTGCTTAGATATATGCATACCTGTACACACGTGTGTAATCACCACTCATATCAAAGCAGAGAATATGTCCATACTTTATTTTACTTAATTTTTAAGCAGTCTCCATGTCCAACATGGAGCCCAATGAGGGGCTCAAACTCGCGACCCTGAGATTAAGATCTGAACTGAGATCAAGAGTCGGATACTCAACTGACTGAGTCACCCAGGTGCCCCTCCATCACTTTAAAAGATTCTCTTGGGTTCCTTCTCAACTCTATCTCCTGATATAACCACTGTTCTGACTTCTGTCACTAGAGAGCTGGTCTCCCTGTCCTTGAACTTTACATAAATGTAATCATATTGTATGTATTCTTTTGCCTCTGATTTCTTTCACTCCACATTAACAGTTGTGAATTTAATCCATGTTGTTGCATATATCAGCAGTTGGTTTTTATTGCGGAGTAGTGTTCCATTGTATGATTAGACTGTAATTTATTGATTCATTTTCATGTTAACGGGTGTTTGAATTTTTTCCAGTTTTCAGTTATTATGAATCAAGGTGGTTATGAATATTTTTGTACATGCCTTTTAGTCTATTTCATGTCTCCTGTGTATATATCTAAGAAGAGGCTTTCTGGGTTATAGTGTAGGCAAATGTTTTGCTCTAGTAGATAGTTCCAGTAGTTTCTCAAAAGCAGTTTAGTTTATTCACACTCTAACTAGCAATATACAGAGTTCCAATTACTCCCCAAACTTACCAGTACTTGGTACTGTTTGTCTTTTTAAAATTAAAGCAATTCTGATAAATATGTGGTGGTAACTCACTGTAGTTTCGATTTGCACTTTCCTGATGAATGATCTGTATAAAGTGCCTGTTCAACTATTTTTTTTGTCATGTTTAAAGTGAGCATTTGTCTTTTTGTTGTTAATTTCTCGGGGTTCTTAATGTATTCTAGGTATGAATCCTCTATCATATATAAACATGTACAGTGTTATAAAAACCTTATCCCAGTCTGTGGCTTGCCTTTTCGCTTTCCTGTGTTCTGTTTTAAAAAATCTCTACTACCCCAAAGTATGAACATACCGTTTTCTTTTTCTAGAAGTTTTACCTTCACATTTTGTGTGTGTTACATCTATAATTAATTTGTGGGTATTATATGAGGTATAGTCAAAGTTTATTTTTTAACACCCAGATACCCAACAGTTGATTTAGAACATCATTTTCTCTCGTATGAATTGCCTTGGCACTTTGGTCATAAATCAGACTGTGCTTGTATGGACTCTCTTCTGTTCATTAGTCTGTCTATTCTTGTACCAATATACACTCTGTTAGTAGCTGTAGCTTTCTAGAAGGTCTCAAAACCTGACAGTGTAAGTCTTCCAATCTCCTTCTGCAAAATTTCTTTGGCTTCTCTAGGTTCTTTGCGATTCTGTGTAAACTTTAGAACAGCTTGTATATTCCAACAACAAAAAATAAAAAGCTTCAGAGATTTTAACTGGGATTGGATTGAATCTGTAAATAAGTTTGGAGAAGATTTATATCTTAGAAATACTGAGTCTTCCAAACGATAAGCCCAGTAAGTCTCTCCATATATTTAAGTCTTCTTTAATTTCTCTCAGCATTGGTTTCCAATTTTCAGTGTAGAGGTCTGGGAAAATTTGATTAGAGTTAGTTCTGAAAATTTGATATTTTCTGATGCTATTGAAAATGTTACTGTTTTTCACATTGTCTCCAATTTTCTGTTCTTAGTGCATAGAACTACAATAAACTTTTGAATAAAAACTCTATGGCCAATGACCTTGCTCCATTATTAGCTCTGATAGTTTGTACATTCTTTTGGATTTGCTTTCTATACAATTATATCATCTCTGAATAAGATAGTTTTTCTTCTTCCTTTTTAATCTGTATGTCTTTTATTTATTTTTCTTGCCTTATTGCACTAGCCAAGACTTGTATAATATTAACCATAAGTGTTAATAGGAAGAGAGACATAATATATCTATAGTTTGAAGGTGAGGAAAATATAGTGTGAAATATATAAGTTGAGGGGACAAAACTCAATTTCTCTGACCCTATAATTGATCCAAAGAGAAAGAATACTGCCTCTGGAACAATTTTGGTGAGGCAGATCTTGTGCTTGTATTAACAAACCTCTATCACTCAAGACTGAGTTAATTATTCTGGTAGGGTTGTGTCCAATGCCCTATGTAACTCCTTGATCTAATCTCCTGAAGGCATGATTGATTGAGATTAGACTATCTCAAAATTGATTTTCCTATAACCCTCTACTGTCTATGCAATTTTCATTAATCCCATCCTTTATTCACTCATTAAACAGGTGTTTATTAAGTGACTCTTATGTGCCAGGCACTTTGGAAGATATTGGGAAATCCATTAAAAAAAAAAACAGACACAACCCTGTCTTTTTTGAGCCTACAATTTTGTGGCTTTCAGCTGCAAATAATAAAAAACTTACATTCTTAGATTCAAAAAGCTATCTAAGTTACCTGGAGGCGTTTGATTTTTTTTTTTTAAAGATTTTATTTCTTTATTTGAGAGGGAGAGAATGAGAGATGTAGGGCACGAGAGGGAAGAGGGTCGGAGGGAGAAGCAGACTCCCCGCCGAGCAGGGAGCCCGATGCGGGCCTCGATCCCGGGGCTCCAGGATCACGACCTGAGCAGAAGGCAGTCGCTTAACCAACTGAGCCACCCAGGCGCCCCGAGGCGTTTGATTTTAAGATTAGTGCAATAAAACACATTATTGAGGACTGAAGGTTTTCTACTTATCCTCAGACTGTTGATCTTTGATCATCTTAAGACCACTGTGGTTCCTTCAGTTCTAAACATAACAACTTCCTACCAAAATTTCGACGAAGAAACAAAGTGGAAGGGCAGGTTTTTGCCTAGTATTTGTCTTTTTTTTTTTTTTTAAAGATGTGAAATCTTTCCTAGAGGCTCCCCTGAAGACGTTTTCTATGTATCAGTGGCAGGAACTATATCACAGGTCATCATTAGCTATAAGAGAGACTGGAAACTGAGTATCTGGAAAAGAAGAGTGGATTACTATGGAAAACATAGATCAGCCATGGTGATTCCCCTAGAGCTGTGTAGAATGTCATTTCAGAACAAACAGGGATGCTGTCAGTAACGAAAAAAGGGAAATGGCCAATACATAGGCAATAAGCAGTGTCTGCTACCGGGGGAGGTAATGTTTACCATATTGCATAATCAATTGACTTAGATTCAGTCATCAACTGCTATTATTCTCTCTTCTAGAACACTCTTCTTTTCTTTCCTAGTACTTACCTCTATTTGATTTACTGACTTGAACACTTATCTGTGTATCATTTCTCTACCCAACAGACTATAAGCTCCATAAATGCAGAAAGCATGATTGCTTTGTTCAGCACTAAATGCCCAGGTCCTAGCCCAATGCCTGGGGAGTAAGTAAGTGCTTAATACAAATTTGTTAAATTAATAAATGGGCTATTGATAAATGTATATTTAATAAGTAGTAAGTGAATGACTAATAGATAGATGTGTAGTTAAAAATTGTAGCCCTTTACTATGAAATTGCTACTTGATTAGTTACAGTTGTGTTAAGTTGTCTTTAATTTCCCCAACTAAACTATCGTTCGTGATTCTAACATGGGGGGTATTCAAAGGTATAAAGAGCACTTTGGAATTTAAACAAGAGTTTGGGTCAATTCTAGACAAAATTAGGTTAGAAAAAATCACAATTCTGTCAAAACTATTTATTTGGATATTTAAGTTTATCCCAAACTTTCCCACAGTTATATCTCTACTCTGCTATCATCTCTAAATCTTATACAGTCCATCCAGGAACAATTATTTTTTTAAAAGACTTATTATTTATTTGAGAGAGAGAGAGAAGGGGCAGAGGGAGAGGGAGAAAGAATCCCAAGCAGACTCCTCACTGAGTTCAGAGCCCGATGCAGGGCTGGATCCCATGACTCTGAAATCATGACCTGAGCCAAAATCAAGAGTTGGACGCTCAACCAACTGAGCCACCCAGGCGCCCCAACAATTAATTTTTTATGCTTCTCCAAATGCTCATTCATTCATTCATACATTTATTCATTCATAAGACAAATGCTTAATGTGGCTCCTCTAGGCTGGGCATTGTGCCATTTTGTGACTCACTGTTTTAGGACATTCTCTGCCTTGAGCACACTTCTCTACCTACTAATATGACACATTCTAACACATATTTTAAGACTTACTTAAATATCTTCACTTCAGTGAAAACATCCCCTCCCCGGACAGAATGAGATATTCTTTTTCCTCTGTGATCACATAACACTGTTCCTATATCCCAATAAGAATTTTTGAAGTTTTGCTAAATTCATTGTTTGCTTTCATATTTTTCTCCTTCACTAGATGGTGACTCCTTTATTGCAGCAATTTGTAGTAATCAGATCTGTGTATTCATGTGCCTTGCATAGTCTCTGATAGAAATAACATGTGTTTGCTGTAGGCATATTCAGTGAACAAAAAAATGAATACACAACACTGTGGATGTTCAGTGACCCATTCTGCAGGTGAGAAAACAGGCTTACAGAGGATTCTAGCAAGCAGTAGATCTTGGGCAATAATCTGGATCTTCTAACTTATGCTGGACAGGAACCCAGCTGTTCTCTTAGTATTCCAGTGGTGATGTTCCTCCCACACTCACCCCTGCCACTTTGGAGAAAGGAGTGGTCATCCAGAAATGGGATAGTAACTTATTGATAGAGCCAACACTTCAGTGTTTGCCACTCACCTAGATGAGCCTGTGTATGCAGCAATCTGCGGATTCATCTTTTCCATCTTCTGTGGGTGTCTGTTCACAGGCAGCACCTGAACAACAACAGGGCCAACCTAGGGAGCGGAAGAGGGCATTTTCTAGTTCTGAGCACAGATAAGCATCACACACTTTTTCCTTCTAACAGTAGTGGCCTCAAAAGTTCCCACTCAGAAGAAGAAGGCAAGGAGGCCCACTACAGTGTGTGAACAATTAGAGCAAACCTTGCTTTTCTCAGGACCCTGTTTCCTTCCTCTGGAAATTCACACTTTCGTACTTTTAAACAAGTATCACTAGTGCATCATCCTATTACACACAGCACATGGCTCATCATAGACACTCAGTAAACTTTAGCTTTCTCATGTTTCCCTCTAACTCCAGGTTCTAAACTAGAGAAAGCCTCACTTGAATCTGAGATTTGCTTTTCAAACTAGTTTACTTCAGACTATAATTACACTATTTAACATTGTTACAGTGTTTACTATTGCTGTCCCTGAAGCATTTTGACTTTCTTTTTTGTAAGATCTCTGTTTTGTTCTTGGCCTACTTCGTAGGAATGAAGTCAAGACATGACGTTTTACTCAACAAATATTCATTCAACATTCATTCTTAAAGTGTTTATTAAATGCCCACTACATACTGCTAAATATGATGAGTTTTATCGTGGAGCAAAACCAGTGTTCTGGACTAAGCTAACTTGGGAGACCCTGTGAGGCCTCTCTGAGAAAGTGACATTTAAATTCAGGCTTGGTTGTGATGACACACCCAGAAAGTGGCTGAGTTGGGATATGAACCCAGGCCTGTTTGACTCTAAAGGACCTGCTCTCTCTCAAATTCTGGTACCAGATCATGAAAGCCAACTTTCATCCCTGCCTATCTGCAGTTGGCATGGAATGACACATAGCCTGGTGGCCTTGGGTGCCTAGTGGAACCATTAGTAGATTCTATGTGCTAGACCTAGCCAAAATGCCAAGGCCTACATACCCATCATGTTTGGTCTAGCAAATCTCTTCAACAAAGAGAAACAGCTATAGCAATTAAGAGCAATAAGTCTGGCAACAACATAAGGACAAAGTTTGTTTCCCTAAAAGAGACTAAACCATTTACTGAGCAAAAGCCTATAAAAGCAACGATTGGAACATATAGGAGAGGCTTTAGTGTTCTAGCTTTCTTTATTTGTAGATGTTGATATTGAGGCTCAAGAGAAGTTATATGACCCAATCAGTGTCACTCAGCCAGGTAATGCAGAATTAGGATTAGAAGCCAGCTCTTCTGACTTCTAGTACTGAAAGGAAACCTGATGTACTGTCAAAGCATGGGCTGCAGACTCACCTCTGACACGGGATCCAGACTCTGTCCTCTACTGGTTGTGTGGTCTTCACCTTCCAGAGTTTATGAGATTGCCTGTCTCAAAGCAAGTTTTCAGGCCACCCTAGATATTTCCACTTCTCCCTCTTTGACTTAATGCCCATGTTCATTCATAATTTTCCCAATGATGTTACATTAATTAGTTTTACGTGTAGAATACGTATTATTGCAAGAGAAATTGAAATGAAAATATCATCAAGTCCCAATCAATGTTCTGCTTACATTGAGCAATAGTTAATAACTAGAATTTCAGGACAGCCTGAAGAGTTTGCCCATCCCCCAAAACCAATATCATGGGATTTGACTCTTACAGCCAGCTCAGGGCAGTGATGATTGCAAATACAGAGAGCAGAAGGAAACATAAGAGGGTGTTCACAAAACTCACCAATGCCTTCTTTGTCACTGAACATTTGACCTGCAAGGTAGAAATGGGTAACACAAGTGAAGAAATGGCTAAGCCTTTGGTATTTCTAAAGGAGAGGAGCACTCTTGGCCTTGCAGAAAGTACAGTTCCTCATGGCATAATGGTTCTACCAGCTAAAAGATGTTTACCCTCTCTGCCCCTCCCAGAGGACAGTGGTGCTCCAGTCAATCAATGGGCTAAGAGCCCCACTCTCCATTTCCAAATGCTTCCTGAGATCATACCACTCCTGACTGTAAACCACTGGACTTGTTAAGAGAACCCAATGAACTTGGGAACTCAGTTTCCAGAACTCAAATCCCAGCTTAGGGAATACATAGCTTTATGACCTTGGGCATATTCATGCAACCTCTCTGTCATCCAGTTTTCTCATCTTTAAAATAGAGGCACTAATAGTACATATCTCATAGGGGTGTTATGAGAATTAAGTAAAATATGAGGTTTAGAACCCAAGCCATATTAATTAAAAATACATAATTTGTTTTTATTATGTTTTTCTGCTCTTGACTATGAACTCTAAGAGGGCAAGCAGGGATGTTTTACTCAACACCCATTATAAGAAGAGTGATTAGTACTAGAAGCTTTTTGGTGGCCTGAGACCCAAAAAATAAAATACTGTTCTAAACACTGAAAAGAAAATTGAAGCATTAAAAATTAATAGATGTTAATAGAATTTCTATTGTATGTAATATCAAGATTAATTCAACTCAACCCAATTTTGTTGATATTAAAACTGTTTAGATCACAAAAACATACAGAAAAAATTATGGATAAAACTCAAAGTATAACTCTTTCAAATATTTTTAAAGCAAAATGAAGCTGCTGATGGACCAGGGTCTTCTTTCCAGTTGCTTGGGACAGTCTTGGCTCATCCCTGATACCATTCTTTCCTGCCCACCCTTTCTTATACCCAGAGCCCAGCCACTTCACCTCTGCTGCTCACTCCCTGGTCCAAGCCTGCACACCTCTTTTCAGGATTATTCAACAGTGTCTTGCCTCCCTGCTCCCACTTTTGCCTTGAAATGATCCCATTTAAACCTGAGTTAAATTATATCATCTTCTGCTCAAAGTTCCCCATCCCCTCCCCCACCACCCAGGGGCTTCTCTTTCATCTTAGTAAAAAAACAAATCCCCACTCACCTAAGAAGTCCTTGTTTCTTACTGTTTCCCTGACCTCATTTCCTATCAATTTTTCCCTTGGTCAGTCTGCTCCAGCCATACTGGCCTTCTTGTCACTCCACATATGCCAAGCACACATCTGCCTCAGGGCCTTTGTACTGGTTGGATCCCTTCCTGGAATGTTTTTCCCTCAGTTTAGCTTGACCAACTCCCTCATCTCCTTCAAGTGTTTGCTCAAACATGACCTTCCCACTGAGATCTTTATGAACACTCTATTAATATTATAATCCCCCCCTTGGCTCTTCTGACTTCCTCCCATGCAACATCTTCTGGGATAATATATAATTTACTTGCTTTCTTTATTGTCTGCTCACACTAGAAGGTCATTCCAAGTAGAGTGGTGCTTTTTGTGATTTTTTTTTTTTAATGCTGGGATACTAGATGACTAAGAGAGTGCTTGGCACATTGTAGGTGCTCAATAAATACTTGTTGAATAAATGTATCAATGTGTGATGTGAGTATATTTTATTAGGTTTGATATGATGTGAGTTTTGCCACTAAGAGAGGAGTGTTTAACGCAATGTCTACCAGAGTTCTTAAATATTCCACAAAGGTCTTAAAATATCCCATGTACACTTTCTTATCTGTATCTTACAGCAGCCCCTGGAATTTGGCCTGTGTAAGCCTGTTTGTGAATTGCCCAAAGACTAAAATGTACAGGCTGTTTTATGCTTCTTTACCTTTATTCATGCTCTTACATCTCTCTGGAATTTTCTTCCCCCTTTCTTTTTCTTTCCAGTTCTCATGTACATTTTAAGACTCTGAGGTTTCTCCTCGAGAGGTTTCCACAAACCCCCAGTCCTCTGTTCTCCACAGTCACCAATGCATTCTTCTGGCTTTGCATTTCCTATATGACATTTAAATTCTTTCCTCACATGCTCATTTTTCCTCCTAGATTACAAACTCCTAGAGAAGGGCCCAATAATAAGTGCTGAGGTTGCACAGAGGATGAAGGCAGAGCAAGTGATGATGGAAGGCTTTGCTAAGAAGGTAAGTTCCAAGAGCCTGTCTCCTTTCACAGGGGATCCATGCTTTTAAACCTAGACTATCTAGAGATAGATATAGTTATAGAAATAATGGGGACTTGGGCATCAGGCTGACATGACTTTGAATCCTGGCTGCCTAGTAACCAGATGTGTGTCTTGAACAAGCCACTGAGCTTCGGTGTTCTCATCTGTCTAGTGGGGATGGTAAACCACACAACTTCTGTAAAACAGTCAGCACAGAGTAGATGTCCAGTACATGCTGATTACTTCATTCCCTTCTAAACTCTGGGAAGGAAGTGAAATAATTTCTTCTTGGTGCCTATTCATCCCCCCCACCCCCAGTTGGGACACGGAAGAGCTAGGTGTAGAGCTTTCTGACCTGGGGGAAGGGCTGTCAGCAGTAGGTGTTGTTAGATGTGGTGGAGCTTGCTGACTTCCTCCTGGGGCCCAGTTAACAACTGGTGTGTTCCTTGATAGTCAAGTTCAACTTTCACTTCTTAACTCCTAAGAAAGTTGACTGAAAGTTAAGTGAAGTCTGTTTCAGGTGGAAGATATCTTTGCCAGATCTCCATCCTTGACAGTTTCATCCCAGCTCTTCCCAGTGAGTATCCAGGGATCTGCAGGCTGCCTTTGCTCCCCCAGCAACAGTGACAGGCAGAGGTACCCAGAGATGCCACATAGTGAGCCCTGTCTTGTGCCAGGACCTGTGCTAAAGATTTTAATACAGTGGGCCCTCCCTGAATCTTTAGGGCAACCCCATGATAGAGAAGGGATGCCATGATCATTGCTATGTTGCTTGTGATCAGGCTTATGAGCTTAAGTCACCTAATCCCTAGCAGTGGAACTCATATGTCAACGCCATTGGTCTTTCTATTACAGGAATTCATAATTCATCATCATGGGGCTTCGTTTTCAGGCACATGCCTAACCCATAGTTTTCTAAGTGTTCATTCTACCAGTAATGGGGAAAATCAAAGACAGCAAAGGTGAGGGAGAGATAGAACATTTTCTTTTATGTTCTATGCTCTCCTCTTTACTTCAGTTTCCCAAGTAGGACTATAAGGATAAAAATAATGACCACATGGCAAAGAAGGATTTGATGAATCTGACTTTTGTGGCATTAGATGGACTTTTTTTTTTCCCTAAGGACAGAAAGACTATAACATAGTGGTTAAACACATGGACTCTGAAGTCAAATTTTCTAGGTTCATTCTTTCTTTTCACATGTGTTGATTTCCAAGTTAAATACATGGACTCTAACGTCAAATTTTCTAAGTTCACTCTTTCCTTTCATATGTGTTGATTTCCAATAAACATCTTGCAATTGAATTTAAATTAAAAAAATAAACATCTTGCATCCAAACTCCATCTCAGTTGGATTGCAGAGAACCCAGCTTGTAAAAACTAGCTATCTGCATTTGCTCTTCTTCTTCATTTTAATTCCTTAAACAATTGCAAACATTTACTCCTGTGCTACTCCACTGAAATGGTCTTTGATATGGGTTCAATGGCCTCACTGAAACAATATTTAATTTTCAGTTTTCACCTTCTTGGTTTCTTTGCAGCATTTAATGTGGTTGACCACTTACTCCTTAAAACTCTATTCCTCTGGCTGCCATGATATCACACACATTGGCTCCTCCTTCAGTCTGTCCCTTCTACAGTCTTCTCTTCCTTCTATCCTCCTTTAAATACTAATGTTTCTCAGGAATATCTTCTCACCTCACTTATCTTCTGAGTCTACAGACTTTCCCCAGCTCAATTCTTTGAATTTCACTTAGTTTGACAACTCCACATTTTTTGTGTTCTGTTTTGATCTAGTCTCAGTCCCCAGACCTAAATATCCAAGTGCCTGATGGATCATGCTTTTTGGGTTCTTCCCATTCCTCCAAAGGCAATGGAGGGGATTGTTCTAAGGGGATTCATCATCAGCCTAACTATACATAAGCTTCCTCCTTGTGTTCAAGTTAGAAACTGAAGAGTCTTGGTTCCATCCCCTTCCTCATGTCTCCATAATCCATTACCGAGTCCTATGAGTTTTGTTCCTAAACATGTTAACTTCTTGCCTTTTTTGTCTTGTTTCTATTATGTCTATGTACCTCAGACCTTCAGTATCTCTTACATTGGCTTTGGCAACAATTTTCTAATCAGTCAACCTGACCCATAGGTTATTCATATTCCATGTAAATGTGAATCTGTTGAATGAAGGGCAACAGGAACTCTCACACTCACCATGCATGTATCAATAGGTTTAATATCTAGGGAAATTGAAAACTTGCATAGCCTTTCCCCAGCAATATAACTCAGAATACATTAGAGAAACCCCAACATATGTGCACAAGGAGAAATGCACAAGAATGTTCAGAACATGTGCATGATGTTTAATGGCAAAAATATGGGAAAAAACATAAAGTTTCATCAGTAGGGAAGTGTATAAATAAACCATGCCATATTCATACAATGAAAAATAATACTATAGTGAAGATGAATGATCTAAAGAAATATCTGCATTGCAATCTTAAAAAAAGATTGAGTTAAAAAAAGCAAGTGGTAAAAAAATTTAATCATTCGGTACCATTTATATAAAATTGAAAAACATAAAAACAATTCTATAATCATTTATGTATATATAAAAATCAGCAGTAATACTAAATCACGCATGAGAATGACAACTAGCAAAGTCAGAAAGTGGTTACCCTTGAGGAGAGGGAGATATGTTAGAAGAAGAGCACAGAGTATGTTTAAACCAAATCTATGATGTTTTCTTAATTTAAATAAATCTGATTCAAACATGGCAAAGTATGATATTTGATTAAGTAGGATAGTGAGTGTATGACTCTTACTTGTATTATTCTTTATAATTTTTTGTATTCTAAAGCATTTTATAATTGAAAAAATCTGACAATGTTACTCCTTTGCTTACAATATTTCAAAGGCCTCCAATTGGCTACCAAACAACATCCAAATTCCTTAATGGAAAATCCTTCCTAGCAGGGAACTTGTTGAATTGTCAAGGGCATCGGTAGTTCCTTTTCTGAAATCTACTTCCCCTTTGTTAACAGAGTCTAATTTCTACTTGGGTGTCTCTGTGGTTCCAGGGAAACTGATGCCAAAACTCAGTTCCAAGTTTGGACCCTGTGACCTTGGCTTAGTCAATTAGCATATTTTCTTCCCCTCACTTAGTGCCTGTTTCAGGGTTGGTCACGTGAACTAAGTCAGTTTAAAAAGAGTGACTCTCAGTGTTTCTGATGAGAAACCTCAAACAAAACGCCTTATTCTTCTTTATTCCTATTTGCTTTTTTATTAGGTAAGGTAAGGTAAGGTAAGCTGCTGTAACAAAAAGTACAGCAAATGCACCAAAACCAAAAAGATAAAAGGCCTTAAACATGATGGCTCTGCCAACTGCAATAGATAGCTTTCATTGGCATCAAGAGGAGGTCTGAGAAAGTGCGCAGAGGGTGTGTCTCAGAGCCCCCAAAGGCAAGTGGTGAATATTACTGCTGCTCACATCCCATTGTCTAGAACTCTATTGCCTGGCCACACCTAGTTTTAGAGAGCCTGGGAAATGTAGACTACCTGTGTGCCTGGGAAGAAGAAACTGGTTCAGAGAAGAACCAGATTGTCTCTCACAGGAATGAAAAAGGACATATTTAGGATGTGGAAGTTAACAGAAGCCATTTTTGTGCCCGTGAAGCAAGTCAGACTAAGAAAGAAGTGGAAACCATGAGCAAAGAGTGACACTGAGAGAAACCAGGTCTTTGAGGGCATTTATTTGTTTTGCTCCCTATGAATTTATTGAGTGCCTACCTTCATGCAGGCAGTACGCCAGGTATCAGGAGGACAGCCATTAAAATAGAAAACTTCTGGCTGTCCGGGAATTCCATTCCAGAACGGCTAGAACAACTATACTGAGTCTTGCTGGAAATCTGCTGCACCTCTAGATATTTCAGTGATGCGAACCAATGCATTCCCTTTACTACTTCAACTAGTTTGTCCAAATGTTCTGTTGCTTTCAACTAAGAATGTTCTTCCTTACAAAAACTTCTGTCTCCTCATCTTCTCATCTCCAGCCAAGCAAAATAGCTCATTCCCTACATATCCTGTGACATTTCTCATTCAGCTTTGTGCACAATTTCCCCTCAACTTGAAATGTCCTCCTATCCATGCTCAAAGTCACATATCTTAATAACTGCAGACATGGAGTTTGAATTATGGTCTTCTAAAAATATCCTCTTCTCTTCATTCTTTCTTCCCTGCTAAGATCAGGTATCCTTTTGGGTATATTATTTAAAGGGATGCAACTATGTGCATGAGACTGTTTATATGCATTTATGAATACTATAAAAAATCAGGGGCCTCAGAATCATCTTATTCTGCTTGGGGCTGCCACAATAAAATACCATACACTGGGTGGCTTATACAACAGACATTTATTTTCTCACAGTTTGCTCCAGGCTGGAAGTCTGAATTTAGAGTGCCAGGAATGTCTGGTTCTGGTGAGCACTTCTTTCCTGGTTTGTAGATGGATACCTTCTCACTATGTGCTCACAGAGTGTGTGCATGGAGGAAGGGGTGGGGGACACCCCTTTCTCTTCTTATAAGGCCACTAATCTTATTGGAATAAGGATCCTACCCTATGACTTCATTTAACCTTAATTACCTCCTAAAAGCTCTATCTCCAAATATAATCACATTGGGGGTTAGGGCTTCAACATAGGGATTCTGGGGGTGGGGGCACACTTCAGTCAACCATAAGGGTCTAACATTCTACAAGAACATGTAGAAACTGTTGTGCAGAGATGCTTCTCAAATTTAGTTCTCAAACCTGCAACATTGGATCAGCTGGGAACTTGTAAAACATACAAATTCTGAGGCCACACCACAGAGCTCCTGAATCAGAATTTCTGGGGGTAGAGCCAAGGAATTTGTATTTTAACAACTTTTCCCACGTGATTTTTATGTATTCTCAAGTTTGAGAATCACTGTATTCTACAACATTATTTCTTCAATGAGAGTTTTTTGAGTAAACTTATTTCATGATGAAATGTTTAAGAGATGCTGGCTCAACAAGATGTCCATCGACAGATGAATGGATAAAGAAGATGTGGTATATATATATATATATATATATATATATATATATATATACACAATAGAATATTATGCAGCCATCAAAAGGAATGAAATCTTGCCATTTGCAACGACGTGGATGGAACTGGAGGGTGTTACACTGAGCGAAATAGGTCAATCAGAGAAAGACATGTATCATATGACCTCACTGATATGAGGAATTCTTAATCTCAGGAAACAAACTGAAGGTTGCTGGAGTGGTGAGGGGTGGGAGGGATGGGGTGACTGGGTGATGGACATTGGGGAGGGTATGTGCTATGGTGAGCTCTGTGAGTTGTGTAAGACTGTTGAATCACAGAACTGTATGTCTGAAACAAATAATACATTATATGTTAAAAAAAAAAGATAGCAGGAGGGGAAGAACGAGAGGGGAAAATCAGAGGGGGAGATGAACCATGAGAGACGATGGACTCTGAAAAACAAACTGAGGGTTCTAGAGGGGAGGGGAATGGGGGGATGGGTTAGCCTGGTGATGGGTATTATTATTATTATTATTATTTTTTAAAGATTTTATTTATTTATTTGAGAGAGAGAGAATGAGAGATAGAGAGCACGAGAGGGAAGAGGGTCAGAGGGAGAAGCAGACTCCCTGCTGAGCAGGGAGCCCGATGTGGGACTTGATCCTGGGACTCCAGGTTCATGACCTGAGCCGAAGGCAATCGCTTAACTAACTGAGCCACCCAGGCAACCCTATTTTTTTTTTTAAAGATTTTATTTATTTACTTGACAGAGACAGCGAGAGCAGGAACACAAGCGGGGGAGTGGGAGAGGGAGAAGCGGGCTTCCCACCAAGCAGGAAGCCCGATGCAGGACTCAATCCCAGGACCCTGGGATCATGACCTGAGCCAAAGGCAGATGCTTAACGACTGAGCCACCCAGGCGCCCCTGGTGATGGGTATTAAAGAGGGCATGTTCTGCATGGAGCACTGGGTGTTATACGCAAACAATGAATCATGGAATACTGCATCAAAAACTAATGATGTAATGTATGGTGATTAACATAACATAATAATAATAAAAAATAAATAAATAAAACAAAAAAAGAAGAAATGTTAACAAAAAAATAAAAAAATGCAGAGTAAAATAAAAAAAAAAGAGATGCTGGCTCAATAAAGTTAAACAGGTTTTCATTCTTTGGTGTGACTTCAGGAACTTGGGATGGGCTACTGTGCATTGTGAATCTCTAATAAGAGATGGATCCTGTGTCTCCATAGAATGTCTCCCCACTATGAAGCACCACTTTTCACTTCAGTTTTTTTTTTTAAGATTTTATTTATTTGAGAGAGAGAGAGAATGAGAGATAGAGAGCACGAGAGGGAAGAGGGTCAGAGGGAGAAGCAGACTCCCTGCCGAGCAAGGAGCCCGATGCGGGACTCGATCCCGGGACTCCAGGATCATGACCTGAGCCGAAGGCAGTCGCTTAACCAACTGAACCACCCAGGCGCCCTTCACTTCAGTTTTTAAAGGCAGACCAATTATTAACACCTGGAAGGACTAGTAAGACACCTTACAGCTTAGGAAAAGTTGGTCTAAAGTAATGACTGATTTCCAAACACTATTATTTTGTTTATAATCTGGTTTATACTTATCTAACTACACTGTAGGTTTCATCCCTGTGAACAGACACGGGGCCTTATATTTCATATCTATCCCTTGCCTAATGTTCGCACTAAATAGGGTTAAATGACTGGCATTTAAAATTTATTTTATAAATAGACAATCCTAACTCTTAAACCTTAGACTTTATAGAAGGACATTTATTTATTATTATTGAGCTTTTATTAACCTTAAACTGTCTAGAGATACTAACAATAATTTGAAGAACAGGAGATTTGGAGAAGACAATATTATTCCTGGTTCTTGGTCTTACTGACTTGTTGATCTGGAGTAAATAATCTCTCTGTGACTCAGTTCTCTCCTCTGTAAAAATGGGAACAGAGTACTCCTCCAACTGCAGGATTACTCTCAGGGCTGGATGCGGAATGTTGCTGGAAATGTTTTTCAAGGTGATATAGAAAGGCTAGTTGTAAACTTCATTCAAATTTTCAACTGTTTGAGATAAGTGATCCTATCAGTCCACTATTAAGTGCAGAAATTGTCAAGGTTAAGAGATCACTCTTTCCAAGAGGTCTCTTTTTCTTTTTCTTTTTAGAGAGTAGCTAGGGTGGGCTCATCTGAGGGTTCTCCTCCCATTTGCTCACCCTACTTTCTTGTTAATGTCTTCATTCATTGGGATACAATGCTGCAAAGCTTTATGGCATTTAATATTGTGGGAGAGATGAATCTGAATAAAGAATCACAGTTGAATCATTGCTAACCTTGATGGATTAGCACCAAGGAGCTCTTCAAGATGTCATTTTTTAAGCTTTTTGAATGATTGGTTTTCAATGGCTCCCTCTAAGGAATTTTAATTTTGAGAGCTGCATAGACAAATGCACACACAAATCATTTAGTGTCCACCTCCAGGAGAAAGGAAAAGTGCTTATAAAGTAAAATTTCCTCTTTTTACTTCACCAGCTTACCTCAGCAGAGCAGAGTTTTTCTTTGTTCAAAGTCTAACTTAGAAAAATTTCTTCTAAGTAGTTGTATGAGTAAGTAATTTGAAAGGATGAAACTCTGTGGAGGAATTATCCACTATTTTTTCTGATAATGTATAATAATGAAGTCTGCTAATAATGGAGATGATTTTACGGATGATGATAACAAATATTTATCACAGACCTGATGTGCACCATGAATTGTGCTAACCATTTTATATATCTAACCTCATTTGATGCTCCAATATACTCATCAGGGGGAAACTCTTACTATTCCCATTTTATAGGAAATTGGTTTAAAGAGGTTTAGAGAAGTAAAGCAACTCCCTCACTACCACAGACCATTTGTGGTGAAGCTTGCATGGTAAGTATGGGGTTCCTGGTTCTGACACTCACTCAGTGATCAAGACCCTTCAGCTCTTGTAGACTCGGCTTCTGTAGCTGTGAAATGGGAATGATTAGGACCTATCTCAGAATGAGACCATACATGTGAGCAAACGTTGTGTACTGTAAAGAGTATGAAATGTTTAGTGTTTTTCTTTTTTTTTTAAATTTTTTATTGTTATGTTAATCACCATATATTACATCATTTGTTTTGGTGTAGTGTTCCATGATTCATTGTTTGTTCATAACACCCAGTGCTCCATGCAGAATGTGCCCTCTTTAATACCCATCACCAGGCTAACCCATCCCCCTAACCGCCTCCCCTCTAGAAACCTCAGTTTGTTTTTCAGAGTCCATCGTCTCTCCTGGTTCGTCTCCCCCTCTGCTTACTCCCCTTCATTCTTCCCCTCCTGCTATCTTCTTCTTTTTCTTTTTTCTTAAAATATGTTGCGTTATTTGTTTCAGAAGTACAGATCTGTGATTCAACAGTCTTGCACAATTCACAGCGCTCACTGTAGCACATACCCTCCCCAATGTCTATCACCCAGCCACCCCATCCCTCCCACCCCCCACCACTCCAGCAACCCTCAGTTTGTTCCTGAGATTAAGAATTCCTCATATCAGTGAGGTCATATGATACATGTCTTTCTCTGATTGACTTATTTCACTCAGCATAACACCCTCCAGTTACATCCATGTCGTTGCAAATGGCAAGATCTCATTCCTTTTGATGGCTGCATAATATTCCATT
>NW_027397067.1:69041425-69119025 GCF_003265705.2 Callorhinus ursinus | reverse complement strand
CTTTTGTTCCCTGCAAGCTCTCCGTACAGCTTTGGAGGACCAGGGCAAAAATGGTGGCCTCCCAATCTCCATCCGGAGGAGCTGAGAACTCGGGGCCCCGGTCCTCAGTGCGCCCCCAGAGAAAAGCAGTCACTCCTGTCTCCCCGGTCTCCGGTCGCAATCCGTGCTCACCCGGCCTGTGACCGAGCGTTGCTATCTCTGGCACCCGACCCCGTGTGGAGTCTCCAAACCCAGCAGATCCCTGTGGTGCGTTCCCGCGCCGCTCCTCCCCGGGAAGGAAGGGGAGTCTCCCCGGATCTGCCACCTGTTGGGTCCCTGCTGGAGGAGCAGTGGCCCGACTGGGCCGCGGATCACAGTTTATGACCACCCCGAGCTGAGAGCCCGCGCCTCGGCTCCGTCTCTGCAGCCGGCTTCCCCGCTCCCATACCTGGGAGCTCTGCCGCACTCAGGCTCCCCCGGTCTTTCTGTGACCCCGAGGGTCCTGAGACCCCACTGTCCCGCGAGGGTTCCACCCCCCTCTTAGCCACTGCAGCGACGTCCCTCAGCGGAGCCGACTTCTAAAAGGTCCGATTTTGTGCTCCGCGGCTCTAGCACTTGCCAGAAGCGGCCGGTGGAGGCCCCCTCCCCCGCCGTCTATCCTCCCGAATATCGCCTCGGATTCACTTCTCCGCACGTCCTACCTTCCAGTAAGTGGTTGCTTCTCTGTTCAGAGAGTTGTTGCTACTCTCCTCTTTGATCTCCTGTTGAGTTCGTAGGTGTTCAGAATGGTTTGATCCCTATTCAGCTGAATCCCTGAGACCAGACGAAATCCAGGTCTCCTACTCCTCCGCCATCTTGCTTCGCCCCTAGTGTTTTTCTTTTTGTTGATTCACTGTTATTGATACTCTTGGCTAACATTAGCAAGACTGGCCCGAGAAACCAAATGCCTGGGTTAGAATCCTGTGGATACCATCTGTTCACCGTTTGATCATGGTCAAGTTACTAACTTCCCTGTGCCTCTGTATCCTCATCTGTGAAATGTAGGTAATGGGTGTGTGTGTGGGCACATATATACTGTCCTCCGTTTGAGAATTGTATGGACTACTGACACGTCTGTGCTCCATACATTTTACCTATTATGATTACCATTGTTGTGGCTTTCCCTCAGAAGCATTCTTCTGATATGAGCTTCAGAGAAGAGACTGGCAAAAAAGGCAGAGAACACAAGAACCCTCTTGATTCCTTGCAAGTATTAAAGCTACTTCCCCAAAATGAATTGCCTTCCAGGAAGGAGAGGCACTGCTTCCTTTTCAGGTTTCATTTTCTTCTCACCCACTCTATTCACACCCGCTGAGGAAGGACAAATCAGTGAAAGCCCCGAGAGATTCACTGCAGCGCAGATAATTATGAACCCGCTGAGCCCTCATGAGGTTCATTGTTTAGGCTGTAAGTACAGAAAATTAAAGGCCCATCAGCCTCCAGTCTCTCACGACTGTACAAGCCTGGTCTGCAGAAACCCCCGTGGCACGTGGGGCTGTGCCGTCCACACATCCTCTTTAGTAAATTGTGGCCCTCCTGTACTCCCTGAGGCATTTCATGACAGGGTGAAGTCCCTCGTTGTTTCACATTTGCATATTTCCTGAGTTTGCAAATTTTGTTGCACTGCTTTCATTACCAGTGTCCTGAGTCCTTATACGTTTGTACTGCATTTACTGTAGTTGGAAATGGTTTCTCAGAAACAGGACATTAGAAATCCTGGGAGAGACTCTGAGGACTGGAGACAGAGTCCTTTGAAAGCTGTTCAGGAATGCTTAGCATTAGTCTAGAAAATCATTTTTCCCCAAAGTCCCCCGATGGACACCTCTATAGGGGCTGACACTTACGTGTAGAATCTATTAAAGTATCCATCCTGAGTTCGAGAAACCCAAGTTGGCAGTGAGCAGAGGCCTGCAGTGATTTATTCCAGGAGAAGGAAGATGTAAATGTTAACTAAATACTTTCAAAGTCCTGGGCATTGAGTCAAACACTTTTCTATCCCTTCTAACATGTGATTGAGTCTAAGGTAATAATTTAATGTAATTCTCACAACAGTTTGGTGAAATGAGTATTATCTCTGTCTTGTAAATAAAGACTCAGAGGCTGCAAGAAATTTAGGCATGAAGAGGTTCAATAAATTAGACATGGCCTTTCATTACCTTCTCTATTGCTTTGTAACCAATTACCTCAAACTTTAGCTTAAGAACAACAGAAGTGTATTATCTCAAAGCTCTTGGAACGTAGGACGCACTGTACTAGTGATCACTATGTCTATGATGATGGTGCGGTTCCTGATGCTGGGTACAGCTGAACTGGGATGTTCATTGGATAAAATCATGCGAGGTAAGTTTACGCAGTAATGCCCAAGGCAAACGTTGGTTATTCCAAGTGCTATTTACATCTATGAAATCAATTAAATTTCACAGTGACTCAATGAGTTGGATACAAGCATTTTCCCCATTTTAGAGGTAAGGAAAGAAACTCTGAGAGACATTGAATCTTGCTCAAGGTTTCACAGCCAGTAAGTGGCACAGAAAAAGTCAAACCCAGGCAGTCTGGTTGCAGAACTTGTGTTCCCAACCTCTACACCGTATACACTAAGGGGCTGGATTAAGACAGAGCCTGTATGCCACGACCATATCACTTCAACCAGGGAATAACTGGGAACTACTGAAGAATAAAAGTAAGAAGACAACTATATTTATGGATTAGAAAAGGGGTCCTGACCGCAGCGTATAGCACAGATTGAAAAGATGGAAAAGCAAGAGACAGGAAGACTGGAAAAATACTGTATTTTAAAGAATAGCATGAAAGCTGGTCTAGTAGGTGAGATCAGGTCACTTTGCGAAGTAATGAGAACTAATACTGTAGAACAGTGTTCTCTTACCAAGAGCTTTAATTTTGTGTGTGTGTTGGTATCTTGTTGCAGATACTGTTTACCATCTTCCTCTTTCTTCATATACAGAGGTGGCCTCACCCAGCTTCTCTTGCAGTTTGCTGTGGCTGTGAGATCGAGCTTTGGCCAAGAGAATATGGATGAATATGATATGGGCCACCCCATGCATTCTTCTTTACTCCCTGTCCTCTTCTGGCTGACTGTGATGGCAACCCCAGGATGACTTCAGAAGCCCCATGTTCAAGATGGCAAACTCACTACCAGCTTGGACTCCTGAGTGACTATGAACCAGAAGCACACTCCACCCCCAAACCTTCAATACACACTTTATCTGCCACCTCACTGCACTGTTCCATACTGATACAATGAAAAATTTTTGTTGTGCTGAGATTTGGATCTGTTTGTAATCACAGTCTAGCCTAAACTAACTAATACATATCTGATCCTAACAATGCTAAAATTATAAAAGCTTAATGCCCAGAGGTATTTTAAACTTTAGTGAAAACTATTTCTCTTTGATACAACTCTCTCATGCTCTTTTACACTGTATATTAACTAACTGGAATTTAAATAAAAATTAAAAAAAAAAAAACCCAACTCTCTCATGCTTTTTGAAAACTCTGTCACAGCACTTTCGGAGAAGTCCTTTTGGATGTATTTTCAGTTAGGGGAAACTAAAAAGAGAATAATGTGAGAGGAGAAAAAATAGTACTTCATGCTTCAGGATGTACAAAAGATGCCATCTGCCCTGGTGGGAACAGCATAAGGGTCAATCATTTGTAACCCACGGAGCACTGGGTTTCTGAAAGTACACCATTCTTAACTTAGGTCAGTTTCACTGAAGAGGTTACCCTGGTGATTACCCCCAATACGTAAAATTCATATTTTAAAACACAATGGCAGGAAACCAAAAATGGGTAGGCATATTTCTGATTCTCAGAGAGTACAAAGGGGCCCCTGAAGACTGACAGCACTGGAAAAACAGAAAAAACGGGTTTGTTTCTTTTTTTGAAGAGCAATCAACCTCAAACTTACTACTAATGACTGTTTCATTTCAGTCTACCCACGTGGTTTTGTTTCTTCTACTCTGTAAATGTGAGCCTTTTTGGTTATTCTGACAGATTTTCCAGCACTAAAAATATCAGGGGCTTAACTGACAAATCATGGGTATTTTTGACAAGATAGTAGATTAGCCCTGGGAAATTCTCTCCACCTGCTGAAAAAAAAAAAAAGACACCTCAGTGTTATAGAAACTCTTTCAGTAGTTGGCCTAAGGCTTCCGTCTTTCTTTACCATCTACCCGTCCTTATTCATACATAAATGGCACATGATTACTTACGGCAGTATTTTAAAATATGCTAATATTAATTAATCAATATAGGAGTTAATAATTCCCTGTTTACCTGTGACTTTTCATGCACTAAAAATATATGAGGATGAAAGGCATGTTTGTTTCTCACTAAAAATTAAATCACTGATCTCCTATTGCTTTCAAGGGCATTGATTGGCATCCATGATGTGAACACTCAGCTTCCTGATGTGAAAACAGAAGGTGGAGTGTTTATGTAACCCAATGAATTCCTTCCGCCTCAGAAATGGTCATCTTCCTTCTAATCTACTTTACTCCCAACTGGCTTTCACATGCTGTGTTCAGTCAACAAATGCTTACTGGATGGGGGCTTTGGGCCTGGCTTTTTGTTGCATACTGAAGGTATAGACCCTCTCCCTGCCATCACAGAGGTGGCTGTGGAGGAGGGAAACCAGATTTAATCAAATGATCCCACAAATAAATATTTGCTTATGAAATAATAAATGCTGCAAGAAAAAGGGGCAGGCGATTTGCGAGCAGGTAACAGAGGATCTGATGGTATCCAGTGATTCACTCATGCTTTCCTGTAGGAAAATGAAGCCTGCCATCTAAAGGAAGTGCCAGCAGTAGTCAGTCAGCTGTGGTAGATCAAAAGTGGTCAGCTGCCCCCATCAAGAGGTAGAATCGGTTTCCTTATCCACAGAATCTGGGCTAGTCTTTGACTTGAGTGTCCAGTAGAATGTCCAAGTAAACATTTCTGCCCTTGCTCCCTTGGAGCACAGCTTTGAGAGCGCCAACTGAGGAAGTCCACTAGCCTACCTGATGATGAGAGGTCCCTGGAGAAGAGCCGCCCCTGCTGAGTTCTCTGAGCCCAACCAGCTAACCCCTTGCTCCCAACTGTGAACAATGCTGCCTTAGATCATTCAGCCGGGTCCGGAGGCCAGATACCTACAGCTTACAAAAACAACTCTAGCAGATACCACCAAATCAGGAGCTAGTGAAATGGCCGTCATTTTAAGACACTGAGTTTGGGGGTGGTTTGTTATATGGCAATAAGTTACTAATAACCCAAGTTTGGTCTGGGGACCGGGACTGAATTCTAGGCAGAGATGGAGGTGTAGCAAAGATCTGCTGAGGGAAGAACATACTTTTAAGGAACAGAGACAGGGGGGAGACAGAAGGTTTTGGAGAAATAGACAAGGTTCAAATCAAGCCGACTGTCAGAACCTGTCAAAGACCTCTGTTTTTATCTTAACTGCAAAGGAAGATCATTAGATGGATTTTCAGCAGGGAAGTGACATAGATTTACACATGTGCATTGCTTTTTTCTTTTACCAGACTGAAAACCCATCATGGCAGGGGTTTATAGGGGACATCCATCGTGGAAGCTCAGAAAGTCTTGTTTTACTGTTTGATTAGATCATCAGGATACCCAGTAGAATAAAGTGAAATAACCCAGGAGTCTGGGTAAGTTCAAGAGGGTTGTATACAGTCCAAAAATAGAGGAGATGGGAGGTGAGACACCATACCTTCTCATAGTTTAAAACCACTGGGGCGTTCTATTTATGGCTGAAAAAGTCATTATTTCTACCAAATTTCCATTAAAAATCTGTCTTTGATTCCTCTTCTGATCAGCTGGCACCCACTGCTTTCTTTGCGTTTGAACTAGAGTTTCTTTGATTAGGTTGGCTGGTAAATAGGGAAAGGAGACACAGGGAAAGTCAGATGATTCACTGAGCTGAGTCTCTGTCTCCAAACCTGTTAAGGCCTTGACACCAAGGTTTGTGAGGCTCAAGAAGAAGTTGTCAGTACACCAAAGGAGAAGCTTGGAAGCCTGATGGCTAGTTTACTTCTTAAACAATGTGAACTCAACAAGGGCTCATGGAAATACCCATGGGATTTGGGGTCAGACCGTCTTAAGTTTAAATCCATGCTATGCTATTTACAAATTGCATGACCTTGTACTAATAAATTTATGTTTGCTTCAGTTTATAAAACTGTAAGGGGCACAGGGATTATAAAGTCTACCTACCATGTGGGTGAAGATTAAATGAAATGTATACAGAAAGCATCTGCCCAGAAAGTTGTCAATTAAAACAGGTTTACTTTCCATTATACTTAGGAGTTTCTGAGGAACTTTGGATGGTAGGTGCCAATGGCATTTGTTTTTTGTCTGTATATTTTTCATACACACTTGAATCTTGTATTTGGGCTCGCTGCAGATTTCTCTGATTTCAAACAGGAACATCATCTTTCCTTGGCGCATGTTTCAACCTTCTCTTTACTCCAGTTCAGTGGTTCTCAACGTGGGCTGCACATTAAAACACCCGGGGAAGTTTTAACAAAAATATCAATGTCTGTTTCCATCTCCAGTGATAGGGATGTAATTTGTCTGAATTGCGGCTGAGACATTGGGATTAGTTTAATAAAATCATCTTTTGTAAATAAGTATGTGCATGAATCCATTGAACTGCAGAGATTTTTTTAAGGGGTAAAGAGTACTACTTATTCCTAGAACTCACTGTTGGATTAGATCTATAGCCAATGGTATTTCTACTACACCATAGAAATGATATAATTAAAACTTTTTGGTCAATATGGTGACTAAATAGGTCTGGGGTCACCTGCTGGGTAAAATGGCTTTGTAGCTCCCTAAATGAACACTCTTAGATAGAGCCTAAGGGAAACTAGCCTTGTACCAAAGACCAGGGAGTTGTGTTTCCCTTCTTCACTTGAGATAGAAAATAAAAATACAAACATTGTCTTTAAATTACAGGGAATTATGACCGTCTAATACTTCATCTGTGTGATATCAGCTCATGTGATGTGATTTCTGTCACTTTGTACATTTAGACTTCTCAATTTCACTCAATAACTAATTCTTCAATTAGGGTATGCTGCCACCAGGTGGCAATAAGTGCCTCACTCATGATCACCATCTTTGACTAGTAATTGTTCATTCACACATTTGTTCATTCATGGTTATTTGGAAAGTTAATATACCTTTCACTTACTATCATTTAAAATTCAAAATGTAAACCTTAAGAGCATAACTGAGGTGGTATAGTTAATTTTCATTTCAATAATTATAAAGATTGTATAGATGAGTGTGCATCAATTGCTGCATATGTATGTGGGAAACTCTACATGTCATCCATACACGTATGCATGCTTTTAGAGAAATTAAAACTGAAGGTAGAAGTTCGTACCTTCCTCACTATCCCTTGTTAATGACCAGTCACAGCACAACCATGCATTGTTCATTTCTCTGTTCTATAGCCAAGTTTTGCTGTTAGTACCTCTATAAGATCGAGTACTATGATGGAATTTCAGATGAACTTAATATTAAAATTCACTCACATGGATTCTCGAACTTCCTAGCAATGAGTATTTCCTATTAAAGAGTTATTAATATAGCTACTTTCCCAAAGCCTGCTAATGAAATTACTTCTATCAACTTTACCTCCTGGTAAGTTATCCTTCACTCCTTCCACATAGGAGAAGAACAGAGGACAGTGACATAGCTCTGTGTTATTTCTGGGCATAGTGAGTCTTCATGACCAATTCCTCTTAACTACAAAAAAGAAACTCTCTTTCTTCTGCCAGTGGAATGGGGCAATATCATGATGATGTAGCCATTAGCTATGCATGACTTAAAAGCTATACACAGTGATTCTCTTCTATCCATAAGCTTGACTTTAATATCATTTTGAACTTTTGACAGATTATCTTTGACATAATGACTTTACTAAGAAGCAACCTAGAAATTATTTTAAGAGCATCTTGTTGTTCATGAAGAGGAATTGATAATGCCTTTGTATCTCCCTGTGTGCCAATATCTTCTGAGGAAAGGGATCTTAATGATATCCCCTCCACCTACTTGACAGCATCCAGGCCAAGAGACATTGTAAGGGGCAACAGCAAATTGCAACAGTGAATCTCGGTGGGCCAGAAAGCCCTGTCTCTGTGCTGAGCATGGGCTATTTGCACTACCTCTGAGGTGATTGACTAGAATTTTGACCAACCAAACCACTTCATGCTAATTGCTGCCTATGTAAACTAATCATATGCTCTCCCTTACAGATTTGGCACAAAGACATTGGAGGCCCACTTATCCCAAGTTATCCACATGGAGCAAAGCTGAGCAACTCTCCAGGTAATTTTGGAAGTCTACACAACCCAAAGTAAGAAGAACTGGGCTCAGGGAGATGCTGCTGCTGCTGCTACTACTATTTCTATTTTGAGCTCCCTTATTCCTTCAAACAGCTTTCTATTTAAGTAATCTGTGAACCTCAGGAATCTGTTCAGCTAAACTTGCCCAGTCATATCACTTTTAAGACGGCCTTTTTCATGGCATTTACATGCAAGCTGTAAGCTGGACAGACAGTGTTATCAGACAATGGACATTTGTGGTTTTGATCTATTATGACTTTGACTCTTTGGAAAAGGTCCCAAAGACCCATGAAAAATTTTAAAAGCCACATCAAATCTGGTCTCTCAAAATTCTGTTGTGGGCCACTCCACAGAGCTCTGTCCCTTCATTTTCTATATTCATTCACCAATTAAAGTATCAGGTTCAAGATGCTGAAAATACAATTTTCTGAAACTGTTATCCTGCTTTTTAATCCTTGTATCATTATCTATCTCTATATTTTTGCCATGTTTCCTCAATTAGTGTGTGATCTCTTCCAAGGCCAGGACCATATTATGGCACTCTATGTCAGTAAATTCCTGATTCAAAGTTAGAAGCCCTGGTCCATCTAACTCACTTTTACATTCATTTGTTATTATGCTAATTCTCTCACTAGTATGCACTTGTGCAATATTTATTGAGTGCCTTTTCTGTTATAGGCACTATTCTTGATGTTCAGTATCCAAGAGTAGATGAAACAGACACAGGTCCTTGTCCTCATGGAGTTCATGTTCTAGTAGATGGAGCAAGTGAAATATACAGGAAGCTAGGTAGTGATAAGGAAGTGGCCATCTCAATCAGGTCAGGCTGTCTCTATGGACCCTCAGCCTGGCTACAGTTCCTGCCTATGGATAGCTCCTGGTGTGCCTGGTGTGTACCCTAAATAGTGGAATGCTGCCTGCACTAAAGGCTCCCTTTCAACCCAGCCAGAATAATTGGGCTTCTTTCCTACTTCCTGCTTTGAATTTTACTTCACCAGGACTAGAATTTTATCTTAAACATCCAAGCCCTTGAGTTGAAAAATTATTCCCCGATCAGTTCTTCCCAAACCTCACTGGTAGAGATTTTACTTCATCATTCGTCCCTCTAATCGGGGCTAAAAAAACACGGCACCAAAGTCAAACCATCACCTGGTGCCATGGTAGTTCCATTTCTCTGTTGTTTTTTCAATAATGTATTCATATGTTAAACAATATGCTTATCTATAGACACTCTATACTAACTAGATGTTAATAATGTATTCATATGTTAAACAAGCTGCTATATATGATACATTTTACTGGGGGAGCTGTTGGAAATTCAGAATCTTAGGCCCTGTCCCCAAACGGCTGAATCAGAATATGGTTTAATAAGTTCCCCAGGTAATCAGCACACATGTTAAATTTGGTGAAGGGCTGAAAGTCTAGAGGGATGGTAAATGAAAGGCAACAACAAGATCCATCTTCAGCACTGCAGGGAGATACAGGGTCCCACCTCTCTTCTCATCTAGATGCCACATAACAGGAGAACTTACTGGTCTACCTGGTTTGACTTCGGGACTCTGAGTGGCAGGACTAGGGTGAGACAAGTGAGAGACTTGGACAGTGCAACGCTTCTGGAGCCACAGAGTCTCAGGTGCCCACTATGCATTTGTAGGAATCTGAGGATTTGTTCCTCCTTCCATTCTGTACTCATGGGACCTTGCTTGCCTCACCTTAGGCCTGGCCCCAGGGACTGCCCAGGCTGATCACTGAATGGGAACAGCCCTTGATGGAAGGTTACCCACCTGAGTGTGAGTCTCTCTCCTCCACCCTTTCTGTTCCTTAGGAAAAGCCCCTCTAGTTGTGCTTTCTTGTGCTCCCCCTCTACTCTTTTGCATCTACCTTCTTGCATTTCCCTATGGTTTGATGGTAAAATTTGGGAATAAAATGGAATGGAATGAAAAGGGTTGCAGAGCCTCTCCAGTCTAAAGCTGGGTCCTGTAACTCCACTCACTTCACTAAGAGTTCAGAGCATCACACCAGCTCAGGATGACCTAGGTCCTTTTTAGTCTTGTCACAGGTCCTTGTGCATACATCTTCCTTGTTTGCCACATGGAGGGGTGCTTGGAAAATTGGGTAGGATTCAGGCATTCCTGCTTTCCCAACTCCTTACCAGAGAGTTCCACATTGAGAGATACTGGGAATGTGTCTGTTATTTATAGAGTGTTGATTTATTTTCTGTTTAGATGATAATCCCAGGAGCATGGCTCCCACAGTAGAGAACCCTGAAGGGAGGAAGTTTGAATGATTGGTTCACCACAATACCACAGACACCTCCAACAGGTGTGTGGGACCTGGGGCAGGCTCCTGCACTTTCAATTGTTCACTTTTCTCATCTGTAAAATAAGAACCATAATAATTGTCACTATACAGGATTATTGAAAAGACTAAATCAACAAATGCATGTAACAAGTACTTCATAAGCTACTATGCAAATATTCTTGTTTGTAACCTTGTAATTAAGTTTAAAAGGAATGCAGGAGAGACCAGACGAACCATGAGAGACTACGGACTCTGAGAAACAAACAGGGTTTTAGAGGGGAGGGGGGTGGGGAGATGGGTTAGCCCGGTGATGGGTATTAAGGAGGGCACGTACTGCATGGAGCACTGGGTATTATACGAAAACAATGACTTGTGGATCACTACATCAAAAACTAATGATGTATTGTATGGTGACTAACATAACACAATAAAATTAAATTAAAAAAATAAAGAACTCTATCACAAACTGAAAAAAGAAAGGAATGCAGGAAATTATTTTTTTTTAATAAAAGATGCTCAGAGAACTTAAGTATCATCTCAAGGTCCATAGTCTGTAGGTGCTGGGGCTGAGACTTCTACCAGAGTGCCCCACTCCATTCCCTGCCTCCCCATCACAGTGCCTCTTGGACATGTAGCATAGGCATCTCACTGTTTGTGTTCTCTGAAATTTGAATGACATACCCTCCACCCTCCATTTACTTTCCCTCTTTATATCAAGACATCTTTTTAGATTCAGCCCCTTGGAACCTATTGTCTTAATTAAAATTATTATTGATCAGCTTCTTGCAGAGCTGGAGGTAAGGCAACAGCTGAAGCAAAGCAGGCTCTTCCTATTTGCATTTCAGGTGGGTCAGCAAAATGTGGCACTGCAGTTGTGCCTGCATGGTAATAAAACATCTTAGAATTCACAGTACCTCTGCAGCAGGCTTGGGCTCACATTCAGGCCAGGCTATGAGGCTCCACATGGACTAACAACCCCTCTGAATACCCCAGTGATGCCTTCCTGAGCAAAGAAAAAGTCAACTTGGAACTGTCCCCCCCCCACAAAAAAACCCAAAAAACAAAAACCACCCCCAAAAATCTTGCCTGTCCCAGACTCTGTACTGCTTAGCTTCTCCAGCTGCATGGGGCCACTTGAAACTGCACTGGGTACTCCCTCCTGCCTGTTTCTAAAGTTAACCTTCATTAGAGGCTGGAGAAAGTCCACAGACTCCAACATCCTGAGATCAACAGGTACCCCATTTGTGTACCTCACTTCTAAAGTCCAGAATGATCCCGCAGTGCTGTCCCATTCTCCTGTCTAGATCTAATTTGGGGACTTTGAAATTGAGATATTGACTTGCTTTTCCTAGATGACCTTCTTAGGTGACAATTAACCAGGCAGATCTCCTGCTTTATATTTCCAAACCTTTTCACCATACTTTCTGTGATTCTCATCCCATGGTCAGTGACCTACCCTAATCATTAATTCATTCCCTATTCCATTCACTCTTTAATTCAACAATGTTTATTGAACATCTTTTATGAGACAGACTCTGCTATGCATTGGGGACATGATGGTGAACACTAGCCTTATGGAGTCAGAGCTTCTTGGCAAAGACAGACATTCATTTATCAACATGAGATATTTGTTAAACACCCACTATGTGGCAGGGATTGTTCTTAGCATGAGGGATACATTAGAGAATGAGCAGGTATAATCTTTGCCCTCATATAGCTTACATTGTACTGAGGCAAGGTGGGGAGGAGAGCAACAGACACAAAATAGTAACATGTCAGGTGGATGGAAGTGATAAGGAGAAAATTAAAGTAGGAAACCGGGGAAACAAGCATTGGATAGTTCTTTTTTACACAGGATGATCAGATATGCTTTCTGAGAAAGTGACACTGGAGCCAAGACCTGAATGAAGCTAGGAAGCAAGTCGTACAAATATTTGGAGGAAGCATGTTCTGAGAAGGGGCAGCGAGAATGTGGACACAAAGGCAGGGGTGGGTTTGAAGTGCTTAAGGATCAGGAAAGAAGGCAGTGGTCTGTAAGAGAAAGGGCAAGTGGTGGAGGTGAGTTCAGGCAGAATGTAGAAGCAGGGAGTGGTGAGCAGTTGTGTATAGAGCCCTGTCATGCCCTTGTGAGAACTTGGGTTTTACTGAGCGAGATGAGAATGCACCAGAAGGTTTCGAGTGGAGGAGTCATCTGGTCTAACCCTTGTGATGACTCCTAAGTGAGAAAAAGGTTGTTTGGACCAGGGTGCTGGTAATGGTGTTGGTGAAGGTATTTTGAAGGTAGAGCTATCAAAATTCACTGAATGATCAGACCTGGAGTATGAGAGGAAGAGAGAAGTCAGAGATGACTCCATGACTTCTAGTCTGAACCATCCGGTGAATGTGGATGTCATGAAACAAATAATCTCCCAGTGAAGGGTAACATTATAAGCTGAGGTTAGAGCTGTAGTTGAAGACTCTGAACCCCATAACATCAATCTCACTTCCATCATTCCCCTTTTCATCCTCTACTGTTCTACTAAGATGTTCCATCTTATCACAGGGACTTTGCACAAGATGCTTCTTGTTAAGGACTTTGGATATTATCTAAGAGTATGGAAAGCAGGTGTTAAACAATGTAGTGAGATGATCATATTAGAGCTTTGGAAAGCTCCCTTTGACTGCAGGTTGAGAATGGATTAGGGAGGGAGACTAGTTAGGAAATGATCACAGATATAGGTGAGAAAATGATGGCTTGGACCAGAGTGGTAGCACATTAGATATAGCCTGAGGTGAGACCATACTGGAGGCACCAAGGTCTAGGGCCTTCCTAAGTAACGCAGTTGCCATGTTGGCATGGCTATAATTGATAGGTCAGAAAGGACTAAATTAGAGTGTGGTAGGAGAAAGGTAGGGGACAATCAGCCAGTAGAGACTAAGTACAGGAGGAGGTTAAATGTGGTCTTTTGGGTGGAGCCCTCAGGAAGCCATGAACTATTTCCAGGAAGAGATGACACATTTCTTTGATGCCCCAGTGGTTTTTAAATTTTTCTGCATGAAGTTCACCACTTTCTACACATGCACCCCTCTCCACACCCCTCCCCCTTCCAGGACTGCTTGAAACTCTTCATTCCTGTCCAAATGCTGGTGTCCTTGTCTATGCTTTGGTGACCTCCTAACAGCTTGAAAAGGAGGCAGTATTGCATTGCATAATGGTTAAGGACACTGACTTTTGAGTTGGACTAACTTGGATCTGAAACTCATTTGTACTATTTACTTATTATGTGGCTTTGGGTAAATTACCTAATTTCCTGGAACCTCAGTTTTCACACCTGTGAAATGGCAAAAATTATAACACCCATTTCATAGGATGGTTATAAGGATTTAAAAAAGATAATGCCTAGGAAACACATGATGCGAAGCCTATCCAATAATAATAGCTGATATTATAAAGTTCTTCATTTGTGATAAGCAGTGTTCTGAGTGCTCCAAGTATATTAGCTTATTTTATCTTTCAAACTGTCCTCTTACCTCCATTTCGCAGAGGGGGAAATTGATGCACAGACAGGGTTAATAGTTCACACAGGGGAAAAAAACTATGTAGCGGTAGAGTTAGGATTTGAACTCAGGCAGCCCCTCTCAGTCAGTAGATGATACAGCCTCTCTCAAGTGGTAAATACCAAGCAAAAGCAGCTACTTGTATCCTCACTAGAAGTTCTCCAGAATGAGCATCTCAGTAGGGGAGAGCATCTAGTCATCTGAATTTCTAGTTGTAGGGCCACTTTTATTTGTTGAGAATATTTCTAGAAGAAGTGAGTCCACTTTTTAAAAAACCCTTAGGTTTCAAAACAATAGAATAGGTGCTCAAATGTTAAATGAAAAATGAATGATCAAGTTGTCTGTAGTGGCCCTTAGGAAATGTTGAGCATATGAGTATTGGAATTAGGAATGGTTAATAGGTGAGGAAAACCCCCACTGAGACCTGGGGTAAAGGGGGTCAGGGACAATGTGGTTCTGGATGTGTTGAATATGGCAGAACAGCCGAGTGCCTTTGTGACCAGGCTATGTTTCATCATGTTTGTACCAGAGCAGTGCCTCTGCCTAGTTTTCCAGTCTTTTTGTAGGTGACATTTAGTGGCTAGAACACAGTTTATACCAATCCTAATATTTCTACATGCAGTGTCATAGGTTATGAGTCTCTGACATGGTGAGAAGTGGTTTGTGTAGTGGGTCAGCACACAGAAGCTCCAGCCTAATCACCTTGGCATTTGATTTCTGATTCCACTACTTTCTAGCTGTGTAATCTTGGGCAAGTAGGTGAACCTCTGGTGCCTCCATTTCCCTATCTATAAATGGAGATCAAAATAGGACTTATCCTATTTGATGTGAGAATTAAAAGAAATAACATATACAAGGGGTTTAGCAGAGGTGCCAGTATTGTTGGTTGTTGTTACTACAGAATGCCAGTTGTCTGCCATAATCATAAGGTGGGTGACCATTTGCAGAATAATTCAAGGAAGGCACAAAGCTTTTAGATCCCTAAATTTCTAATCATCTGGACTAGGTTATAATAGCAATTTCTTGAGTCTGCTAATTGTTTTCATGCCAATTAAACAAATTGCTTATCTATATGTCAAAACCATTTAATGAAAAAGTCCATCCCATTGTATTGTATTCTGTATCCCATTTCAAAATTTTGACATAACATTATGCTTTATATCCCAGTCTGTTCTAGCCCATTCATTTCACTTTATTCTGTTTACATTCTATATTTCACACCTAGTCATTCCACATCATTTTATATTTCATTTATTCATTTCCCATATTCCTTTTGATTCAATTCCATTGCATAGTCCATCTTACCTCATCTCATTTTATTTATTTATTTACTTATTTTTTATTTATTTTGCAGTTGTATGCCTTTACTTGACAATCAGTAGTTAGTTCTCATCCACATTAATGCTCAGTCGATTTTTGAAAGTGGTGATAGGTACATAGGTAACCAACATATAGAGTTGTTTGGTGGATCTTCATCCTCATTATGTTTTCTGGACAACCACACACAGACACAATAGGAAACATCCCTCATTCCTTTGGCCCAGACGGCTTTGTTAAACCTGGTGTCAATGCACATGTCTGGAGTTCCCATCTCCTCATGGCAAATCTCCAGATCTGTTTGAGTGCCTGAGTGGCACACTTCTTGAAACCCACTCCATCGATGTGCTTGTGAATGTTTATGGTGTATTCTCCGGTTGCCATCTCGCTGATGTCAGAATGGCCCTTTTTCTTGCCATCCTTCTTTGTAGGACCCATTTTGCTGGGCCCTGGTTGGAAGAGCACCTTATCTCATTTTAATTTATTCTTTACTGCATTTATTGTCAAATTCCATGATTTGGAAATCATCCCCCATCCCATTCTCTCCCATTTCCTTCCTACTCCATTCCATTCCATTTTATCCAATTCCACATGTCTCCAGGCCATGTCAGTGTGAGGATAGGAAAATGATAACAATTTCCATGTTTCTTTTGCTCTATCCCCACCTGTTTTCTGTGAGTACATTCTCCTCTCAAATTCTTCCTGAATAATTCTGGGGGTTACTCAACAACCTATGGTCTAAACTAGTAATCTGATGTTTTTGATAATTTGCAACATTTCCTCTTTCCTGTTCCAATTTGCAGTCATGGCACCTCTGGCTTGAGCCAGTTACACTAGTGGCAACTACTTAGGGACAGAGCAGGCACTTAAATCTCAGACTTTCTCCTCTACTGATGAGATGTCTCCCATTGAACAATGCTCTCTCCTACAAATAGAAATGGTTGTAGTTTCTTCCTCCTATTGGCCCCCTTTAATGGGTATAATTGGGTCTATCATTATATTCAGTATCTAGGCCTTTAAGGAATAAAAATTACTGGTGCTTTCAGAGGTCTGTTTGGGCAACTTGCACAGTGGTCATGGAGTTAAACTACTTGGTTATATCAAGACTGAGCAGAGAGTGGGCCCATAACCAACTAGAACATTTAGCACCCGAAAGATGGGGTTTGGGGGGCATATTTGTCCTACTCAACAGTGACACCTGTTGACCCAGATGGAAACATATGTTTTCTAAGAGGAGTTGGGGCAGGGTTTTGGGGATTAAACAAAAACAAGCAATAACTCCAACGGACAACAAAGCAAATAGCATATAGGAAAGTCATCTGCTCCCATTTGAGTTGGTTCCCCTGCTGCCAGAAGTGAGTTAACATTACCCAGGATAAAACCACATGTTGACAGAATTGATGAGTGAAAGCCTCTATGGAATATTTAATCAACATTTAAAGACAAATAATGAACTCTGGTCAGTTTAGAGAAACTGAAGCCCATACATACATACATACATACATACATACATACACTGTATGATATATATCATATGTTTTTATTTATAGTGCTGGAGACTAAACCAGGAGTCAACTTGAATCAGAAACGAGAAGACTTTTCACTGCAGAGCACTGATTCCTATTTAAATTTTGTCCACATATGAAAACAGAATCATATCTTTCTCTCTCCCTCCTTCTGTCTCTCCCTCCCCCTCTTCCTCCCTTCCTTCGTTCTTTTTACAAATACATATCAAATAAGTTTATTAACACCATGAGTCAGACCCTAGACTAGGCGTTGGTGATGAGGACAAAGTGTTCTACGTGTAATGGAGTTCATCAACTATCAGAGAGCCATTCTTTTTCTTTTTTAGGTATAATTAACATATAGTGCTATATTCATTTCAAGTGTACAATATAATGATTCAATAATTCTATACATTTCTCAGTGTTCATCAAGATAAGTGTACTCTTAATCCCCTTTATCTATTTTCCCCATTCCCCCCATCCACCTCCCCTCTGGAAACCACCAGTTTGTTCTCTATAGGTAAAGTTTGGTTTTTTTTGTCTGTTTTTTCCTTTGTTTGTTCATTTGTTTTGTTTCCTAAATTCCACATATGAGTGAAATCATATGGCATTTGTTTTCTCTAACTTATTTCACTTAGCATTATACACTCTAGGTCCACCCATGTGATGCAAATGACAAGATTTCATTCTTTTTATGGCTAATATTCCATTATATGTAATAAATGTATAATATATAATTTCTATATATACATAGTAATATTCCATCATACACACACGCACACACACACACACACACACACACACACACACACACACACCCCTCATATCTTCTATATCCATTCATCCATAAATGGATACTTGGGTTGCTTCCAGATTTCCAAATCCTGGCTATTATAAATAATGCTGCAATAAACATAAGGGTACATACATTTTTTCGAATTAGTGTTTTCATTTTCTTTGGGTAAATACCCAATAGTGGAATTACTGGATTGTATGGTATTTCTATTTTTAATTTTTTGAGAAAACTCTATACTGTTTTTCACAGTGGCTGCACCAATTTATATTCTCACCAACTGCTGTAGCCTCACAGAAGTAGAAAGGATGGTATCTGGCTAGGGGAATGGGGTGGACAATGGTAGGTCAGTGAAGTCTTCACTGAGGACAGACTTTTTGCACTAGATATTGAGAAGTCAGTAGAAATTTTATAGAAGTAAACAAACTCAGTGACATGAGGGTGAATGGTGTTATAAGGGAATAATCAATATCTTATGAGTCTTTTACACTGACTACATTTTAGGGAGATGATGAGCTTAGGCAGATTGGCAACAGGTTGAGAAGAGTCTTGCTAAGGAATTTTCTTTTTTTTTTTTAAAGATTTTATTTATTTATTCATGAGAGAGAGAGAGAGAGGGGCAGAGGGGAGAAGGAGGCTACCCGCAGAGCAGGGAGCCTGATGCAGCACTTGATCTCAGGATGCTGGGATCATGACCCAAGCTGAAGGAAGATGCTTAACTGACTGAACCACCCAGACACCCCTAGGAATTTTTTATTTATCTTGTGGACTATGGGGAGCTTTTGAAAGGTCTTTTAAGCAAAGATTTAGAGGCATTTATACCTTAAGGAGAGAATATTCTGGCTACATTGTGGAGGATGGATAGGAAAAGAAAGAGAGAGGGAAAGAGAGAGAGAGAAAGCGAGCATCTAACTGTAGGTAAGAAACCGGCTGGAAGGTTGATGTACTTTCTTGGAGTGTATAGAACAAAACATCCTGATCATATTTTATTGTTATTGTAACACGGGACAGAAAAAAGCATAGCTTTTAAAGAAGTAAGGCCTAACTTAAATCCTATTCAGTAGCTATGTGGCCATGGCAAATGCGTAGACTTATCTGGGTCTGTCTCTACTTCTACTTAATGACATCTGCTTCACAGGACCTGTGTGAGGATAGGCAGCTAAAATATTAAATGCATCAATACTGGGCCCGACACATGGAAAGTACTAGGGAAATGGTGATCCCTCCTGACTCTATGGATCTGGGTTCTTGGTCTTCTTCAGTTTCCACAGAGACATACTGGCTTGTCCTGGTTGGTGCAAAGGTATTCAGGAGGCCATGGTATGCATTCAGTAGGCTGTCTCAGGTTTCTGGTAATTTCATGTCAGTGTATCTGCACACATGCACACACACACACTACACACACACACACACACACACACACACACCCTACTTGAAATGGTCTGAAAGCGGAAAATTTTCCTGTGGAATATCACAAACAGAAATAGGTCTGCAAAAAGGAAGCCCTTAAAAGAAAAATTCCAGATATACCAGTTGGTACATTCTAGAACACCAAGGATCAGACCAGCATTTCCATCACTCTTTTGGCCTCCAGTTTCCAACCATGGATACAGACATTTTGCCACCTCCATTTTAAATTTAGATTTTGACATCATCTCCTGGCCTGAATGTGGGTTGTGGTGGACTGCCAAGTTCACATGGCTGTTTTCTCCAATTCTAGCTTCCCTCTAATCTGTCCTGTCTTGACAATTTTCACTCATTCCTTCACAGAGAGCTTACCACTCACTCCACTTTTTTTCCACCTTCAATTCATGGAAATGAATCAGGTCTGTGATGGCGTCATTCAAAAGAGAAAGCTAATTAAAAAGGTCCCCTTTCCTTCCTCTTAGAGACCTTGCAATAGTTTTCTCCTTTTAGGAGACACAAGCCAGGAAGGAAGCTCTTCAGTGCAGCTGTAAATAGAGAAGCCTGGCTGGAGTTTGGGGGAAACAGGGTGATCATTCCCAGCTAAACTGTTAGCTCCCTGGGGACAAGTTTTAAGCTGCTTTGTCTTTTCCAAGGTCAGGATAAACAGAATAACCTCAGGCTACTCTAACCAGAAGGAACATGTAATAATGGGATACAAAAATTAACTATAGTGTAAGTGTGATTAAGTTGCTCTATGGGGAAAGATATTTTGTAGGAGATGTTCATCCTGGGATGAGAGTTCTAATAAGCACCAATATTTACATAGCTCTTCCTATGTGTCAGGAATTATTTTAAGTGTTTTATACATGTCAAGTCATTTGATATTCACAGCCACTAAAAGGGGTAAGTACTATTTTAAAGATAGGGAAACAGAGGTGTAGACGAAATGAAGGGACTTGCACAAGGTCATTCACTTAGTTAACATCAGATCTGAACCCTGACGATTTGGTTCTGGAGTCTCTGCTCACAGTCACTGCATTACTTTTTTTTTTTTTTTTAATGAATACTCAAGTAGTCATAACTCAAATTGAAACAGTGTGTGTGAGCAAGAAGCAAACTGTCTCTGGAGTAGGTGGACCAGAGAATCATAGTTTTGGACTATATAGTGTTGAACCAAAAATGTGTTACATTTGAGTTAATTGCCTATATTTTCAAGTTGAGGAAAACTGGAAGTTCTGAAAGAGTAAGCAATGGAGACTTTATATTCTCTCCAACTGAAACTTCCATTCTATAGATTTGAAAATTGAGGCCAAAGTGAGTTAGAGGAGTTGTCTAATGTTGTCCAGCCATGTAAGTGCAGAGATAGAATGAGATATGGACTGAATGTTTGTGTCCTCCCCACCCAAATTCATATGTTGAAGCCCTATCTCCAATGTGATGATGTTTGGAGGTGGAGTCTTCGAGAGGTGATTAGGTCATGAAGGTGGAGCTCTCATGAATGGAATTAGTTTTCTTATAAGAGGAGACAAGAGACAGATAGTCTCTCTCTGCCATGTGAGCACATAGCAGGAAGGTGGCCATCTACAAACCAGGAAGAGAGTCCTCACCAGGAACCAGATCAGCCAGCACCCTGATCTAGGACCTCCCAGCCTCCAGAACTATGATAAGTACATTTCTGTTGTTTAGCCACCTAGTCTATGGTATTTTTGCTATAGCAGACAAAACTGAGGGATGAGACCCCAGATCTGACTCACAGAGGGAGGCTCTTCTTTGAAGATCCTGCAATGCCTCTTCCCAAGTAGATCCAATCCGACCTATAATTTGACACAGGATTTTCATAATATTAAAACAACCTTGACAGTTATTAGAGTGGACTGGGAAAAACAGACTAGAAGTCAAGTTCACTGGACTTTACACTAGATCCTGCCACTCGCTGTATTCGTGACCATAGGCCAGTGTCTTAACCCTTGAAGCCTGAGTTTACTCATCTGTAAATGGAGACAATGTTGTTTGCTCACTCTGCCCCACAAATTTGCTATGAAACTCAACTGAGGTAGTATCGGTGACAATATGATGTCAGTGTAAATTAGTAGCAGGATGTATGTAACCCTTAGCTTCCTGACTAAAGATTAAACTTTTTGAGGGTATGTTGTAGGTATGTCCTCTCTATTTTACATGTTCTTGTAGTTCTCATATAAGGGTGCATAGAATGATGATTAGACAGGAAAATATCAGTCATCCAGTGGCTCCAGCCAGAGTAATAGAAGAAGCCATCGAGTGATTCTTCTGGGGGATTACTGTAAAAAATGAGGGAAGATGTTTAAAGTGAGGGTTGTTTGCTTTCCATCTGTGTAAGCATGGGCCTGTGAGGTGCCAGGGCCTTCTTGACCATCACTGGTCAGCAGTCCACCCTGGCAGAAGCCAAGACTTAGTGTTGGGGGAAGGAACACTAGAGGTGGAGTCAAAAGACATGGTTTTAAGTGTTAGCTCAGTTCTTCAGAAGCTGTGTGTCCTTAGGTAAATTATTTTACCTCTCTGGGCCTCAGCTAGGTTGTCATGATTAAAGGACATTTTTATAAGTATTAAGCATTAGTTCCCTTCCCTCTCATGAGCTTTATTACAGCACACAAATTTTCACTGGGGGTCTTTTCCAGGTATGTATTTTATTATTTTTTATTTGTTCTTTTTCCTCCTTTCTCCTCTTCTTTTACCTTCTGGTGAGTCAGGTTGCTTCCCCTTCATTTTACCCCAACTCATCCTGCCCAGGTTGAGGGCATTTCTTTCTCTCAGGGTGAAAATATCCAGTGAGTAAACCCACAGTCCTTAATAGCAGGAAAGTCAGATCCATTTAATGTAATCTGGTTTCTGCCTCTTCTTCTTCCTGAAGAATTTGAATAAGCTTCGTTGCCTCTTTTTCCTGACAGAGTTTCAGACTGGATCCTAGAAAAATTCTGGTCAAACTAAACAAATGATTCACTGAAGAATGAGGGGGGAAAACTGCCTTCTTGTTCTTTCTAGCTAATGAATTGAATTGATACAGGAACTTCATCACGTTCTCAGGGAAATCCTGTTGGCTGGGACTCACTCCTCAGCACCACTAAATTTAGGTCACAGCTCAGTGAAGAACAATTACAGATCCTTAATAAAAGATAATTCATCCAGTGACATCAAGCAGGACAGCTGGGCAGGCATCCTTATTTTCTAGTTAATGCTGAGGGGGTGGGGGACACGGAATGGGGATGGATGTTGACAGAAAGTCATTTTCTGACCTTGCATATCCACTGGCTGACCTGTTCTGGGGCATATGCCAGTCCATGCATTTACAGCAAGTGAAAGCTGAACCTAACAAAACCCCCACAAAACAGGTTCTTAAAGTGGGCAAAGACAAAAAAGAAGGTGGGAAAGAGGCATATTGGGAAGAGGGAATTCAGAAGTCCTGCATTTGAATCCTGATAGCTCACACTTTCTCCAGATAAATCTTTCTCTATTCTGCCTTCTGCTCTTTACCCACTTCATTCTCTACTTTTCATTCTTACTGAATTACAGTTGACTCTTAATAAGGGAGGAGTTAGGGGATCCACAACCCGCACATAAATCTGCAGGTAACTTTTGACTCCTCCAAAACTTACCTACAAATAGCCTCCTGTTGACCAGAAGCCTTACTGATAACACAATTAATATATATTTTACACGTATATGTTAAATTTATTACATATGTGTGCATATATGTTAATTGTATCATGTACTGTATTCTTACAATAAGGTAAACTAGAGAAAAGAAACTTATTAAGATCATAAGAAAGAGAAAATATATTTACATTACTGTACTGTGTGTATCGGAAAAAAATCCAACTATAAGTGGACCCACACAGTTCAGACCCATGTTGTTCAAGGGTCCACTGTACTTTACAACTCTTCATAAACTATACTTTCTCTGTTCTTTGTGTCTTGGCCGACCCTATTCCTCCAGAATGAAATTTCTTTCTCTCCACTTTAAATACTTTTTCATGCTCATTTTTTAAAGCCTAGTTCAGTTATCACCTCTTTCAGAAAGCTTTCTGTGACCCTTGTAATGTTGCCTTCCTCTGAATCTTTGTTTGACTTCTTCATTAGACTGAGCTTCGTCAAAGAGGCTCAGTGCCATAATGTTCTTGGTGACACACTGGTAACGCAAGCTACTGAAGCCAATTTTCCTAAGGACTTAATGACTTCCTTGTTGCTGAATCCAACAGACATTTCTCATTGCTTATTTCCTAGCCCTTTCAATGGAAACTTACACTGTTTACAAGCTTTTTCTTCTATTGTAGGTTGAATCATGCCCCCCTCAAAAGATATGTTGAAGTCCGAATCCCTAGTACCTGTTAATTGTCCATTCAAGATCCTACACAATTTTGCTAAGAGGAAATCTGATCACATCATTTGTTTCCTGAAAGTCTTCAAGGACCCAGTCTTTAAGGTCTAAACTTTTCATTATTGCACACCATCCTGTTTAAAATCCAAATCGTACCAAATTCTCCATGCTCCTTCTCACCTTCTACCATCTTATTTTTTCTTCAGCCAGATTAAAATGCTCATGAGTTTTCACATACATTGTGTTTTTCCTGCTTACAGGCACTTTTGCACGATATTCTCAATACCTGAATCCTCTTCTTTATCTTATCCACCAGCCTAAACTTACTTATCCCTCAAGAATTGACTCAGTCACAATCTTCTCCAAGAAGCATTTCTGTTCGGATCACCTCTCCAGATGAAATAAGGGGTCCTTTCTCTGTGTACCCATAGGATTCCATGCCTACTTCTAACATCATTTATTCCATGCTATGTGTAAGTATCTTCACATCAGATTCTGAGTACCCTGGGGGTAGAAATTGAATATTACTTAACACTATATAACCAGGATCTCAAGCATATCACTTACTAAGTGTATGTTTTTCAATAAAAGATGATATACATCAATGAACCAAATTCTATGGAAGCAAAGGGGGACGTAATGACCAAAATAAAAATGGCCTCACAAATCTGAATATAAGATTTGTTCAGGGACCAAGATAATCTCTCTGTTATGGTATGTATGCCATGCAGTGTTGTACCCAGACACATGATTTGAAGAGGACAGAGCCACATTTTGTGCGTGTGTGTGTTTGTGTTTGTGTGTGTGAACTAGCTAGCTATAAAACTCTGACACACACTGTTGTAGGGGCTGGGAAAAGTAAAATTCTACCTAATTCCTATATAATAGTCTCTCAGTAAATTGAAAGATACATCTGGAGTCCAGAGCTCAGGCCTGGATCCACTGCTTACTAGTTTTATAATTTGGGAGAAGTTCTTTTTCCTCTTGAGAATTTTAGTTTCTATACCTATCACACAGAAATTAAAAATGCTTTGCAGGGTATCCTGATAATCAGATAAAATATATGAAAGAGACAAAAGGGCCTGATGGATACTGGCAAATTTCAACTTCTTTTCTTCTCAGGGTAGAACAGGACAGAGTGGGAGAGAAAAAATAAGAGTAAATTTCAAACAAATGAATGACACAATTAAAAACTTTTTTTTTTTTTAGCTCAGAGGGACAAATATATCAAGAGGAACTTTTCACAGACACTCAGTAAGGAGAAGCCATTACAGGAATTTTAGGAAGCTGTTGTGAACAATTAGGAAACACTTTGTGTCAAAAATTTTAAGTCTGAGAAAAAGAAAAATTTGAATTAAATTAGAGTAGCAACTGATTCTTGGATGCATAAATAGTGTCATTAAGTTTTCTAGTAGGATATCCTAGATTCTGATTGGCACCACTCAACTCTAATGATGAATACAGATGGCATATATTAGTTATGATTTTTCCTTTGAGCACTGTATATTTTATCATTTAATTTTTCCCTAAAGCTCTGATTTTTATGTTACTTCAGTGATGTATGTTTACAATCAGAGACCAAAAGAAGAAAAAGTAAAATGTCTATACTCTTACTCACCTAGAAACTGTTATTAACATTTCATGTATATATTTTCAGATCTTTTCCTAAAATATATTTATATTTTTCCATAATGGGACTAGATTGTGCATGTTTCACTAAAATGTGCTTTTTTCATTCAAAACACCATGAGAATTTTTGTGTGACAGGAGATCATCTGCTGCCAGCCATGAGGAAGTAACCTTCTTCAGATTTACTTTCCTATCACAAACCACTTGAAAATGGTATTAAATATTTATTTGTGTATTCGAGAGAGAGAGAGAGCAAGAGAGGGAGAGAGAAAAGGTGCAGGCAGAGGGTCAGAGGGAGAGGGAGATATAGTCTAAAGCAGACTTTGTGCTGAGCACGTGGCCCGACATGGGGTTAGATCTCACGACCTTGAGAGCATGACCTGAGCCAAAACCAAGAGCTTAACTGACTGTGCCACCCAGGTGCCCCGCAAAATGGTATGAAATATTTAAAACAACCATTTTCAAATGCTGGAAAACAGGCAGTGCAGGACTGTGATCCGCAAAATCGGGGGCAGAAATGAGGTTAGCCCTACAATCATCCTGGGTTACTCCTAAAGACGATGTATGAACTGTTGTCAATGGGCAGGCTCTGAAACAGCATGGCGGTCTCCTGAGTTGAGGAAGGAGAGATCATTTGGGGGAGACGTAGAGGTAGCTGGGATTTGCTGGGGGAAAGTACTGGAAAAGATGAAGTGCTCCAGAAATCTGCACAGAGTCTTAGACACCATAGGTAGGCATTTCTAGATGCATGGGCTGAAACTCCATGAGACTGAGCAAACAGTAACTTCATGGAAAGAAGAATTATCAGGCAACCCTAAGTTGAAAAACTGCCAGCACTCATGTGGAGCTGGGGAATTGGTTGAGTTCATGCCAGCCAGAGTTTAGAGACCTTGTTGAAAACACAGGAATTTTGCTACAGATGTCAGAAAGACCACACTTAAGGGGGTGCTAAACTATCCCTAGATCAGCCCTAATAAAGCTTAAAAAAAGCTTAGGAAAAGCCAAATGAAACCACAGATCTCCTCATGTGATTCTGGGCAAGTAAATTAACTTTCTGGGCTCAGTTTCTTTGCCTGCAAATTGGGGTAATAACTGAAGTTCTATAAAGATAATGGCATTCATTGATTGCTTACTCACTATTAGACACAGCTCTAACACAGATGCTTCAAGTACCCAACAAATTCTGGTATTATTATCAATGGTTCTAGGCATTCTGTTCTCAGAAAAGAGCAATGGCCAGTAGCAGAGCTAACACAAGGCATTACTCTACAGCCACCAAACAAAGTCACATTCAATGGGTGAGAAATAGCCATATCTAAGAAAGACCCTATTACTTTGGCAATCAGCCAATTTAGGACTTACTCACAGTCCTCAGTGACCTGTAAAGTGAACTCAAAGACCTTTTGAACTCCCATTGCTATTCACTTACTTACAGACTTTACCCAACTGAACTGTGAAAGTTTGAGGGCAATGACTATGTTTTATTCATTTTTATATTTCCTCATATTACACAGTGTCTGTTGCAGAGTGACTCACAATAAATGTTAGTTTAGTTAAAGTAAATTCAGAAGGTGTTCATTCATTTACAGAACAAATTAGCTGGTAACGAAATACTATGTCCTGTTCGATTCTGCCGAGGAACAAGTAAGTTGCCATATGAATGCAATGAAATTTCCTGTTCAATATGTGGTAAACAAATTCTTCTGGTATCAAAGGAGATTAGTGCTAACCTTTCCTCTACCACATTGAACCTTTAAGCCCTCAAGACACTCCGCTGGGGCAAATTTGTGATGTGAGCACTGGAATGTTGTAATGCAATCAGAATGAAAAGCCACTGTACCCAGAAATTAAAATAAGATAGGAGCCAAGTAGCAAGAAAGTTTATTAGAATATATTCTAGAGAAAAACCTGGAGGATGCTCCATGGTCCCTGCCTGTTGGGGAAGGAAACCCTGAATTTAGATTTATCCCCTGACACCTTAATTGTCCTTCTCCCATATCTTCCTTTTAAAGCAAAAGAAAACCTAACAATGAGATCAATTTTCATTCCCAGACTTTGTCAGGCTGTCTGAGTATAATGTAGCTCATTCTAGCCACTTGGTGAACACAGCTTGGACTTTGGACTCAGGTCATCTTGGGTGTGATCCTGGTTTTGCCTCAGACAAACAAGATGATGCACAAATGTGCTTTCCGTCCCCCATTTCCTTATCTGAGGTTGGTGCCCACTTTGAGAGTTGTGAGAATTAAACCATGAAGTGCTGAGTGTTCAGTGAAAGATGGTGCCCTTGCTTCACGTTACTTGAAAGTAGCATAAACAAAATTCGATTCTGAAAGACATGTGAAGGGCAGGTATCATTTTCTTGTTCTTCATGCTTGTTCTGAAACACCACCCAAAGTTCTTTTCTTTCTTTGATGATTGGAGAAGACCCTCTGTCCACTCTGTCATGCCAAAAGAGGTGCTGCTTTCTTTCTGGATCTTTGTGGCTGCTCTAGCATGGGCTTGCCCTAGTGACTCAACACAAGACCACCTTCAGAACTTCTTGAGGTCAAATGAGCCTATGGTTAGTGTCCCCAGCTGCTCTGCTCTGCCTTTTCCTTCAGATCATTGATGGCCACTTTGCAAGGGTGCATCATGAATTGGAGAGTGAGTCTGAAGCTCCAATAAGCCAATGTGAAGGTCATCAGATTTTGTTGGGGTAGTTTAGCTTTTGACCTCCAGATTATTCCTGAGTGGTAAGAAATGCTCATTTTCATAATTCCATGATAAAAGCTATTCCTTTGCCTGGATTGTTCTTTCTCCTTCCCCTTTTCCTAAAACAACTTGGCAAAATCTTACTCTTTTTTAAAGTTTCAATTTTCCATATTGTTTCTTCCATGAAAACTTCTTCTTCCTATGTTACATTACCATTTAATGGGCTCATATTACTATAACTGGAGTTTTTTTCCCTATTAAGTTTGTGGTACAATGAATGCACCCCTTTCTACATCAAGAATGTATAAAATTGGGGGGCCCATATATCCCTCACCTATATAAAAGTTGGAGAATCAATAGTTCAGACCTGTCCAAATTTCTCTTCTTTTCCTTGCTATGAATTTTGGGGTCTCCAGGTGACTTTAAGTGCTTTTAGATGGTAGGTGGTTTTACTGGCTTGGTCTTACCTCAATGTACTCTCTATGACATAGGGATGCTGGTGGATAAACAGAAGCTGGCCTTGGCAGGTTATGTCCAAAACCCAGTTGCAGGGAAGTCCATAGCTCCAACGGCTGCCACAGATGTTATGACAACTTGGTGTCCTTCAGAGAAACTTTGATTGAATTGGACAAGGTCTTTCCTGTGTTCTAGTGACATAAGGCAGTGGAGATTGGGGCTGTGGCAGAACAATACCCAGGGAGACTGTGGTACTGCTTAATTATTTCAAGTCAGAACAGAAACACATATATTCAAGTCTCATCTGCAGAAAACAAGAAAGTCTTGGGATTTTGTCACCAATGATTAGAGAAATGTTTAGGAGAAGCAAAAATTACAGGGGAGTATGGCAGTAGCAAGTGTCATGTGTTCCCCACACTATTTTCTCTCTTTGGGAATGTAGGAAGACACTTGCCAATCTCCATTGCAAATACGTTGGGGTTATATGACTAAATTTTGGGCAATGAATGTACATGGAAGTGATATAAGCCACTCCAGTCATGTTCTTTAAAACCCGACCCTCCAGCTTTCTTTTCCTTTCCAAGGTAATGTAGAAGGATATAAGTTCCAGAGTTTCAGGATGGTGGAGGGGAGGAACCAACTTTTATTGGGTTGTGATGTGGGTGGGAAACTTGTATTAAGTCTCTGAGATATTAGTGTTTATTTTTACCCCAAAGTAGCTTAGCTGACTTAAGATAAGAAGCTTCCCTTGTTTTTAAAGCTATGCCATAGGTAGGTCCAGGAATTAAAAAAAAAAAAAAAAAAAAGTAGATACAGTAAGCTCCAAGGAGCTACAGTCTAGGGGGAAAATACCTACTGGGTTATAGCCAAAAGTAACACAGCTCTAGCAATTAGGTCTGTCAGTCTAGGACCATAGACTCATCTCAGGGCACCTGAGTGAGGACTGTTTCTAGCAACATCCACACTACCAACTCAGAAACAATCCAATTCCTGGTCTCCTTGGTGATGATCCCTCTCCTAGGTCTTATCTCTTTTTTTCTTTCAATATGGTCAAAACTTTGCCTCCTGTATCTGCCTTCAAGGGGAAATCACCACTGGCGAGGTGAACGTGACTTGAAGTTTCTTCCTCTAAGGGAGGCCCTGCTTAGCAATTCTGGCCAATTTATTGTTCCCACCTACAATCTGAAGTAGACACTAAGTCCTTTTGCTAAAATCATAATTTTGATCTGTAGGTGACTGTCTGTGTATTATAGTAATAAGATTGCCTTAGTTACTGGTAAACCTGCCCTTGTAAACTGTGGTCTCCTTAAAAAGGGATGACGTTTTTGTATCTTTGTCATCCCTGTACGTCCAGCACCCAGCAACCATGCTTGACACAAAGTGACCTGTGATCCAGGAAGGAATGACCAAAGCACTTAGCCCCCATGACACAGCCAACAGCACTTTGCTACTTCTTCACCCTATTGGTGGTGGTGATTTGCCTAGAGTTGGAGGCTACGGTTCTGCCATGTATTTCTAACAATTTTTCTCTTCAGAGTGCCTTTACCTAGGATGACCTCTTTGGGGTGGGCACAATGATATGTCCCAGGGACCTGCCCCTCATCCCCATGTCCATGAATTGTAACAAAACAGTTGTGTCATGGCTGGAATGGTTCTCTAATCCCATTGGCAGCATCCATTGGCTTTTCTGGGCCAGCAGGCTGAAGTCATACTTGGAACATGCTTTGCTCATGGAGATTCATCTCAAATGCCAAGTGCAAGGGTGACTGGCCATTACACCCAAAATAAACCTGGGCAGTAGCCCTCATAATTTTTTCTCAACTGAGGGAAATAGCTTGGGAAACATAATTCTGAGGGACTCAGATAGTGAGACGACATAGGATCATAAGGGTTCAAAGATGAAAGGGGCCATTAAGAGCTTTTTACAATCTTTCCATTTTATAGGCAAGAAAACTGAGGACCAGAGAGCAGAGTGACTCACCCAAGATCAAAACACTTGACAGCAAAAAAGCCAGGATTAGAATTAAGTTGCTGGAGATCCTGAAGATCCTCATCAGCCTACGCTGCTAAAACATTTTTTTCTGATCACGTGTAGGAACCCAAAGTTAGGCACAAAGGCAATAAAACCTACCAAGATGCTGTGTTTGACACTTTACATGAGTTGTCTAATCTTACCTCAAAAGCCCTATTCTCTGTTTTGCAGAGGAGGTAACTGAAGCTTGGGGCAAGGTGCCACCCAGCCACTCAGTGTCTCAATAGACTCTCAAATACCTACCTGCCTGTTTCTGGGGCCCAGGATCTTAACCACATTCCATGGCAATCTAGTGGCACTGAGAAATGAATGAGCATGTCGTAAACCCAAAATTCAAGACCTTCCTAAATGCCAGAGCATGCCCTCAGCCAGATTATGAGACATGAAATTTGTCCTTAGGCAGATGGCCACAGTCACTCACCCAACCCACTTCAGGTCTTCTGGAGTGGCTCCTTTTGCTTTAAATGTCCTGTTTCTGGGTACCTGGGTGGCTCAGTCAGTTGAGCATCTGCCTTCGGCTCAGGTGATCATCCCAGGGTCCTGGGATGGAGTCCCACATTGGGCTCCCTGGTCAGTGGGGAGTCTGCTTCTCCCTCTCTTTTTGCCTCTCCCCACTTCTTGTGTGTACACACACACACTCTCTCTCTCTAAAAAATAAATAAAATATTTAAAATAAAATAAATGTTCTGTTACTAAGTGGTAGGGATTTTAAAAAAAGAAAGCTCTGATGGAGGATCTGGTTTTATCTCTGCTACCACCTTCCCGTGTGATCTTTATAATATTACTTCACCTCTCTTTCCTTCAATTTCTTTATACTTTCAAAATAAGAAGGTGGAGTGGAACAAATCATTCTGAAGCCACAGACAGGCTTGGTAGGGGAGTGTGGACAATCAGTGATGCTTGTTGTAGGTATATTAAGGGGTTGGTATCATAAATGACCAGGATTTGCCATCCAAAGACCAGACGGTCTTTGAGATCCTTTTGAGGTCCCTTCAATTTCTAATGAAATCCTTCCAGAATTGCAATGAAAGAACTAATCCGTGAGTTACTCCTTCCTTCCACTCCAGAAACCTGCAGTCTGTGGGAAAGATCTTTGGTGGTAACTCCCAAGAAATAGTGAATCCAGTATTTTTCCCAATGGAGAAGCACCCTCCTAACCACCAACCAGAAGGGAACATGATGTCTCCTCTTCTGTTAGAGCCTGGAGTGATTCACAAGTGCTTACAGCAGGGAGGGAGAGGGACACTGACATGCCACAGGACTTGGAAGATGCTGTTTTGAGGTTTAAAAATTAACAGCTCATTATAAAATTTATTTGAGGTCTAGGCAATCTCCACATACCTATGTAATTAGGAATAGGGCAAGCTAGAGCCAGGGAAGTAAAATATCACTTTATTTCACACACATTTATTTAGAACCCTCTCTGTGTTATGTATTATTTTAGGCAGAGAAAATAAACAATAACACAAATAAGACACAGTTCTAGCTTCTTGGAACTTACTAAATGTAGCAGAGACGACTGGCTGTCCATCAGAAAATGTATGCTTCCCCTCTGGAGATGAGGGTTGTTGCTGGAAAGGGGCTGTCCTGGCAGAGCCTACTTTTCTCAGCCTTACAGTGAATTCTTGTCAATGAAATGAATGCGAGGGATGGGTATCACTTCTAGGGCAAACTGCCTATGGAGCAAAGGGTCTTCTCTCTCTCTCGCTCTCTCTCCTCATTTGCTGGCTGAACATACTTCTCTGGAAGAGTTGGGGACCATGATTCCCTGAATCACATGTGGAAAGCTAACTGCTGACAATTAACACCTGCATCCACCTGCTAACATAAGCAGAAAATACATTTTCTTTATAAGTAAGACGATAAGCCACTGAAGTTTTAGTTTATTTGTTAAATCAGCTAGGGTTTCCTTAACAAATACACCCAAAGTGTTCATGGAAGATGAATAAACCAGAATTTACAAGTTACTTAATTTTGTGTCATGATAGGAGTCAGTTCTATGTGCTATGGAAATACAGATCTGGGATCAGGGAAAACTTCCTCTTGAAAATAGAGCAGCCCATAGGAATTAGTTATGGGAAAGGGTATGACTAGGGTGGAGTTGGAGGGATTCAAGGGAATGGCAGGTGGAAGGGTCCAGAGGAAAGAAGGAACATGGTACCTCCTATAGCAAGCCGGGTTCAGTGCTTGCAGCTGAGGTTCAAGCAAGGATTGGGGAATTGACAGAATGGAGTGGTAAACAGGGCCAGATGATGGCGTGTTGGAAGGTTTGAATTTGACAGGAAGACAGTGGGAACCAAAGCACGACAATATTGTAATTGCCCTGGATCAGAGAAGGCAAAACCAGAAGGAGGAGATCATGCCTATCTGATCCATCATTGCTTCCCACTCTCTAGAGCAATGCCAGCTCCAAAACAAGGAGGGAATATATTCATTGCTTGATGGATGAGCAAATGGGTAGACCATTTAAGAGCCTGTTATACTAGCTCAGATGAAAGATGATGGGACTTAAGCAAAGGTAATGAAAGGTAGCTGATGTGGATACAGTTGAGAGATTGAGTTAGTGAGGGATTGACTGGGTGTGGGAGTACAGGGAGGACTTCCAGGTTAGTTTCACTTGGTAAATTGCTACTTGTAACAATTGCCATGTACCCGGGACATTTAAAAAAAAAAAAGATTTATTTATTTATTTTAGAGAGACAGAGTTCTTGTGGGTGGGGGGAGGGCCAGAGGAAGAGAATCTTCAAACAGACTCCCCGTTGAGCATGGAGCCCCATGGCGGGGCGGGGGTGTTCAATCTCATGATCTGAGCTGAAACCAAGAGTTGGTTGCTTGACCAACTGAGCCACCCAGACGCCCCAACAGGGACTGTTATAAGTTTTTTACATATGGTAATTTATTTAATCCTTCTAAAAGCTCTAGGAGTTAACTCATAAATATCAGATAAGAAAAATGAGGCACAGAGGGATTAATCATATACCACAAGTCACACAGCAAGTTACTACTGGAGCCAGGAGTTAAACAGTCTGGTTTTGGAGTCTATGCTGCCCTGGGTATGAGATTTTTTTTTTTTTTAAGATTGTATCTATTTATTTGAGAGAGAGTAGAATAAGAGTGAGAGTGTGAGAGAGAGAGAGCATGTGCACAGAGGGAGAGGGAAAAGCAGACTCCCCACTGAGCCCAACCCGGGGCTCGATCCTAGAATCTTGAGATCATGACCTGAGCTGAAGGCAGATGCTTAACCAACTGAGCCACCCAGACACACATGGGTATGAGATTTTTTTTTCTGCTATTATAAAACTTAGTAGGGAAATCTGAATTGGGAAGAAGAAAATGAGTTGACATTCAGACTTGTGAAATTTAAGTTGCCTGTGGAACACACAAGTGGAAACATCAACCAGGCAGGTGGATATTTGTACTAAAATTGGTGAAGACTGTACCTAGAGTGTAAACTCTGAGAAAATTGGTCAGAGAAAGACTGAGTTCATTGCAGTTAGTGTCAAACTGCTAAATACAGGATGCAACCATGTGAGTGTAGACAATCCAAGGTACAAATTTTGTGCAGCATGAAAGATATGAGTGGACATTACAGGATGTGCATAAAGAAAGAGTAGAGACATTGAAATGGAGTAAAGACAGGGACATGTCCCTTAGTCGTATCCAGCTAAGTGCGCCATTAATCCTAATGAAAGAGGGCCTGAAATTGTCAGCAGAGATGTAGTACATCATGCATGTGGCTTGTTCTCTATGTAGTTTTGTTTTGTTTTTTCAATAAATGCTACAGTAATTATTTAATATTACTGTAACTACTTATGCTTTTCATTACACATGGTGTGTTTGGTCATTTAAAATTAATATTTGCAATAGAATGTAAATTAAAGGAATCCTACCACATTTTGCAAGAGGAGAGAGGTGCTCGAACCAAATAAATAGCAATTGTCATCACAGTTTTAGCACTTCTTACAGAGTAACTGGAACAGGGTTGAGTCCTATTTGAGCATTTTGTAAACACATTAATATTCTGTGTATCTGTTAGTCTAAAACAAGTACAGTAATATCAACCACAAAAATACTTTGTTGGGAGATATTAGTAAATTAGTGAATACATTAATAAAAAATACAAAGAACATAGAACATGCTAATAACAGTAGTACTTATTTCTCCAGTGTGTATTTTTTTCAGGCTGCTCATACATAAAGGTATGCTCTTTTGTCCTGAGCTAAACCCACACGAGTATTTTGGCCTCTCCTGGCTAGCTTTCAACCCTTAATTTGTCATAATAGTATCAATAATGGTATCTCAATTGACTAATGCTTTAAATTTAGGAAGTGCTTTGACATGTGTTGCTTATTTAATCTTCACACAACTCAGGGAGAGAAATAAACTCCATTTTGTAAGTGAAGGACATGATGCTTAGAGACGGTTGGTTATTAATACTGCCTTTACTATAACAGTGGTTAACAAAGAGGATTTATTGAGCATTCATCCTGTTCTGGGCACTTTGAAAGCATGCCATGTTTTACTTTTTTTTTTCCCCTCCAAATCCTATATTGATCTATTAAAAGAAAAAAAAATTATAAGGTAAATCATCAATTATTGCGAAATGTAAATATTCAAAAGTATAGCATATCCAGGAGATGATCATTCTTCTGAGATTTTCACAGCCTTTTTAGTTAACAGTAGTAAAATCTCACCTTACAAATTTAACCATGACTAGTCCATTAACTCACTTTCCTTACAAATAGTTTTTCATCATGTAAAAGCGTGTAAACAATTCCTTTAGAAAATTTGCAGCCTTATAACTTGCAAAGAACATAAGAGATAAAAAAAAAATCCTTAGAAAATAAATAAAGCAAAATAAAATAAAATAAAATAAAATAAAATGGTGACACTTCCTGGAAATTAGTCATCAGCCTGGTGGTTATATTTTGATATATTTTTTTTAATTTTGGTAATTTAAATCTATAATTGAAAATTCATCTTCAAGTTCAAATGCAATATTTATTTGCAATAACAACTATTTATAAGGCAAAAGACAAGTGCATGTAAATTTGACAGTGACAAAATGAGACAAGGGATAGCATGTTAATCCAGTAAAATGCACATTAAATGGAAAAATCTTGAAGTGTTTTGTCAAAAATTCTTTGGTTTCATTGCAAATGAACTTTGCAAGCTATAAAGCTACAAATTTTCTTACTTCTTTTTAAAAATCCTTTTAACAAACCCATGCACTAAGTATAATTATTATTCCCATTTTACCTATGGGGAAGCCAAGGCTCAGAGAGGTGAAGGAGCCACCCGAGGACCCAGGAGCAGGTTTTGGAATGACACTTCCACCCGAGCCCTCTGGTCCCTGATCCTGCCCACTGCTCTTTCTCCTACTCTTCACATGTAGCCTCATCTAAGCCAGACTGTGCTTCTGAACTGGGAAGTTTCCCAACGTGCACAAATTGTTCTTTATGCGTGCTGTTCAAGACAAACCATTGCCTTGTGGCTGCCCTTTTCCCCAGTGGCTTATCTTGGGACTGACTGGGAGGTGGACACTGTGCTTGCATGTGCAATTCCCAGCTCATTCCTTCTTTGTGAACTTGATTTCTTATTTTGGGGCCCAGGAGGGTGATTATTGCCCAAGAACATTCTAGGGTTTATTTGAGGCAAACTCTGAAGAAGGTAAATTTTGTCCTTTCTTCCTTTATTCTCCTTCAGTGACTGTCTTTTTGCTGGTATTACTCAAACTCCCCAGCTTTATTACCACCTAAAATACTTCCACTGCACCTCTTTTGTGTGCCTGGGCCTGTGCTCTATGTTCTATATATGAAGATAAATAAGATACCTTTTATTGGTAGGCTCAGGACCATAAACAGGTAGGAATAGTGACATGACAGCTGTTATTAAAAGATTCTTCAAGGTAGAGAGAAGCACAAAGCATGGAGTGCTCATCCACTTCTAAGAGTAAGTGTCTGATGGTTCCAGGTAAGCTTCATCAGGGCTAGAGCAAGTTGAGCTAGTTTTTGGAGGACATAGGATTCCATTTGGAATCTTATTTGCTGCATTTGGAGGTCAGGTTGAATAATAGGCAGAAGACTCAGTCTCTCTGGAGGTGCAGAAGTCTGAATTACCAGGGCACATGCTGGAAACTGTGAGTGATCCACTATGTCTGGGGCAAAGTCCATGAGATGGAGAGAAATGGGAGGTGAAGCTGGAGAGGCAGGCCACAGACAGATAACAGAGGGCTTGTATATCATACTAAACTGTTTGCCCTTTCTCTTGTTCTGACCGAGAAAAGCCAACAAAGGATTTTAATCAGTGTGGCAGCGTTATGAGATTTTTGTTCTGTGGGTTCATTCCCATGGATAGTTGGGAATTAAGATCTCATGGGGAAGATTTTGGAGATATGGCTTGAATGTGGAGCCAAAGGTAGAGGTAAGGAGGGCCTCATTTAATGTAGATGCTGTGGAAAAGGAAGACGGGGGTTCTGAGAGCTATTTATGAGAGACTCATGAGAACCAGGACGGGAACGTTGACCGTAGGGTTGGGAAGGGTTCTGACGTGAAAAAATCTCATGGATGGTGATACTGTTCACCAAGAGGGATTCCAGGCCCACAAGGTTTGACAAAGGGTGAAAAGAAATAAGTTTGTTTCAAATGTGTTCTCATTTGAAGTTCTTTTCTTTAATATTTTTTAAAAGATTTTATTTATTTATTTCTCAGAGAGAGAGAGCACACAAGCAGGGGGAGGGGTAGGCAGAGGGAGAAGCAGGCTCCCCAAGTTCTAATAGGACATCCAAGTAGAGATAGTAAATGCAGAGTTAAAAATATAGTGCTTAGGCAAACTGGTGCTTAGGAAAGCAATCTCGAGATAGAGATGGGGAAGTATCAGCACACAAGTGGTCATAGAGATGGTTTTTGTAAAAAAAACAGGAGAGAAAGTCTTTATTTCATTCTCCAGACTAAAAGAGAGCTAGGCAGAGGATGGAAACTCAGAGCATGCCAACATTTAAGGGTGAAGAAAGCACAAGGAGATAGAGAAATGGTTTCCTGGAAGTTTAAGAGAAACCAGAAGAGAAGGTTTTCACAGAAGACAAGGGAAGAAAGCATTTTTAAGGAGTTAAATGTCATCAGAGCAGCAAGGAATAAGATAAGGAGAGAAAAGGGTCAGTTGGCAGGAGCAGTTAGTAGGTCATAGAGCCCCTGGAAGAGAAGTTCTGTGAATTGATAAGGTCCAGAGCCAAAGAGTAGTAGGTTAGGGAGTAAATGAAGGTTGAGCAAGTGTTGGGAGTAAACGCAGACCACGGGTTTATGAAGCTGAGGAGAGGGAGGGTAAGTGACTTTGCTGAAGATCATTCGGCTCCTAAGTGGTAATACCAGGACTTCATATCAAATGGCCTGATATATTAAAATGTCCTTTGGGGGGTCTCTCTCATTTATTCATTCCTTTATTTATTTAAGTATGTATTGGTCACCTACTCTCTTCTAGACACATCATGCAAAGCAAGTTATGGATGATTATCAAGAAGAGTGAAGGGCCTGAGATTTTATTCTACTTGCAAGCTAACTAGTTAGCCTCCAGTTTCATGGATGCTGGCAGAAGACAGGAGACTCTTGGGTCAGAGACAGAGGACAGTTGATTACTTATAGCAATCATAGTGACCAGAGTAATTAGAGTAATATCATTTTCTTAAGCCAATTCCCTGAGCCTTAATTCCCAAACAGTACCACCAACAGAGCCATGTGATGCCTGCACATACAGTAGGCAGTGTTAACAAGGGAGGAAAACTGAGTTAGGGAACTTAGATCTTTCTATAATGGGCAGTAAGAATGCCTAACCTTTGCACCAGAAAGAGATTTTAACTCTATTATACTGGACAGTAAACAAGCCTACCTTCTGCTCTTAAGGAAGGCACTATCTCTAGTTTCCAAAGCTGTTTGCTATATGACTATCCTTGAAAAAACAGTCTAAAACAAAGGAGGGAGTGCCTCTGCTTGCAACATGTGTAAAAGTGCAAGAGATCTATGGAAATTTGTCTCCTAACAATTATGTAGTACAGATTATATATTTCCTACCCAATATTCATTTTCTTCCAGTAAGTGATAGAAAATTGAATATACGCCAGGCAGCAATGTACCTAATTAAAGACTATGTGATAGCTGGAGTCCTAGCAGCCTTCTTGTGACCATGAAGATTATAGCTACATACCAGAAAGGGTAAAGTAGAGTGACAGAAGGAGTCTGGGTCCCCGATAGCAGTTATGGGCTGCCTATCTCTGGATGTTATGTGAGCGGATAAATCTTTATGTATTTATGCCATTATATTGGGCTCTGTTATTGGCAACCATAGTTGCTATTAGTAACTGAATGCAATTACTAATTAATATGGATGAGGGAGAGACACTAGATAGCAGAGCCCCAAGATAACTAGGAGACTGTAATTGTAGTCTTCATTTTACTACTAATTTACCGTGTTAACTTGAGCATGCCAATTGATCTCTATGAACTTCATACTTATCAGCTAACCATTAGGTACTTCCCAGTTCTAATATTTTTTGGTCCTCAATTCTTAAAATATCCTTCCTTTTTAATCTTTCAAAACTCAATTACTGGGGCATCTGGGTGGCGCAGTCAATTAAGCAACTGACTTCGTTTCAGCTCAGGTCATGATCTCAGGGTCATGAGATCAAACCCCACGTTGGGCTCCATGCTTAGCATGGAGTCGGCTTGGGAATCTTTCTCCTTCTCCCTTTGCCCCTCCCCCCTGCCCTCTCTAGCTCTCTCAAATAAATAAATAAATAAATCTTTTTAAAAAAACTCAATTATTCAGTATTCTATTCTTTTTGGAAAGGTGCCCATCTGAAAAGTAACTAGATGAAAAGAATCAGATAATAGCTTGATTTGCTGCCTCCCTTTTCCCAACACCTGAATATGTACACTTTGGAGATGTCTTAACCTAGGGGTATGACTTTCTAATGGATTTTTAGGCATCTTTAAGCTTGGTAGAGCAGGGACTTCAATGGCAATCTCTTGAAATAATACAAACAGTCTGCCTTCTATAATGTCTGTTACTCCTAGTACTTAGCACAGAGCCTGGTATGCAATAGGTCCCTTATAAACACTTAAAGAATAAATAAACAAATACCCTCATTTTAGAGAATAGGGAATTAAGGGCCAGAAATAGGTGGGGCATAACCTCTTTGGTCATATCTGCCAAACTGCTATCTCCAGTGCCCTGCAATGTGGCTCAAAAGTTTTCATATGAAATAAATCCTTGATAATCTAAAATAGAAGAGGTCAGAAAGAAAAAAATGATATTTGAGTAAATGGTTTCTGATTTTCATTTTTTCCTTTCTTAAAGAACAGTAGGTCATTTGTTCATTGGAAACATAGCTGTCAGTTTAAATTATGCCCTTGTTTGAATAAATTGATATTGGATAATGAGGTTTCACTGAATGACTACATGTACTTTTTTCTCTGGGCTAAATAATTCCAATTCCTCTAACCTTTTCTCATGAATTGTATTTTCTCAGCTCTTAATCACTCTCTTTGTTCTCCCATGAGATTGAATAAAAATGTTAACCAGCAATAAATATCATAAATGATTTTACATGAACATTAGCCCTATGCTCACCTTTAAATACATCATGCCATTGGTGATGCTGGTGTCAGATTTTGTCTTCTACAATATACTAGAATGCTTTCCTATCTTACTAATGTCTAGAATTGCCTCTAAGTTGATATTAATCTATGGGTCCCTGATGCTAGCTATCTGTATTTTGCCAAGTATCTAAATAATTAATATCAAGCAAACAAAACAGCAGCTTGGCATATGGGCTTTTCTCATTTTCAATCTGGATATTCCATTTTTCCACTCATGAATCCATCCATCAGTTCATTCAGCTAGCATGTGTTATTGCCCTACTCTGTGACAAGCTTTGTGCTAAATGCCAGTGTAGCGATGAAGGAGAACCCAGAGAACTCATAGCCTCAGGGCCAACACCTACTACAAATCAGCAATTATAATGGAGCATGGCCAATGCAAAAATATCAATACAGGATGCTATAGGAACACGAAGGCCCCCTAATGCAATTGGGTTCAGAGGTCTTGATAAACAAGAGTAACCAGGCAAAAAAAGGAGGTGGGACAATTGCTGAACTAGGTAATACTAACCTATACTATACATTAGTTATGACTAAAGGATTATAGGATTGAAGGAGATAATTTTATTTATGCTCTCGCCATGACACAAGACCATGATTGAAGTAGAGAGCCTTTCCTGTGTCAGGTACTGTGGTAGGTGCTGGGGTTAGAGCTGAGAATGAACTAAATATGGTGGGAGTTTGATGTCCAGGGCACGAAAGAGACAAGTGAACTGATAGTTAAAATTAGAACGACCTAGTTCTTTTTAGAACAGTCTTGTTTATGTCCATTATCCTGGCTTAATTATTAACTGTGTCCCCTTGCACCCTCAAGAGTGTCCTGGTTTGAATGATTAAATTTTATATGGTCACCCTTGTCATAGGACAGTGTGATAATAGCTCCCCTAGAGGTAGTATAAGGTGTGATGGGAGCCCTGAGGGAAGAATGCCAAGAACAAGCTTCTAACCTAGTCAGTGGACCAGTACACTGACAGTACAGATGACTTATTCCTAGAAATTTGCAAAAGACGGTGATGAAGTAAACTCCCTATCAGATAAGAAATACTGGAAAAAATGATCCAGGTAGCTGTTTTAATAGCCTGGTCCAAGCAAGTGTTGATAACTCTGTTACACTTGTTTGGAAAGAAAGATGTCAATGAAACATCAAGTTGTGTGCATGAAAGTCAGTTTTCCTCATGTGCAATTAAGAGAGATGTACAATCAATAGTGTGTGCTTTTGGAGGGGTAACAATATCAATCACTTCACAAGATTAGGCAGGTTTGGAAGGCTGTCAAAATGAATCCTGAAGTCAACCAAATGAAACTAAGAATTTCTTGCAGGTCCAAGTAAAATGCTTATGCATGTTTGGAAAGATATAGATGCACATTTAATCATCAAAGTATTATTTGTTTCCCATTAAACAAATTTATATACCTTAGAGAAAGAGACAGGCACACTTAGGGATGCCTGGATGGCTCAGTCAGTTAAGCATCTGCCTTCAGCTCAGGCCATGGTCCCGAAGTCCTGAGATGGAGCTCTGCATTGGGCTCCCTGCTCAGCAGGGAGTCTGCTTCTCCCTCTTGCCCCTCACCCCGCTCATGCTCTCTCTCTCTCACTCTCTCTGTCTCTCAAAAAAATAGACAAAACAAACAAACGAAAAAGGAAACGGGAGCACTTAAACTCAAAATGCAAAATATGCTTTAAGAATGGACCAAATTGACAAACAACTTACTGAGTAAAAATGACCCCTTTTCTTGTATGTGTGAGGTTGGGGGAGGGGTTCTTTGAGCTGAGTGTCATCCAGCCAGGAGACCCCAGCGAGCTAAAGGGCAGGGGGGCTGAAGAGATATCTCTTGTCATTTATCCATGTATTATTCTCAATTGCCTGTAGCCACAGGTCCAGGTGAAAAGAAAGAAGAATAGGCTCTGAGCAGGGCTTTTGAAGGGTCAGGATTAGAAGAAAGAAGCAAAGGAGAAAGACATTTTTAGCATCCCTACAGGCCAGACACTGGTCTGAGTGCTTTACATATGACACCTCCTTGACTCCAACAATGATTCAGGGGTAGATTTGACTATGGGAACCTATGGCTTAGGAAGCTTCAGTGATCGGTCCAAATGTAGGCCACCAACACTGATGGTGCCTCTTTGAAAGCCCAGTTTAGCTAAACTCCAATGACTTATTTCTTCTATTCATTCTTCAAGGCATAACTTAGGTCTAAAGAAATGGCTATTTTTTAATATGTGAAGTTGTTTAAAGGAGAGGAGATTCCAAATGGCGAGAATGGCATGAATTAAGGTGTTATTTTAGCCAGGGACAGAGCATGTTTATAAAATGTGTACCACAGAATCTTCTTCCATCATGACCTGAGGTAGCCAAAAATACAGCACAAACTTTCTAGCAGCAGAACAAAAAAAGAATAGGAAAAAAAAAACACCAATGAAATTAAACAGAAATTATTATGTTCTCTGTAAAAGAATAAACAGAAAATCACAGGCCCTGTATCAAACTTCTTGGTTGCAACCAACAATAACAACTTTTGGTTAACTAAAGCAAATGAGGAACGACATGCCAAAGAATTAGGCTTCAGGAAGTGCAAGAACCCAGGCAGGTCCTGGAAGGAAGGAAGCAAACATTGACAGTTTCTTCTGGAAGCTTCCATCAGCAAAAAGATTCAAACTGCAATAAGGGAGTATCTGAAAGATCCAGTTCAGATATGGGTTCGCATATCCAAGAACAAAGGAGGTAGTTTCCCAGAGCAAAAGTTACCTTACAAACTACATGATATCGAAATAAATGATTGTGTTTGCTTATCACCTCTATGGCTTTAATGCCTTCCCCCTATATATTAGTTTCCTAGGGCTGCCATGACAAAATGCCACGAAGTGGGTAATTTAAAACAACAGATTTTTTTCTCTCAAAATTTTGGAGGCTAGATGTCTGAAGTTAAGGTGTCCTTAGGGCCATGCTCCCTCTAAAGGCTCTGAAGAAAAATACTTTCTTGCCTCTTCCTAGTTTCTGGTGGCTTAAGCAATTCTTGGCATTCCTTGGATTATCAGTGCATCGCTCCAACCTCTGACTCCATAGTCACATAGCCTTCTCTGTGTGTGTTTGTGTATTCTTCTCCTCTTATAAAGGCACGAGTTATTGAGTTTAGTGCCCACCCTAACCCAGTGTGACCTCACCTACACTAATTACATCTGCAAGGAACTTATTTCCAAATAAGGTCACATAATGAAGTTCTAGGTATCTATGAATTTGGGAGGCCATGAATTTCTTCGAGCTACTACACCCCGTGTCTCCTTGAAACCATTTGCTTCTTTCTGTCAGAAACCAACTACACTGACCTCTAACTGCTGACTTCCATGTGTCTTTCTATGGGTCCATGAACCTTTAAGAGTATGGACGATGTCATGTTCATATTCATTTACTCCTTATGTAGTACAGTGCTTGTACATTGCAGGCACAGAATCAGTTTATTGAATGAATGACTATATAAATGAATACATAACTAATAGGAGACATAAGGAAAAAAAAACGACAGGGAACTCATAATGACACTTGGCATGGAGCCTTACATAAGATTACAGAGCCCCATGGCCCTGTCATACACCAGAGTAACACTATTGCCGAAACAGCAAATAAAATTATGTTTGCTGTCCCCCAGGCAGGTTTATAATGAATTGAATATTGAGAAAATTGACATTGCTTCTACTTTGATTCTTACAAGTTCTCAGATAAAATAGACAATTTGAAGCTTCCATGTATTTTCCTTATATTTCTCATCTAATTTGCCTTTTCATCGTGTGATTACATCATGCAATCCTGTGTATGTCCTCTTTGCCTTGGCCAACTTCCTTTACATTCACACCCATTACAGATGAGTTTTGCTTTTCCTTCAAGGATTTTATTTTTATACCCTGCTTGTCTGCACTTAATTTACATCTTCTTCTCCAGCTTCAAGGGTGTGCCAAGCCTGTGACTTCACCTCCTCAGCAGTGGTCACTTTCTTCTTTGAAGCTGAGTTTTCACTGGAAGAGAGATGCTGTGTCTTTTGGCTCCTTCTCCCTGCCCATGCTGTCAGAAGAGGAGGGCAAACCACACTTGCCCTAAGGATTTGAAGGGATAAGGCTGAGACTTTCTGCATGTGAGGAAACAGTCTGCTTCCCTGCTATGATTTGGAACAAGACAGAAAAATGATTCTAAGTTTAGGTGAAATCTTCAGAGATTCTATTCCTTAAGCATCGTTCAGCAATGGGCCTGTCTGGGGCATACGCGGGCACATGCCCCATCTCACAAATTACCTAGCGGAGGCAGGGGGTGGGCTGTCTGTCCTTGTTGACCCCAATTCCCGCAACATAAGCTTCCTCCTTTGCTGAGCCTGTCCTGCTTGCACTTTGAGTTTACAATATACGATTTGTTTTTCATCCTGTTCCATGTCCTTGGAGAGAGTTCTCTTTGATAACCGTGCCAGAAACTAATTGTGAGGAGAATCAATTGTACAGGAGGATGAAGTCCATGGAGGCCAGAGGTCCTCAGCATCCTGAAGAGAAGGGAGGTGCCATAAGAGGATATGATTCCAGGGAAGATTCTAGACTTCCTTTTCTTGAGAGCTCTCAGAATGTGACACTCAACTCTTCCACTGGAATTACTGAATCTGATGTTTGGAAAGAGGCTAGAGGAGCCATGCAACTCAAGCTCTTCAATTTTGTGAGTTTCTTGGGCTATAAGGTTCATGCTGTGGCCCAAATCACTGGGACCGATATGGTGCTATAGAAGAGAAGCAGCTTAGAGTCTGATCAACTGGTGTCAGAATCTTACCTCTGTCCATGATGGGGTTACTTAGGCTAATATTAATAATATTGGTAAGTATGGATTGAGCACATACTATGGGCAATGCACTGGGATGAGTGCTTTACCCCTAACAGTATATTTTATCTTAATAACAGTTCTATGAGTAGATATTATTATTATTGTTATTATATTATTCTTATCATTTTTATTTCTTACAAACTAAAACACAAACACATGAGTCCAGGCATGGCTCCTAAGGTTATGGAAGTAGTAAAGAAAAGAATCAAGTCTTAGGGCAAGGCTCATGTGCTGAACAACTATGAAATACTGTAAATAAGTATACCTTGCCAAGCCTTGTTTCCTCATCTGGAAAATGAGGCCAATAACCTTACTTATAGATTCACAGAATTCTATAAAGTTGTGCTGGACTATGAATGTGACTAGTCAGTTATCTAGAACATAGGTTTTCGACATGATTGTCAATGCTCTTCTCTTTCCTCCCTTCTCTGTCCTGGACACCACACACCTAAAATCTCATCTGGAGAGACACTGGACAAAAGACACTGCTGTTCTCCACTGGCCGGTGAGGACTGCGTGGTGATTTGGATGACTTGCCCTTTCCCAGACAGCCCCATGAGAGCAAAAGCTTGGAGGAGACTGCGCAAAGCTGCCAAGTCTCACTTTCTCCTCACAGTACATCCTGCTTAGCCCATGGCCTGATGTGTGTTGGCCAGAGGAGGTTCCCTTTTGCTCCCTGTTTCACAACATCTGGATGAAATGTGGTTCCAAAGGGCACCAACTGAGAGTTACACAACCCCCCGACTCATTCAGGATTAAGAAAGGAAAGCATCTTCTGCAGCCCAGTTGGGGAATCCAATCAACCACTCGGTCCCTTGGAATTCCCGGTGGGAAATTCTAAAACTGAGCCCTCTGCAGCCTCACTCCCTAGGGAGCTGTTATTAGGCTTGCTTCGTGAATTCTCACAGTGGTTGTCCTGTGTCAGCCCCCAACTTTACACACAGGAAACTGGGACTCAGCAAGACTCTCAAAGTCATGCATGAAGGATTCAAACCAAATCTGTTTGATTTCAAAGCCCTTTTCCTCCATTTTCCATTGTTACACCAGACTGGCAGTCCAGGTGACAATATTTAGAAGAACCATTTACAAATATTTATTGAGAGTCTATGATGTGCCAGATAGAGGCGATGGGGATACAGCAGTGGAAAAATGTAACTTTTCTGTTTTGACACAGAGCTTTTAATAGAATCAAGTGGGAAACAGACAATAAACAAACATGTAAGTATATGAAGTGCCACGTAAATGTAAGTGCCATGAAAAAAATAAAAGTAAAGCTAAAGAAGCCTTCTCTGTTAAGGTGGATAAAGTGGGGGAAGCGATTTGTGTAGATATTGGGGAGGAACATTACAGAAAGTGGAGACAAAAGTTCCATATGCCCGAGTCAGGAGTGTGCGTGGAATGTCTGAAGAAGAACATGGAAGCCCGTGTGGCTGGTCAGAGTAAGTCACATCACAGATGATCCCTGCAGGGCAGGGACCTGGTGTTTTCCTGAAAGGGATAAGGGGTAGTTTGGTGGGCGCTGTGATCTTCAGCGAGGCACTTCATTCCAGTACTAAAAGGTGGATCACTGGGACTCCACAGGTGCACCCCAACCCTGCCTGCACAGCAAAGCCCCTGTGCACCCAGCTGAAGATACCCCCAGAGACCATGATTCAGTAGGTTTGGGGCTGCGGCTCCACTGGAGGTTCTGATACACAGATTAACTTGGCAGCCAATTCCCTAGATCCACTCTGGGATTTTCCTGATTTACCCCTCTTTTCATGATCTGAAATCAAGGGATGTAAATACAATCTGGAATATAAGCAGGTGTGAAAAGGTTTCTGTTATTGTTATCTGTGTAAGCAATTACAGCATGATCTCATTACTCCCCTCTCTCATCACTGCTTCCTTTCTTTCTCTGAACATGAGGAAGAGATTAAATAGCTAAAGAGAGCAAACTACTACATTCTAATGCAGAAGGCTTTTGGATCAAACCAACTATTTCTCTGTGTACATTCTGATGGCCTGCAAATTGACCCAAACTGGCAACTCATGTGCTATCTAAATAATCTGCTTGATATTCTGTAACATTACTCCAATTACTCAACCTTTAAATAAATTTAATCTATTGATTCGGATGCCTTATTCTATTTCACACTCTCTCTTGCTCAAGAAAAGCCTCAGTGATCTCATAATGAAAGTGAAATAGACTTATAATAGACTCAGAGAATTTCTCCCCCACCCCTTTATAACAAACCAGACATGATAAAAAGCATAAACAATTGCTGTATTATTAGGTGAATGAATTTTGAATTTGAGAATTGACACAGATAGCTTTGCCTTTAGTCCATGTGTTGTGTTCTAGATTAGGAGAATGCATTTCACAATATGCAATCACAGGTAGAAACTTCGATGCCCAGTCTTTTAGAGGATCAATTTAGATCCTAGCTTTCTCTGGCACTAGCTCAGCAAACTTTGTAAAGGACGAGAGGCAAATATTTTGGCTTTTGGAACATGTGGCCTCTGTTATAACTACTGAGTTCTGCCACTGCAGCACAGAAGTAGCTATAGTTGAGATGTAAATAAATAGGCATGGCTGTATTTCAGTAAAACTTCATCTACAAAAACAGCTGGTGGGCCAGATTTGGCTGGCAAGCTGCAGTTTGCCAAATCCTGACTAGTCTAACTCCCCTATTTTTGTTTTTTCTTTTCATTTTAGATTATGACATTGAAACCTGGAAGCAATATTCACTTCAACTTGTGGCACAGCTGAGAAGAAAACCAAGGTTTCCTTGGTTTCTTGACCCTCAGATCAATACTCTTTTGACTCTACCAGGCTGCCCTCTCTTGGGTGTTCATGTTGATATTCAGCCCACACACTCCATCTTCAAATGTAGAACCAGGAATGAGTTGAGTGCAGGCTGGTTAGATTTTGATTTGGGTATGAGTCCATCACCAGTAAGCTTTGTAGTTGTTGCCTATTTGTCTTTTCTTTCTGGCCGTGGGGCTATGGAATGCAGTTCTCACCCTAATCTCTTTTAAAGGTACATTTATACCTTCTGCAACCACAGCAGGTAAGAACCAAGACACTAAATGAACTGAAAGTAAAGTTTTTATGGCCAGCAGTGAAGACAATATCAGTGTTAGTGCCAAACAGATCTACACACGCAATCCAATTTCCATTTCTTTTGGAAATAACTTGTCCTCTTAGAAAGCTTCCTACTTACTTTCCTTTGAGGATAATTTGTACTCAGATAGTACCATCAATTCCAGCTAAAATTTCCCTCGCTGGGGCCTAAAATTCCATTTTTTTTTTTTTTTGAGAAGTAAGATAAAAGAAAGTAGATTGCTTATCTTGATGGAACAGGAAGTTCCAAACTCCAATTTCCTATGGATCCTGCAACCTTGCTCCAAAATGTTGGGCACATTTTTTGTTTTCTTGTAGTGTTTTATCTTCCTCTTTTCCTCTTTCTTGCAATAACAAAGTAACAAAAGAACAAAATTTAACATTTTATTCCTTATTTTACTCTTTCCTATAGGAATCCCCCATATTGAGTTGACTTTTGATCAGAGTGAAGAGTTCTGGAATTTTCTGTGAAATTGCCACTTCCTGTTTATTAATGAAGGTTGAAAGACAATAGTCCTTCAAGCTAATTGCAACTTTCTTTTCCCTATGCTATTAACTCCTCAACAATGATTCCAGCGTTACTTTATGCTCCTTTGTCCTGATTATAATGACCACACCCATGTCTTAAACTAAAACTCAAATCCTGCAGTGGTTTATTTCCTATTCATTTCAGGAATAAAATTGAAAAAGATGACATGTGTAGACATTTGTGGAATATTTTGGACAAAATATTATGGTTTAGTTGCCACTTTTATTGTTTTATTTTCAGCATTTTTTCCCCAGGCTATTTTATTTTATGCCAGTTGTCTGGATACTGGAATAAAAAAACTTCAGTAGGTTTCCAGTATCTGGTTATCAGGCCTCCTATTTCTTAAGTTCTAGGAGTAAAATGTCCTTTTGTCACTGTTACTAAAAACTAATTCTCTTTAGTGATTTAAAAGTGTTTGAAGGGAAATACAGCTCTGCCCTTTTAAAGATCAAAAGCCATTTGTATCAGCAAAAAGTCAGGTTGTAAAAACCCCATAAGACAAAAGCTATAGTCAAAAAGTCATCTTAAATAATTCTATGCAAAATAAATTCTACCCAACAAAATAGTTCAAGGGAAGAAATTATGTCGACCTGTGATTTTCTACAAACCTTTTGGAAATTGAAGTGAGAATTGGAATAACTATTGCAAAAGCATCAGGGATGAATCATGCTACTAGAAACTGTCCTTCCCTAGCCACACCCGCCTATGAGAGAACAAGCTGGGGCCATGGGTAAGATAACTAAGGTAAAATAAAAGTATATCTTGATTGTATATTTCTATCAATTGTCTTCATAAGAACTTACCCTAACAAAGAAAAGTTGAATGGCTAACAGGGTTGCCTTAGAAACCTTAAGGCATATTGATTTCAATGTTTGTGCCAATTTCTATCCCAACTTTTGACAGATTGATTGATTGATTGGTTGATTGCCTACTGTGTGCCAGGCATTGTGTGAAGCACTATAATGGTAGTTTCTGTTTTATGGGTCAACATCACTGCCACTAACATTTGACTTTGCTGTAGTTACTCACATGAAGTTATCTTTCCCACATCCAAGGGCCTCCTCACTTCTCCTTACATTATTCATTTCTATGGTTATAACCGTTCTGCTGACAATAAAGTATACAAATACCTTATTTCCATAACAGTTACTCTTAGTGTTATGCTTGGTGAGCTTACTTTCTCTTATTCCTCAAGCCTCAGTCTATATCTGTGCAGCACCCACTCTAGGATTGATGACATGTAGGCACTAGTAATACAGAATGAGTGAAGCATGGAATCCTTTACTCTAGCTGGGGAAACACACATATGAGCAAAGAAATGTCATATATTGTGACAAATACTTTCATAAAATGCAAGAGTCATTCGGGAAGAATTTAACAGCATCATCATGGATGACAATCTTCCCATAAGTGAACTTGATTTGAATCTTGTAAGTAAACGGGGGTGTTATTACTCCTTTTGTGAGGTCAGCTCCACTATTTCTGATAGCTCTCCTTTCCAGAATATAAATTCTGACCTCCACTTCCTGCCTCAGACTTGAAAGGCATTCAAATGTATCTTCTTCTACCCCAAAGTTCTTACTCACTGACAACTCACTAGCATTCCAAGACTAGACTAAGGACAGAACTCCTTTCCTGCCAAGAAATATTTATATCTGCTTGTGACACCATCCCAGAGATTGCAGATGAATTTTGATCATGATTTATTTGAAAGTCCCCCAATACGCATATCTTTATTACTTCTCCAGTGAGTTCCACTGGGTCTCTTTGAAAACAGATCTCCTTGTTGCTTGACTGACTTGACAGATGCTATACTTATACAGTAAATTCTATACAACTCTGGATTCCTCAACATATGTTTGTGAACTCCCTGTTTTTTCTCTCTTTCTGCTCCAGTCACATGATGAAATTAAGGTTGTGGATGTGAAAATGTGTGACAGAAAGAGACACAAAAGAGGGACCAAAGGAGGAATTTCTCTAATATAAATGGAAGTAAAATGTGGTCCATTTGGGGGGACACCTACTTAGGAGGCATACCTACTAGACAAAAAATGTGCCTGGGGAGGAGGAGATGCGCAGGAGATGAAGCTGGGAACACAGGTAAGAGCCAGATTATGAAGTGTTTTTTATGTCATGCTGAGGATTTTGAGCTCCATTCTTAACGTAATAGGAGATTCATGGAAGATTTTAACCACATCAGTGAAGCAAGGGGAGAACACAATTTTTCCTTAAAGTTACCTTGGTGGCAATAGTGAGAATGTATTGAAGGGGCTCAAAAAGAACAACAGGTTTGGAAGCTGTTGAAAAAGTTCTAACGAGGAGGAACTAAATAGGAGCCGAAATAGAAGAAGCCAAGAACAAACAGGAAATGAATAAACTTTTTAAAGAGATGAAATTGTCCAAATTTAGTTCATAAAGACATTGGGGACTGAATTGATTCATTCATCCATCCATTCATTCATCCATTTGTTTGTTCATTAACTTATTCCACAAATATTTTTGGCTACTATATGCCAGGCATGCCTAAGCAGGGCAGTGAACAAAATGAATGCTCAGCTCTCATGTGGTTTACAGTCCAGTGGGAGTGCAAAAGATTGTAAGAAGCAAATACAGATATAGTCGCAGAGTTATTACTAATCAAAGACTAGATAATTTAGGGGGTATTTTTTTAGTGGGGTTGTCAGGAAGACCTTCTTGAGAAGGAGATATTTGAAAAGGCACCCGAAAGAAGTGAAGAAACAAACACTGTAATATTGTTAGAGTGCGTTTTCTGGACAAAGCCGGTAGCATATTGCATTCCCTAAAGCAGTGCACTCACTTAGGGTAGCATTGTAAGAGGAGCATCAGGTTGGAGGGTAATGCATTTTCAGAAGGTGTCATTTGCCTCCCTTCAGCATCCCTTCCTTTTGGGTCCCAGTCATGAATCCATCCTTGCTCTCTTTTCTGAGGGTCTGGAATATTCCCCTGGCTTATTTTTAACTTGCTGAAATCCTAAAGGCACAAGGTTATACTTGGCCCCTAGAAACACCAGGCATTTGAAGGGTCTTGATGCTTCACTTTTGTTTCCAGTACGTTTTTTTGCTTTATTTCTTTTAAAAAAATGTCCTACAGAGGCTGTTTATTACACTGCAGCAGTAAGCATGCACCAAGCAGAATTGCTTTTCATAATAAACCTATTCATCTTCTGGCATGTCAGAAATTTCTCAAATTGATACTTATAATAAATATGATTAATACCATATTGTATTTCAGTTGTTGCTGTAAAATAATTGGGAACAAATATCGTATTGTGATGTTGACAGTGTTGGGTCGGTTGGTGCCAAATGGCTGGAGCAGCCAACTGTATTTCATTAACAACCACATTGCTACAATGCTATTAAGTTTTTCATAATCCTTTTACTCAGGGTTGATCATTCATTCCGTTAAATTCTTGCAACAATCACACTGGAAGTAAATCTGCCGGCGACATTCTGAGCAAGATGGGCTCCCACAGGGACATTAGGTGGCCTGCCTGTGAAATATGCTAGTCAAGGATTGCAGTGTTGGGCTTAAGGATATGAAAAGGGGTCAAGGCCAATAGAAATGTAAACCGGGACTTGCATTTGGGGGGCAGGATGGAGAGAAAGGGGCATGACTTTAAAAGGGTGGTAACATGCCTCATGATCCCACAGCCTTCTCTAACCTTACCTGCTTTTCCCTTAGCATCAGCTGAGAAAGGCAGATGGAGAGTTCCATTTCAACATAATTAATACTATGCCATAGGAAAGTCCAGAGGAACCAGCAATGGCTTCCCAAGAAGTGGAGACAGACACTTCAAGTAGGCCTTTCAGGACGAACAGGACTGAGCCAGAGAAAGTTATGGAAGAGGATTTGAGTCAAGGAAAAGCACGGAACTTTGGATACGGAGGCTAACACAGAGTAGGCAGTTAACATTCCTTCTCTTCTTTCCTCTTCCTCTCCCTTCCTTTCTCCCATAATCAAGCCCTCATCCTGCCCTGTCTCCATTAGCTCTATCTTTGCCTTCTTCCTTCCAGAAAATGTCTGAGTTTTTTAGCTCGAGCTATTATCACTTCCTTCCCATCCAGGCCAAAACAAATTACTAGTAGCCAAATTACCTTGGCTACTAACGCACTTCTACCACTTCCTGTTTTCCTGACTCTTCAATAGCCTTCTACTTTCTATTGCTGTCCTTCCTCAGCGCTAAGGTTCACGTTGCCATCTGTAAGCTCAGGATCCTATACTGACGCTCATACTCTACAGTGTTGCAGTTCCTAGAAGCACTTTCTTATATCAGCAATCTCTTTGTTGTTGGATGGTGTGGAACATGTAATTCCTACCCTATTTTTCCCATGATGTTCAGAGAGATGTCAGAACTTCTACAAGTTCACCCAAGTGCGGAGGGGGCAGAACCAGCACTTAAATACAGATTCAAACATCCAAGTCCAGTTCACTTCCAACCATATCATGCTATCTCAAAATATCGTTGGCCTAGATATAAGCAACACTACACCAAGAACCGCATCCCCAGGACAAAGACCCCACATTATCCACAGCTTGCAAATGGCTTCAGATGTATTTGTTAAACTTTGAACTTTGTATCATTTTAAATTTTGTTATTTTATTTTCAGAAGTGGAAACAGCTGGCTTTACTAAACCCTTGGGCCCTTTCGCTTTCCTATGAAGGTCTCCACCATATGTAGCCGTTCTCTCTTGAATAAGTGTTGCAAGGTTGAGTTATGTGCCTCCTAATGATGTCACCCAGGAGGGGAAATCTGGCTTCTCGGCCCAGTTTGTTCTCTTACCAAGTGATTGCATGAATTTGCTCCCCAAAATGCAGTTCCGTCTCCACTGACTCCTACCGGGAGGGGCCTGGTTGGATGCAGTGTCTCAATCTGGGCAGCTTTCTTAACCTCTGTGTGTGGGGTGGCATCCCTTGCGATTGGGTGGGATGTTGCTGTACATTCCATTTCGAATGCTCTGGCTCATACTCGTTCAGGATATGCTCCCCCATGTCAGGGTCTGCCTGTGGTTTCCTCAAGAACTACATGGATATACAACACACTCTCGGATCCAGCACTGCTGAGAGACCCCAAGGAAACTCTGAAACTTTAGCCTGAGGCCTCTCCACTGTTGTTTGCGTTTTGGAAAATGCCAATTTGCCTCTTTGGCTGCCAAATATCTCCTCCAAATACATTCTGTGAGCCTTTAGTCTTGTCCAAGGCCCATATAATATTGGGTCTTGTTTCAAGCTGGGCCCCCATCTCTATTTCAGGGGCCATATTGTTTACTTGCCATTTAGAGAGAATATAATTCATGAGGAAAAAATTTCATGGGGCAGATAACAGCTATTCTCAACTGATTGTCATGTCTTATTTATATATCAGAAGCACTATTTCTTTTCATTTATTTAAGCACCTACTCTGTGTCCACACATCAGGTTATTTCCATATCACTCACTCAGTTGATTTCTACATTGACCAGCACTATCTTTATGACTAATGTTGGTGTCTCAAATAGGTTGTAACCTATTTGAACTGATGTAGGCAAAAGAGGATATTTATGGGAAGAATACTGGGGAAATTGCACATAATCACAGGCTAGGCAGGGTGACATGGCCTCAGGGTCTATTGAACTTGTGATTTGAGCTCTTCATCTTGTGTCTCTGTTTCTCTCAGAGGGCCAGCTTCATTCTCTTCACCAGGTTGGCTTCCAACAGGGTAGGGAATAGGTGCACCAATAAATTCTGAGCTTCATATGCCATTTCTTCCACCATCATAGACAATCTATACAGACATCTTTTCTGCATTCCAGTTGCAACAATTCCTGGGAAGTTCTCTAACTGGCCAGTCTTGGGTCAGATACTCACTCACAGCCCAATCAGCTGTAATCACAGAAGGCGGTAGAGTGCCGATGCATTGATAGAGGCATACATTTTATGATGATGCTTTCTTGAGTAGGAGAGAAAGGACTGGAGTTACTTAGATCAAACACATTAGAATTAGAATATGTTATCTATAACTAGGGAGTGAATTATCTGACTAAACATCATTTGCACTGAGTGCCAGCATCATTATTTCGCTTAAAAGTTATATTCAGGGGACCTTATTTGAGCCAGTACAGCTCTAAGCACTGAAAATAGTGGTGACTGAGACAAAGTTCTGTTATGGTGGAGCTTAAATTAAGTAGGGAAGATAAAGATGTGTGAACAAATGAAGAAAATTAAAGACAGTGATAAATACTAAATAAAACCTTGAGAGAAAGAGTATGAGGAAATGGGTGAATGAGTACTTTACCTAGAGTGGTAAACCTCTGTAAGGAGATGACATTGAGCTGAGACCTTAATACTTTGATGAAAGAAGAACATACTGGGCAGAGAGACCAGCCAATGCCAAACCACCGCAAAGCCCCTGTGGCCAGAGGGAGTCTGGCAAGTTCAAGGAATAGAACGATTACAGTGGCTCGAATGTTACAGAGCTGACACTGGGGTTCAACCACAGGTCTTAGGGACTCTTAAGATTTTGCCCTTTTTACTCTGTCTCTGGAGTCTCTGCTCAAGGTCAAGGCAAGAATGAGTAGGGAAAGCCTTCCTGACTCTCCTTTTGCGCTTCAGAGCAACATCGGTGACAAAATCTGACATCCCAGACACACATTCCTTGAGTCCCACTCCACCTTGCATACTTGCAGTGGCAGAAAACTCACTATCATTTAATTTTTAGACAGGTCTAGCAGCTAGAAAATCCTTTCCCCTTTCAAAAATGCATATATTACTTTACCTTATCACATTTCCTGCACATTGGAGCTTGTGTTGCTTTTGTTAACAGGCAGGATAAAGCTAGTCCCTCTTCCTTCAAAATGTCTGTCAAATATGTGAAGTTAATGCCTACATTTCCTTCATGCAGTTCTTTTCCCCTCATAAGAAGCACCCCCAGTTTCCTTTATTATTTCTCAGGAGTTAAGTGTGAAAATCCTGACCACCCCTTTCCACACTGTCTTTCAAGAGGTGGCATCTGAAGAGAGTGGCGTGACCACTGCCGGATGCTTTGGGATTAACACCTGTCTTGTTTTGGACTGAAGATCTTTCTTAATGTGGTCTAAGAACTGAATGTTTGGCAATATCAATATACTATTTTCCTACATACACCATCCATCAAAGCCCAGAAGCATCTTCCCTAACATATCTAATCCTTGAATGCTTGCTTTTGTTGTCAGGAAACTCTAGCATCTGAGTTTGGGAAACCAGCCCAAATACTCTGCATCGGTGATGCATGCTACACTACACTACCTCACATAATTGAATCTTTGGAGCACAGGAACACTGGGCTCCTCAATTACGCGGACTCCACACCTCCAGTCCCCAACTAGCCAGGATTAGAGGTTCTTGACAAAGAAACAAGCTGGCAGGAAGGGTTTAGAATATAAAAGTGTACACACACACACACACACACACACACACACACACATTTATACACATACCCATATGCATACATATTTACATGGCTCTATATAAGTTCAGCCTACTTTATTATATTACGTAAGGAATAGAATAACTAAATAATTAAAAGTACAACCTTTCCAGAGAGAAAGAGAGAGCAAGGAGGGGAGGAGAGACAGAGGGACAGAATCTTAAGCAGGCTCTACACTCAGCATGAAGCCTGATGTGGGGCTCAATTTCACAACCCTGAGATTACGATCTGAGCTGAAATCAAGAGTCAGATGCTGAGCCAACTGAGGCACCCAGGTGCCCCACAACCTGACAATTTTTAAGGGCTATAATAATCAAGAGGAAATCATCTTCAACAGTGGGTCTAATGAAGTTGGAAAAGTATAATCAGTCACATAAAAAAGGATTGCGATTGCAGGGAATGGAATAAAAAGAGATTTTGGATTTCCAGTGCAAGCTCTAATATTGGAGTCAACAGGTCGTTTCTGTGCAGAAGAAGAATTGCTGCCTGACTTTATTCTATGGCTGTGAGTCTGGGTAAGCTGGGGAGAAACTGGAGGAAGCTGATATGAACTGAGCTAGACACGGTACATCCATGTGTGTGATCTTACTTCATCTCACAATTGCCCTTTTAAGATTTTATTATCCCCACTTTCCAGATGAGGAAAGACAGAATCAAAGGGCCCCAAGTGTAACCGCCTCTGGGTGAAGCCTGAGTCCCATGACCCTGAATGACCCGAAGGATCTGTTAAGCATGTGGCATAGGATCCTTTGTCAAGTCCTATGTCCACAGCTTCAAGGAACAGAGGTTATTGAAGAGGGGCTAGAATGACTTCATCTCCAATTTCTAATTTTTCTTTTCCTTTGTCTCTTTCTTTCTTCATTTCACCTTTCAAAATAATTTCTCCGATCACATTTCCTTTCCAAATTTCCTCTTAGCCCATGTAGCATTTCCTCTTTTTCGACTGTTACAAATGGCTGTCTCCTAATTGGCAGATTGGAAGAAATATGTTATTCCCTGAGAACAATTAACTCTGTTAATTGTATATTTGTCAAGGGATAGAGAGAAGTCTCTTTTTAGCCTAGCCAGGAAATGCAACATGGCACTTGATTTATCAGTAGAAAATGGCAGTGGGTACGTTAGGAATGATGTTACAAGTGGTGAGAAGATCCCAATTCCTTAAAATTCAAAATAATGTGATATTAAAAACCGAGAGGGAATAAATATAGTGGAAGTGCTCTGAAATATAATCCCTGAGATTTCTGACTTTCTGCATATTTTATTTTATTTAGGTGGGTATCAGTTGCCATGACTTTAGCTCCATGCTTGGTAATATATTTTTGAAAGTTCTAAAATATAGGTATTTCTTCAGTGACAAAAGACACTTTACCATATTCCCATTCCTTTCACATGCTACCTACACCATCTGGTAGACTCATTCATTAATCTAGTTATTTACTCAATTAATAAATATTTTTTTGACATCCATTACAGGCCAGGCATGTACTAAACACCCAGTGATAGGGTAATGATAAGAGAAGACTATTCCCATAGGGTAATGATAAGAGAAGACTATTCCCACTTTTGTGGGCTTTGCAGCCTCTGGGGAGAGAAGCCATAAACAATAACAGCAACGAAACAACTAACTGTTGCAAAGTAGATCAGATCTATGCGGGGAAGTAATGTGGGTGATGAGTGATGCGGCTGAGCACGTGCCGATTTAGCTATAGGAAGGTCAGGATTAAGAGGTGGCATGAAGATTTCCTGAAGAGGAAGAGGAGTTAGTCATGTGGGAGAAGAGTAAGTAAAGAGGATCCATTTCTCTTGTAAATGAGGACGAGCCCTTATTTAATAGGCGGTACTGGGGTGCACAGAGACCCCTGGAATTGTACAAACCACTCTGCACACCAGCTGCACAGTGGAGATTAGAGCATTTAAAGACCCTGCTTCCTGACTCTCAGCATTTTGACTCTTCTCACTGGTCTGTTTCCTGTTTTCCCCATTTTGCCTTTTTTTTTTTTTTCCCTTTTTTGCCTCCCCCCCCATCTCTTTCCCTGCTGTCATCCACAGAGTCCTGCTAGATTTCCCTTTTCTCTATGCTGGACAATATACTTTGAATAAACAAACTGAACAGGACAGCCTTAGACATGTTTATAGTGTGTGCTGGAGAATATCAAAAGCAAAGCGCGAGTGAGGCCTGGGGACCCTCAGCCAGGCAGGCTTCACATTGTTTCTGGGAGAGAGGGCGGGTCTCCTGCCTCAGCTGGCTTGCGCTTGGTTCCCTAATAATGGAGTGTTATCTAATTGGTGCTTCCTTTACATCAATGGAAGTAGGAGCACAAGACATGGAGACAAAGCAACATGCCAGGAGTTAAGTATAAGTGAGGGTTCAGACCCATCATTCCAAGGGCTTTGCGGTAATATTTAGGACACCTCCTAATGACTAAGGCATATATCCTAGGGCGGGTCAGCTTCATATAAGACATCTGGCATGTATTTTCTGGTCTAAAATTATAGCACTCCCCCCTCCAGTAATTTCTATTTCTAAGAAGATGGGAGAGAACTATGATGTACCATTCGACAAATTCTTTGTCACTTAAATATAAGATAAAAATTAAAAGTCCAGGACTGTTATTATATTGGGCTTTAAAAAAATACACACAAGTGATGGAAGTTTGCCAAAATTCACTGTGGATTTGTTTCATCTTCTTACCATTCTTGTGAGTATTATGCATTGAGAGGGAATTGCTGATCATGATTTTTTTAACTAATTAAAAAAATAAAGGAATTCCAGAGTCAGGGAATATTATCTGTTACATGAAAAGCTTGACACCCTCATTCCCCATCTTTAATCACCTAAAAACCATCAAGTCAGATGGTTCCTCTCCACTTCTTCCTAAATCCTTATGGGAAATACCACAGAGCAGAAGGCAAAGAAACTCAACCAAATGTAGGGCTTTCCCAGAGAACTTCCTGGGCACAGAAGCTTCTAGTCAATCTTGGTTGGTTATGAGCGGCTGCCAGATAGGAATTTCACTTCACAAATGTCAGAGGTGTCTATGATAGCCTGTGCTGGAACAGAAGAGAGTGGAGAAAATGACAATGAGGGTTCCTTTGGCTATACAGTAGCAGAATCACTTCCTGTGGTGGCCCCAGCTCCCCAAGAGACCCACACTCACGGGCTGGTGGTCAAGGTAATTACTGCTGGGAGGACACTGTCCTTCCCCAAGACATCGGTCTTCCATTTTAGGCTACATCGGGAGCATCTCCCCAGGAATCACGTCTTACTTTTTGCTAGCTCCCAAATGTCTTGCCTTGAGTGGGCTAAGAAGGGGATACAAGGATGTATTCTTCCCTTCCTTAATTCAGTGGCTTTCAAATGCCGTTTCCAATTAGAATCTTATTTCCAAATCTTTTGTGATATCTCTGCATGCGATTCAGAGAAGAGCAGGACTGCCTGGTTTAGGTCAGGGAGAGGTTTGGGGCTCTGCCTTGTTACTTCTCCCTCACTCCCATGAGGGGACCTCCGAGGTACATCTGAGCTTCTTGAATCTAGTTTGGAGTCTTGGAGAAGTTCCGACTCTCTTTCTGTGGCCTTTTTATCAGTTCAAATCAAGGAATATTTGTTGAGCACTGTCTACCCACAAAACAGTGAATGAAGGTCTTAAGGGCATGTGGACCTGGGACAGCCTGAGCCTGCTCTTTAGCCCTTCTTTTGCCCCACAAATGAACTATGAACTTAGTTCTACTGTATTATTAATCCTTTTTTTCTCCAAATAAGTTCCACCATGGGCCTCTACCACAGACCCCTTTCTGTCCACGTGTGTGGTGTATGTGTTCCTACCTCCTGGATCTTATTCCTGGGTCTCTCTCCTCACTCCACTCCTCAGACTGCCTAGCTCCATCTTCCCCATTCTCTGACCTTGGTCCTGCCTTTGGACACCCTTCTTCGCGTCTCCTCTAATCACTCCCCTGGACTTTGTAGTGTTTGATCTCTCATCTTCCTCTCTCAAGACTTAGACATAGTTCTCCTTTCCACATTGCCCAGAGATCAACACAGACAATTCCCCTGTTTAGTTCTGTCCCCCAGGACTCCATCCTGGGCTATATATTTTATCTGATTGCCATAATGTTTATACTTAACAACATTTATCTTTTAAAAGTCCTGTAGGGTGGGTCAGATTCAAAGATGTGTTTCCCTCTTTTGGGGGGTTTGGATCTCAGTACTATGCTTCTGAACCTGGTACAAACTTGATCGATGACTCTGCCTTTACAGTGTAACCCCAATATATAACAGGCAACCTGCTAAGCAAACGTCATGGTTAAATTCTTGTAGTATTATCAACACATTGAGTGTATGTGTTATGTGTGTAACTATCTTTTAACTTAACTGTACATGTCTTTCATACATTTTCCTTTTGCTTCTGAGATGACTACTAACCATAGGATTAGTGCTGCAACATGCTAGAATTTATCTCTGGGTCCACATTAGAAAGCATAGCCACCATAAGCATGATCATCAGACTTCTCTTAGAAAAGGTGGAATTCATGCTGGAAATCCCATTCATTTCATGTATGGAGAACATATATATCAGCATAATATCAGCAACATGCCTGCTCTCAGATGTCCCTTCAGCCACACGGCTCTCCTGACACTTGAATGGTCTGACCCTCCAGCCTCTGCATCCTCCTCTCATGCCACTTTCCCACTCAGCCCCTGTGGTCCAGTCACCTCATCAACATATTGGGCTTTGCTGAGCAAGGCCTTTGGGTTTGTTCTTTTTCTATCTGGAATGTTCTTTTGGTGACTGGGACATTTTCCTCCATGTAATTTCAATTCAAACGTCAGTTTTTCAGAATGGCCTTTTCAGATCACACCATCTAAAGCAGACAGACAGCCCCGTCCACATTGTTTTGTAATCATAAAAATTATATCTGTGAGTGTGTGTATACATACACACGCATATGTATATAAACACATGTATTAGTATGTGTATGTACACACATATGCATATAAATAGACGTGTGTGCGTGTGTGCAGAGGGTAGAAAACATAAAGTGTAAATACATATAGAGAGGATAGACCTTGAATTCTGCCACCCAGATAAATATTCTGTTACTAATTTGGTATATATCTTTTCTTCTACACATACTGTTACACAGAATGGATATTCTAATTTAAATATAATTATGTCTTGTTTTCACTTAACTTTTAATCATGGCTTCTTTGTACTTTTCAATAACCTCTTCGTAGTTACAATTTTAATAGTGTGCAATGTGCTATTTTATGGAATTATTATAATTTACTTAACTATTCTTCTCGTTTGACCTTTCAGTTGTTTTCACATCTTTTTTCAATAAACATATAGCCCTGTAATAAAGACAACAACAAAGGTGAAAGATAAAGGCAGAATCTGGTGTCTCTATTTTGCTGATATTTGAGTAGGACTGACAGGTTTCAAGATGACCAGTTGTAGAAGTAAGGTATATAGTCCTGAGGAAGCTCTTTGAGCTTAAGGATGTATACATTCACGTGTGCATGTATGTGTGTGTGTGAGCACATGTGTGTAGTAGTAGTGATAGTATTAATGCATCAATAATTTGGAGCCAGAAATATTAGCTCTGGTTACAGAATTCGATAATTTGAAAGATCACCTTAACGATTATGTATGCAAATATGTCGAAAGTAGCTAATCTTTAATGTAATTAAAACAAACAGGTAAGTTTATGAAGAAGATATTCCAGCTGCTGAAGTCAATCAGATACTCATAGCTTACTATAATGGACCAAAAGAGAGAAAGACACGTCCTCTCTCCTGGTAATAGCACTCAAGTTCATAGTTACTTATACACACACTCACCCACACAAATAGCGAAGCCTTCACAAAAAGAGACATTGTACAACACATTTCAATTTATGGATGACACTTAGTTGAAATACAATTATAGCATAATGATTAGGAGAATGGACTCTGGAGTCAGACTGTCTGAATTCAAATTCCAGCTCCACCCTTGCTAACTCTGTAAATTTCAGCCGATTCTTTGACTTTTTTGCACCTCAGATGCCTCACCTATAAAATGAGATTTAACGTTACATGGACCATAGTTAATTCTTTGATGTAGATATAATGGGGTAATACGTGTAATGCTCTTAGTCCTGGCTCATGAGAACTCCTCCATTGATGGTAGCTATAATTGCTGTTTTATTAGACTCACTTCTAGCATTATTTGTGGAAGATCCAGTTTTCACTTCAGTATGTGCTTTGATTTCTCTAAGAATTATACCAAGGCAAAATGCCCCAAGAATTATGCCAAGTAGCTTTGTATAGGGAGAGGCAAGTGATCTCACTTCATTCTCTTGAGTATCACTTAACTCTTGAGTCATTAATTCATTAATTGAACAGCTGGTGGATACCTACTATGTTCCAGGCACTGCGCTTAGTGCTAGGGGTTCAGGAAATAATAAAGACATGGTCCCTGGTGTCATGGAAGTCTCATCCTATCAAACATTTACAAAATTCCCTAGTACATATCAGCACGTCTGTTTCTTGGAGTCATGCCATGCTCTCTTTGAAAGCCTGGATAAGTTTGTACAAAATTTCTCTGTGTTCCCAGGGCAAACAGGAGGTGCAATGGAGTTAAGAAAAACATTTGCTAAGGAAAAACATAAAAGAATTGAAGGCAGAAAGTACAAGCAGTGTCCAGCTAGATATCTTCTCAAGGAGCAGGTGTTATATTCAGGAAACCATCCAGGTTTTGGTCTCCAAAATACCCACTTGTTTCTTAGAGATCACTGATCCTTGGCTCCCTCTAGACCTCTGACCTCCATGAGGCCAACCATTGACTCTTTTGCCCTGCTGTAACTTAGATGCAAAATACTTTTCCTCCCATGAGTGTAAAATCTTTTCCTAACTTGTTTTCCCCAGGATGAATTTTCTACAGTCAGTGAGCAGTTGTTGCCAGACATCCTTTGAATCTCAATGACCTCCCCACCTAGGTTGTCAGTCCCATACCTTCTCAAACCAACTGCTTTGCTAGACTTCTCCATTCCAACAGGGATGTATCCAACCCACTGACAGGCTCAAGATGGTGCTGCCCAACAGAAATACAATGTGAGCCACATATGAATTTTAAAATTTCTAGTTGCCACATTAAAAAGGTGAAAAGACACATGTAAAAATTAATTTTAATATTTTAAAATTTTTAATAAAATGTGTTTTATTTAAATCAGTATAACACAATTTTTACCACTTCAATATGCAATCAAATATAAAGTATTAATGAGGTATTTTGCATGATTTTTTTTTTCAAACTGAATCTGAAATCCAGTTTGTATTTTACAGTTACAGCATATCTCAGTTCAGACTAGCCACATTTCAAGTGCTTAGTAGCCACATATGACCAATGACTACCATGTTGGACGGTACAGACCCAGGAAATCCAAGACCTTCACTACACAGCAGTGCTAACATACACATTGCAAGAATTCTCCCACCCACCATTGCAGGAGGGTCATTCTCTCATAACCTCTTACTTCCTTTCTCCCATGTACCCTTCCAATGCTAATAAATCAACTCCTCGTCCAAGTATCATACCCGAAAGATGTTTCCCACCATGCCTTCAGGAACCTTCCATCCATATAACTCCGCCTCAATCCAACCCTCCCTATTGTAAGTCACAGTTTCACATTTCTTATAGCAATGCCTTAATTCATCATCCTCAGCAAACATCATTAAGAATCTTACTGTACATAGTTCTGGGCTGAATATGGATTACATAAGTGACACTGGGATATTCTCCTTGTGCTTTAGACCAGATTGCGTCTGTAAACACAACCGCAGCTTTGCTTGCGTCTTTGCTGATGGTCTTATTCTGTTAAATGCAATTTTTGTGCAGTTAGAAAACTAATTTGAAAGGTGAAAAGAACAAACACACAGGGTTGTTATGTTACTTGATTGTATTGATTGGTCTGTAAGCCCAAAATAACCAAGCCAGTCCTATGAACAGATAAAAATTAACACAACTACTAAGAGAATCTCCTGGGACCTGAACTCTGGCACACACTTTTACAGAGCTAATTTTCATTTTCCTTTTCTTTCATTTTATTTTTCTATGAGATAAAACAAATTCAATGGTCAAACAAGATTATATACCAGTATGTGAAAAATAGTTTAACTTTCCCACTCAAGCTTCACTGCTTCTGAAAAGCCTTCTCTTACTTACCCAGCAGTGGGGCAGGTGCCCCTAATCTGTGTGCCTATAGATTTCTTCCAAATCTCCTGCCACAAGAGCGTAATGGCTTTTATAAAAGTGCAGACTCTGGAGCTAGACTCCTGAGTTCAATTCCTGGCTCTTCCGTTAATTAGCTATATGGCCTCAGGCACAGTTTAACTTCTCTGACTCAGTTTCCCCCTTAATAGTGCCTGTTCTTAGAGCTGTTATGTTCATTGAATGAGTTAATGTGCAATAAGCAGATAGCTGCTCTTTAAAAGCATAATTGTTGTCTGGCAAGTAGTAAATGCTGGCTAATACTAGTTCAAAATTGTATTTTGGATTTTGTTCTCTCCATGACCAGTCCTCTTCAAATATAATTAACCCAAAACATTAATGATTTCCCAACGAAATAAGTTCCTCTACTGCCTTTCCTATTTCTATCAATGCTCTGATCATTCTCCCTTTTAAACCTGCTCAGAACTTTGGGGTGCCTTTGATCCCTCTCAGTGTTCACCCATGTCCAGTTTGTCATTATGTCTATTGATGTTTTGCCTTCGTAATTGCTCCAGGAGAAGTCAACAGGAAGATCACAGGATCCAAAGTCCAATGAGCTACTCTGGCTCTGAAATTTATGAGCTGACTGGTGTGGGATAATTCTTCAGTCTTTGATCTTCAATCTCCTCTGAAATACAGAGATTATTTTAATGCCTATTTCATATTTTAATTATCACATCCCCAAAAATATGTCAAAGATGTTACTCAAACACATGCACCATACACACATTGGAAGCTGCTCTTTGCATCTCTCGGGCTCCTTGGACTCAGGGCTTGGAACATGTCACACTGCAGAACATTCTCTCTCATTCTTCTCCTCAGAATCCTAGCGTCTCAGTACTTGAAATGACCTTAGAAATTATCGATTATATTTTACTTTTCCAATGCATTTTTTCCCTCTAAAAATCACCTGAAAATTGATTTCTCCAGTCCCCGACTAGGAACTCATTCTACTTTAGCCCTGTCATTGTCAAGAGTTCTTTCCCTAACTGTACCACATCAGTGAGTTGATCCATGCTTCTTCAGGACATGCTACAACTGCCATCCCGTTGGCTGACTGCTGTCACATGAACACACCCGAAAACCAGCCCTGTGTGTGAGGAAAACAGCACCCGCATGGGGTCCTGCCAGCCACGGGGTGCAGCTCACTCATCTTGTGAGCAATCCCAGGAAGATCCCATGGAATGAACGCCAAGCTGAGTGAACAGTGGGGAAATGGCTGGTCTATTAGACTACAATGTTTTTAGTGCCCAATAATGGTATTTGTTCTTCAAATTTTATGAAAATATTTTAAGAAATGTAGCCAAGCTGAATGAGTCTCAGGAACTTTGATGAATTGTTCCTACTGCCTAGAAAACATTAAAATACAGAATTTTCTTTTACCCAAACCTCATTAAACTTGTAGACATTTTTCTGCTTTTCCTAGTAACCTATCAAGATATTTGGTGTGTGTGTGTGTGTGTGTGTGTGTGTGTGTGTGTGTACTTGATAATCAGCTGTGATGGGAGGGGAAATGCTGGAAGAATGTCTGACAGTTTAATGAGAGTTTGTGACATCTGTTTCCCAAGGCCCATCCCATGTGGAAGGAGCTCATTAATTTCTGGTCGCCCCACACCTTCAAAACCTCCACCTCAGACCCGAGTTGGGCAGTCCTGAGGTGACCAATTTGTCTATGGTATCCCTGAGGTTTTGAGTATTTCATTCCTGGTTGATTTGTGCTGCTCAAATTCTCAAGTCCTCATGGCAGGACCATATCCCTTGACCATGCCTTACCCTCTGGGAAAGGTGGGAACTCCTGGTGTTCCAACCAGGTGTCCATGACACCATTTGTCACGCATCCTGGTTTCCAAGCTAAAGGAGGGGAGCCAACATGCTGCAATTTCCAGCACAGTTTTGTTTTATTCTTTCTTGGTCTTCCATAATGACTCTATTATTGCACCTGGCACTGGCTGTCAATGGAGCTTCTTATGGTGCCATCCAGACCCTCTGTTTTCTGGGAAATTTCTAGAGATTCTCACAGTGTTTGCTTTGGGTTGAAGTTTCAAATTGTAACTTCAGGTGGGGAGTTTCTCTACTCTTCGGTACTGGAGGTGGGGCGGGAGCAGGGTGAATGTTGATGGACCTCGGGATGATGGAAAACCAGAACGAACAGAGGACAATAGGAAGAGGGATGACTTTGTTGGGGTCCCTGACAGACATCGAAACAGGTGCTTAATTACATGTTATGTCTTTCAGTGCCTTTGCATCCTCGACAGGCAGGCATTATCACCCTCATTCTATGAACGAGAGGAATAAGCTTAAAGAGGTTAACGGACCTGCGTACGTGGCAGAGCTGTGATCTGGAAGTAGGTCTGGGGAATTCCCTGGCCTGGTTTTCCACCCATCCTGTTGAACTCAGGCTGGCAATTGTTTTCCTTCCCTGGGCAAAGGCCCTTGGCTTCCTGGAGGGCTGCACCAGCACCTTCAGGCTCTGCCCCCTCCTCCTAATGCACATATATCTGCAACAGCAACAAGGAGGAACTGCCCCACGCTGTGTCTCACCAAATCCCCACTGGCACAGGGACATTCCCATGCCCTTGTTCTTGAGATGGGTGGGGAGGCAGGGAAGGTGGCAGCAGCCCCAGGACTGAGTGGGTGCTTGGTTTGCCCAATATCAGACTCCTCACCTGGAAGGTTTACCAATCTTCTTTGTCATCAGTTCTTCAGCAGGTTCGTTTTGAGATAAGGAACAGATAAACAATAGCGGCAAAGTGTACTGGGTACAATCCCAGTTTTTTCACCTGTTAAGTAAAGACTTTAATGCCTACATCAAGGATGTAGTGAGGCCTCCGTGAAACACTGTGTGCAGCACATAGGAGGAGACCAAGTAATGGTATGTATACATGTATGTACTATTTTCATTGAAATTATATTTAAAATGATATGTTTACTATGTATCAGGCATTGTTTTCAGTACTTTATAGGTACCATTTAATCTCTCACAACACCATGAGGATGGTACTTGTATTACCATCATTTCATGGTTGAGGAAACAACATAGATGCTGATAATTTGAAATAAAGAAATAAAAATAGTAATCTGTGGGTGCCTGGGTGGCTCAGTTGGTGAAGCGTCCGACCCTTGGTTTTGGCCCAGGTCATGATCTCAGGGTTGTGAGATCAAGCCCCAGGTTGGGCTCTGTACTGAGTGTGGAGCCTGCTGCAGATTCTCCCTCTCCCTCTGCCCCTCCTCCCACTTGCGTGCTCTCGCTCTCTAATAAACCAATAAAGTCTTTAAAAATAGTAATCTGCTGTTATTAATCATGTCTATGAATAATTCTTAATAATGCCATCTCATAAATGGTAAAGTACCCTCCTGCAGCCCCAACATGACCTACACAGAAAGTGGGCAAATTCTACCTAGTCCCTCATGTAGGAATCTCCCCTGTAACTTTGTGTGAACCTTACAAGATGATCTTTCCCACTATTGTACATCTGTAAATACTAGAAACTTCTTTCTTTTTGGCTAACCGAAACCTGTCTTCCTTGCACTTCCTCCCAGCACTCCTGAATTCACCTTCTGGAGCTGCATTACCTCAGGTGAATTGCTTTTCCACTTGATGCCACTTAAAATATTTTAAGATTGTGATCCCATCTCCCTAAGTCTCCTTGGCTCCAGACCAAATGCTCTCAGTCCCCTCAGCTGTTCCTTGTGCAACGCGGTTTTTGCGCTACTCAACATTCTGGCCAGAGGCGGTCCAGGTAGCTAGGGCCCTCCTCGTCTGAGATGAGCAGGGTCAGAGTAACAACCTGGATGGGCAGTGCCAGCAGAGAGGAGGAAGAGGGGCATGTTGCTTTCCAGCTGTCTGATACTGGGAAAAGGTGGGACCTTTCTTTTCCTTTTTTTTTTTCCCTAGGCTTTACATCGGGATTACCAGTTGGTTTGTTGAGATGTGATGTGAGATAACCAACTATGTGAAGCCCCTGCCTATGGTATTCATTCATTACATACATTTATATATTCTACGATAATAGAATAAAGAGTACTCTAGAAATAGTCTAATGAGCCAATACCATGTGACACTGAGAATACAGACTAAGAAGACAGAATCTGTAATGTCATGGGACATAAATTTCCTTATGGTCAAGTGAGAATAATTTGTATTATATCAAGTGTCCTTGATGTGCAGTGGTCATTCTATTACTGTAATTATTGGTTCTATATATTCTATAAGTTTGTGATTCTCGTTTTGAATTGGACGCCAAAATTTTTTTTCCCCACTTCATAGAACCGAGGCTCTGCGAACAGACCACTTGTATTGTATCTCAGACAACTGACTAGATGCTTTGGGACAACTTCCTTCACCCACATTTATACATTGAGGATAATAACAGTACATTCCCATTAGGTCCAAGGGAACATTAAATAAGAAAATATGTGCAGAGTGTTTTGATCAGTGCCTGGTATATAGTAAACATGAAATAGGTGAAGTGTTCGCCATTGCTGCGGTTATTATTACTGTTACTGTTAGTATTATTATTATGTTGGCTAATGATTTCAGTCTGTGGATCCACTGTATGTTTGTGTTTTAGTCCATGAGATGCTTCTCATTTGGTAGGACATTGCTTTGTTCCTGATCTCAATAAACTTACAATCTGATGGAGGAAATAGACATATAAATAACATATTTTAATACTGTGTTTTAAGTATAATAACAGTATATGTGCAAAAGTTAAAAGGGAGGGACCAAAGAGAGGGCTACCTAACTGGCAGGATGATCAGAATTGTCTACCTGTAGAATAATGCCTGATCTGTGTCTTAAGAGATAAATTAAGAGTTAGCTGAGCGAGGCTTTTTTGACCCAATAAATAAATAAATCACATAATGATGTAAATATTTCCAAATGCATATTTTCAAAATGCTCTCCATAGCATAATTTTCTCTTGAGAGCAGTTCTCTTACTGTGAAATGTCACTTTTATCTTGCAGGGACAGATTGAGTGGGTTTAGTTTTACAAATACATCTGCTGGCTACTGACAGTCACTTCTCATTACAGAGAAGGTCAGCAAATTTGGAACATTGGCCTTTTTGTAAAAGAGAAATGCGTATGTCTCTTTATTGTTGTGCAGCCCCTTTAAAAAGTTTGCCATGAGATCATTTTCACAATAAAATCTGTGGTATAAAAATGTATTTTTCATGGAAAATACTGCAAAAAATTTTGCTTAGAAAAGTTTAGCGATATTGTCTGCTTTAATTGAATTATATATAGCATCTTTAATGCTATCTATTTCAACTTGGATGCAATAGCTTGTCTATGACTTAGGCAGTAAATAACTTTTAGATGTGGTGCTGTCTGCAAACTTAACACAGTATTTTCCCCTTTACCACTACCACTACTACTTCTACTTCTCCTCCCCCTCCTCCTTCTCCTTCTTCTTCTTGTAAATATGTCTCTCTCACTCTCTCTCTCTCTCTTTTTATTAGTTTCAGAGGTAGAATTTAGTGATTCATCAGTTGCATATAACACCCAGTGCTCGTTATATCAAGTGCCCTCTTTAATGCCCATCAGCTCGTTACCCCACCCCCCCACCCAACTCCCCTCCAGCAACCCTCAGTTTGTTTCCTAGAGTTCAGCATTTCCAAGAATGGTTATATTTATAAATTTATTTGATAAAGCATTGTGTTTATTAAGTCAGCTATCATGTGTGAGGGTCTCTTTGCTTTCCAGAATCACACAAAATATTTTTTCATATGCTTTAATATTAACTGAGAATCTAGAAAATTCTTATAAACAGAAACATATTAGAAACATTTGTACTTCCATTCCACCATAGAGCATACATTCTGTTGTGTAATTGCTTGAATGTCAATTTCTTTAAATATTTAGCAATGCTCTCTATTTATAGCATCATAGTATTTGTTGACAGAGGAATTCATTTGGCTTGTTACCATGTTGTTTTCCAACTGTCAGCCTTTCACTGTACCAGGATATAGCCACAACGATATATGACTTTTTATCTTTTAGAAATCAATTAAGAGGGGCGCCTGGGTGGCTCCGTCAGTTCAGCATCCAACTTTTGGTTTCGGCTCAGGTCATGATCTCAGGGTCGTGGGATCGAGCCCTGTGTTGGGCTCTGTGCTCAGCCAGGAGTTTGCTTGAGGATTCTCTCTTTCTCCCTCACCCTTTGCCCCTCTCCCACCTCTTCTCTCTCTCTCTTAAAAAAATCAGTTAAGAAAATTAAACATAGCTTCTAAATTATCATTAAGTTTACTGAAATTTCATGAAATACTCGACTGAGTAATGCATCATTTTAAACATTCCTGGGGGGGGAAACTGTTAACATTTGTCCTCATATTCTTCATGCGTGCTTGAAAGCTTTCTTCATTGTGATGGCTCTGTCCCGTTGTGCACTAATCTCTCAAGGCACAGATACACTTGAGGTGAGATTCCTAGTTAATGTTAGTAGGTGTGATCCATATTTCAAATAGACTTCTTCATAATGTCAGCATCTGGGGATAGCTTCCCGTCAGGTCTGATTAGATCATCCTTGTTTTTTTTTTTTTTTTTCTTTTCTTCAAGATTTAGATAATAAAAGCCTTGTAGCCAGATTATGGGAGATGCCAACTCTGCTATTTTCTTGTTGTTGTTCAGTACTTGCATTACAGGTGTTTTTCAGTTTCTTTACGGGAAGATTTTTGAGCTACTCAGCCACCTTGTGAGGGGTAGTTTAATTAAAACTCGATAATATCATCTTAATCCCCAGAGCAGAGCCTGGAGAGCCGCAGTGAGCTGGCAGCACGTCAGCTGGAAGGCTGGCCTGGGGACGTGGAGATGGGAAGAAGGGGACTGTCATTTACTGAGCATAGCATTCCCTTCCCAACTGGGAACGTCCCTCATGCAAAATATAATTATACAAGAATTTACATCTGTATAATTTTTGGCAATGACAAAAATTTTGGTTCCAGTAAACACAAATTTTGCGACGCCCGTTAGAGAAAGAGGGAGCAAGTGTAGCAAATAGAGATCAAGCAATGGCAATGCAGTGAAGAAAAAAAAATTTTTTTTGGAAGCTTTTAAGAAAGGCAATGAAGATGAGGAAAAATAGAACTTAATTTTAGAATTGCAGTAATTTTAGAATTGGACTAGGTTTACGCTATTAGGGGCAAGTCCCGGGGGGCCAGGCCGTGTGTGTGTGTGTGTGTGTGTGTGTGTGTGAGAGTGTGTGTGTGTGTGTGTGTGTGTGTGTGTGTGTGTGTACTATTAGGGATAGTTAGCACTCTTGGGGTTATTAGATCCAATATGCAGAGATTGGAGGACTAGCCTGAGGGAGTAACAGGCCAGCATGCGACCTAGTATAGACATTACCCCAATCAAACTGAGGACATATTTGAAACAGAACAGAAGTTATTTCCCTAAGAGATTCTAGTAAGAAGGAATTTTAAATGCCCATGAATAGTGAAGGATTTACTATGCACACTTAAAATGTGTAAGATGTTAGCATTGTCTTATTTATATCTTATTATCCTATATTAGTAAATTAAATATTTACTTATAAGGAGTTTTATGGATTTATCAGCAACCTCAGCTCTTCATTCCACCTTCCTTAGGTTCCTGAAATTCAATTACTGCACTCCTTGCCAATTCACCTACTTTGTAGGTTTTCAGGATCTAACTCCTGCATTTTGAAAGACATAGTTTTCATCAGAAATATCACTAAGCACTCCATCTGTGCTCTTTTATTTAATCCTCACATCCATTGGGAGCCTAGACAAATGCTGATCACTGCAGTAAACAGGTTCTCCACACATGTGTGTTGTACTGTTCAAGGATTATCTCTCAACCTGTTACAGAAAAGAGATCTGAGGTCTAGAGAATCTGGAGAGATACTAATTGAACTAGAAAATAATCTGTATTTATTTCCTATTACTGCTGTAACAAATTGCCACAAATTTAGTGGTTTAAAACAATATAAGGTTAGGGGCGCCTGGGTGGCTCAGTTGGTTAAGCAACTGCCTTTGGCTCAGGTCATGATCCTGGAGTCCCGGGATCGAGTCCCACATCGGGCTCCTTGCTCAGTGGGGAGTCTGCTTCTCCCTCTGACCTTCTTCCCTCTCGTGCTCTCTATCTCTCATTTTCTCTCTCTCAAATAAATAAATAAAATCTTTAAAAATAAATAAACAAATAAAACAACATAATGTTATTATCTCATAGTTCTGGATGTCAGAAGTCCAAAATGGGTCTCACCGGGCTAACATCAAGGAGTTGGCTGCCTTTCTTATGGAGGCGATGGTGGACAGTCGGTCACCCTGCCTTTTGCTGCTTCTCAGGCTGCTTCTCAGGTTTGCGTTCCTTAGCTTGTGATCCTTCCCCATCTGCAAAGCCAGCTTTCACACCACCCCTATCACTGGAAATTAAGATGTAGGTGTTTTGGGGGGCCATGATTCTACCCACCACAGAAACCCAGATTTGTCTGAAGGTAGTTTCTAAGAAATTTCTAGTTTACGTTTATTTATCCACTCAATAATTTTTTCATTCACACCTGCTATTTGCAAGACTATGTTCTAAGCTCTGAGGATATAATGTGGAATAAGATAGTCACAACCTCTGCAGCTCAAATATCCCTTAGGCTAGCTGCTGGTCATTTGTCCACCTCTTCCAAGATATTAATCCATTAAAATTCATTGAGTCTGTTAAATGGGCACATCACACTGGGTAGAAAGGGGAGGAAAGAAATACAAATTAAAATCTGTAGTCTCAAGGATTGTTCACTCTAGATGAGAAGATGAAAGGCTTACCAAAAGAAGATAAAAGTAAACAGAGGAAAAAGTAATGAATTTGCCTCGAGAAATAACTCTCTTTGTATGAAAAAGATTGTTGAAAGTGACTGGAGTAGAAGAGATATATTCTGAGGTTGTTGAAGTCAGCAAGCAAAAAGTCTCAGAGAGGTAGAAAGTCACTCTGCATGAAGGAGAGGAAAGGATTGACTAGTTTGCTCCTAAAAGGAAAGTGCAAACAGATAGAGGGAAAGTGTAATGAATTTGCCTCTGATACAGGATGGCTCTGGGACTGGTATCAGGGATGTGCCTACATTTGGGCACAGGAGACCCTAGTTATGGAGAGAATGAAAGATGAAAAAATTTGACATCATAAAGGCAAAAGGAAGACAACTTTGAATGTAGTCAGTTCCTTCAAAGACGGTAAAATGTATCCACTGGCAGACATCTGAATGAATGAGAAATCTATTCTTCAGTGTAATTAGTGTTAAAAAATAATTTTAATTATCAGCATTTACAAAGCCTGGTCTAGAGCAATGCATGCCACAATCATGCTACTAGTCTCCTTTTAGCAACCAAGTGGGATATATCAACTTAAAAGTCATTATACGGCTAATGGAGAAATATGATAAAATCCCCAAGGGGAGGGAGTAGAACAGTCAGGATGAAACCTTCCAGCTCTGTAGACTCAATTCACAGTAAGCTCAGCTAAGCCATTTCCTATTAAATGCAGGCATATTGCCATGTGGGGCTCAGAACTGGCTTCTGACTGCAGACAGGAATGTTTGCTCATTTCGCTCCTTGATGATTTGGGAACTCCCAGATGTTGATGAAGGGCTTGACAAGCAACATCCAGGTGGAAAGTAAAAACAGCTTTATCAAACCAGCTGTTGAGAGTACATGACACCACACATCCAGATGTTGGGAGGCATCTGGTGTTTGGGGAGAAGCTTTCTCCCTCTATCCAGCTAGCTGAGAAAGATCTATCTAACAGTGGGATATCTGTCTACCACAGGAGATCATGCACTTGGCATCTGGCTTGCAGGCAGATGATGAGCAGTGAAAGAATGTGACTTTTGTCTTTGTGGGAGAGGCTCTTGATAACTGACACCATTCTGCAGCAAACAGTGAGGCTCATGTCCGGGTTTATGCACACAATACCTCTGTAGGGAAAGCCTTCCAATCTGATGTTATACCAATCCAAACTGTCCTTATGATTTAGCATTTCCTCAATTCCAGGAAGCTACTCTACTCCAGCCTTTCCCTACTAGTTTTTCTCTTTTCTGAACTTTCCCTAGCACCCACTTCCATGCTTGATTCTATACTATCACATATCATTTATTGATATCTTCCAGGTACTTCCGTAGCACTTCCTGCTATATGCAGTTTTCATTAACTCATACTTTCCACATAGAAATGTCTTGAATTGTGGGTTTCTGACATTGTATTTGGAAGACATTGTAAGCTGTTACCCAACCACATGGGTTAATACCACAGTATTTTCATATCAGGCTAGGCTAAAAAGATACAAGATGTCTTACCCGGGCCAAGGGGTGAGGTGTATGAGTGACATTCTCCTAACCCTTTTGCTTACCATTATTTCTTACAGGAAAGTTTGCTTCGGTTCACTTGGGTTTTTTTACACATACAGTTCTCAATTGCATGTGCAACTTCTATGTTAGTCTTAGTTCTCATCAGTAGTTTTTTTTTTTTTCTTTTAGAGATTTTATTTATTATTTGAGAGAGAGACAGAGAGCATGTGAGAGAGAAAGGGAGCCCAAGAAAGAGAGTGGGGAGGGGTGGGGGGGAACGTGGGAAGGGCAGAGGGAGAGGGAGAAGCAAGCTTCCTGCTCAGGACCCTGGGATCATGACCTGAGCCAAAAGCAGAGGCTCAACCAACAGCCACCCAGGTGCCCCTCTCATCACTAGCTTTATCTTTAATTTCTATTTTAGTCTATCTCTCTAAGTTGCTTTAAAGGTATTGGAAAGTCTTCCCTTCTACTTTTTATCACTTATCGCCCTGGTTCTTAAACCCTCCTGAGCACTGACTTGTTAAACTACAAATGCCCAACCCTTGTCTTAGAGTGCCCAGGAACCTGCAATCTGTTACAATCCAAATGATTGTAATAAGGTGGTGTCAGGAAAAACACCATCCTATGGCCTGGCATCTAGCCCTCTCTGGACTATAGCAGGAACTCAGTACCTACTGTTCCCTGCTTTATCTTTCCATCACCAATTAAAAGATAATTCTCAAGCAAGATAAAATCAGGACACTCCAACTGACATAAATATGAATAGGTGTTAAAGATTTTGATTTAACTCATTAATGAGGAAACTGGTGAAGGGTTATGAGTTCAAGGGAGAATCCCCCAAAAGACATATTTATAGATCAGGAATATAGAAATTAGTGGGCAAATGGAGGTAAACTGGCCTTTTCCACAGAGGAGAAGGGAAGTTGTTTAAACTTCCACAGGACAGAATTTACATGGCTATAGACAAGAATTACATGCATTATTATTAGTTTACAGAGCTGTAAATGGCTCAAAGACAATGAAAGACCAGAAGCATATAATCTAGAAGGGTGTGATTTAAACAATGTGCCGTTGGATCTGTACCTCTGAAACAAATAATACATTATATGTTAAAAAGAAGAAGAAGAAGAAGATAGCAGGAGGGGAAGAATGAAGGGGGGGAAATCGAAGGGGGAGATGAACCATGAAAGATGATGGATGCGGAAAAACAAACTGAGGGTTCTAGAGGGGAGGGGGGTGGGGGGAGGGGTTGGCCGGGTGGTGGGTATTAAGAAGGGCACGTTCTGCACGGAGCACTGGGTGTTATACGCAAATAATGAATCATGGAACACTACATCACAAATGAATGATGTAATGTATGGTGGTTAACATAACATAATAAAAAAATAAATAAACAATGTGCAGTTTTCCACTGAAGCACAGCATTTTCCTACTCATGCTGGAGAGGAACCTAAGAAGAAAGAACAACTTGAATGGAAAGACAGAGAGGCCAGAGAAATCAGAATACGAAGGAAAGGCAAACAATCCCATGGGGTTAGAACTCAGGGGTAGGAGGTCAGTGGTGCAGCAAAGAGGTGGTATAGAGGAGGGAAGGGAATTGGAAATGCACAGGTAAGACGAGAGGGTAATCATGCAAGGAAAATGCAATGTGTGGTCCTGGACCGAGTAGGATGGGGCAGTTTGGTGCCTTTGATAGCTTTGGCTCAGAGAAAAGCCAGCTCGCCTCTCCGCTCCCCCAGTAATACCGTTCCATTCTGGTCCTGGTCACCAGAGGGTTGTGACTTTCCTTTTTTGAAAGTCTGTGGTTTCAGTTATCTCTGTTTAGAAATCTCACCCAGAGGACACAGGTGGTAGTAAGAGATCAGCTTTCGAGGGGCACAGTTTAGGTCATCAAGTCCCTATTTGACATTTCAATCATATTCTTGCTTTTAAGCTCCGGGGTGTATCTGTATCTTAATATAGCCAAAGAATTATAAAGTCATCTCATGTCCCCTCTGTGGGCACAGGACATTGCAGATATAAAGCTGATGGAAATAGTCACATGGTTTGACCAAATGGCATCGTCAGCATCTTCAATCTGCCACATCCCTAATGTCATCCAGCTGGGAAGGGCAGCTGCCAAGTTAGAAGAGCCTGGACATTCCATGAAACAGGTGCCTTCTTTTTCCAGGACCCAAGCGAGAGCCAAAGATACTTTCTGTACTGTCAGAAAGCACATCATTAGAAAATATGCTTAAATTGCTTAACAGGGACATTTGGGCTCAGTTCCCAAATCCATTTTTAGTTTGGATTCATCTTCAGAAATTGTGACAATATTTGGAGAGACCCCAAAGGGAGTGATCAGAAAATTAAAAGAAAAACATCTCATTAGAGGGAACAAGTTATTTTTGTGTAATGAAAATGTGACCAGTGCAACCACTTAGTGGATATTCATCGCAGTTAGGATAAAATCTAAAGTCTTTGACACAATTTACGGAAGCCTTCTGTGCATGCTATGTTTCCACCTATTGGAACTCTCCACTCGCACTTTCCATTTCCCCCACCCACACACCCTAACCCCAACACATATTGTGTCCTCTGTTTGATACACAATCCCTGTCCCTTTATGGACCTTACTGACTCCTACTTAGCTTCATCTGAGATACCCTTCTCACCAGGAAGCATTCTCTGCCTCCTCCAATTTGGGTCAGGTGCCATTCTGTGTTCTTGTATCACCCTGCATTTCTTTAATCAAAGTATTTATCACCCCTTTTGATATGTGCCTCTCTCATCAAACGGTAAACATGGAGCAACAGGTTGAGATTTGTAGCTACTTTGTTCGTCGTACTTTCAATTCTGGCAAAGTACCCGCAACATCATAACAACTCAGAATATTTGCAGAATGAAGGACCAGTTGAGTAAGAGAACAAATAAATAGATGAATTAATGAATTACTGAGTGAATTAATGAATTAAATGAATGAATAAATATACAGGGAACTGGATAGTTTTCTTAAGGTGAATAGTGAAAAAGAATAATTATCTTAAGTCTGGGAAAAATTATCTTATAAAGAGAGTCA
>NW_027397067.1:68925098-69041325 GCF_003265705.2 Callorhinus ursinus | reverse complement strand
TTCTTTCTTTCTTTCTTTCTTTCTTTCTTTCTTTCTTTCTTTCTTTCTTTCTTTCTTTCTTTCTTTTTCTTTCTTTCTTTCTTCTTTCTTTCTTTCTTCTTTCTTTCCTCTCTTTCTCTCTTTTTCTTCCTTCCTTCTCTCTCTTTCTTCCTTCGTTCCTTCGTTCCTTCCTTCCTTCCTTCTTAGAGAGAGAGAGTGCAGGGTGGGGGGCAGAGGGAGAGGAAGAGAGAGAATCTCAAGCAGACTCCCTGCTGAGCATGGAGCCTGACATGGGGCTTGATCTCAAGACCTTCAAATCATGACCTGAGCTGAAATCTAGAGACAGACACTTAACCAACTGAGCCACCCAGGTGCCCCATCTTAAAAAGAATTTTTCTAAAAACAGAAGCCTAACTATGGAGCAAATCACCTCACAGGTAGATAAGCATGCAGAAGAAAGGATGCTGAGTGGGTGGGATGTTGTATGGGGATAATCAGGGACTGAAGATGGGGAATTGGGGGTGGGTGGGATCTGCTATATGGAGGAAACAAGACGAGATAACTTATTTATCTATCATTCATTCATTCATTCATTCACTCAGTAAGCATTTACCGAGCACCATGTTCCAGGTGCTATGGTAGACACCGGGGATCTAAAGTTGGGTAAGTTTTACTCTCCGGGGCCGTGATGCCAAAGCACACAGTCTAGTGGAAAAGAGAGACACTTCTCCAGGAGTATTTAGAACTGCTGTGACACAGGTATGTACAGAATAGTATGGAGGCCAGAGAGAGGCAACCCTAACACACCTGGTGGGGCAAAGGAAGCAGGAAAATACCAGGGAGGCATCCTACAAGAGGGGCCAACTGAACTAACCCTGCAAATGTAATAATGTGGCAGCCTGAGCAGGACATACTAGTAGAGGCAGTGAGGGTAGAAGAAGGAAGGAGGTGAAGACCGGAGAGAATTTCAGATGGAGAGGAAAGCTTGTAAAAACAGTTTAGTCTTACTAGAGTGCAAAGGTCAAGGCCAGATGTGGCTGCAACATCATTTAAATTCTCAATTCTCAGAAAAGCTGATGCAAGTCAAAGAAGCCCCAAGACACAAAGAGTTGACTTGCTTTTTCAGGGTCTGGGTCTTCAGGGTTCAGTGTGTGAAAGCCTTAGGGAAAAGTTCTCGTTGAGAATGGTTCCCCTGGGGCCACCATGAGCTTTATGGCTTCAGCCCCATGCCCCTACTCTGGGGCCATGTAACTGAAGATGGGACTTCTAGTCCCACTTGTGAAAATAAATCTTTTTGGGAAAAGGCCAAGATGGACCCATACTGGCATTCACACCCTGCCACAACCTGGCAGATGGGTGAATGCCTGCAGATCACAGCTGCTTTTTGATGTCACTGTTTGATGAGAGGTAGTGGATCAGTGAAGGGCAGTCTTCATGGTGAGCCTGATAGGAATGAAAACTTAACAAATTATTAAAGCAGTGACTCTTTCAAAGTGAGATCTGATAGAAGCTAATGCTGTAACCGCATGAGTGACAGGTCCAGATGTACGTGCTTTCCACATACCAGCCACCTGTGAGGTAAATACCATCATCCCTATTCTACAGATGAGGAAGCTGAAGCCTAAGGTATGCAGCTGGTACATGGCAAGAAGCTATTACTCAGATCCAGGCAGTCTTGCTTAAGAGTGTAGCTTCCTGAAGGAGAAGAAATGAAATCTCACAGAAAAGGATGCCATCTTGGACACAATGAGCAAACTGGATTGGGACTGCAGAGGAGAGTCCTTCTCAACAAACTTGAGGAAACCAGCCTTTCCTTATGCCACTTCTTCTCTCACACCTCATGCTGCTACCTCCACAGCCTTCTGGCAGATTCTGGAACATGCCTGGCTCCTTCTTGCTTCAGTGCCATAGTTCTTGTTCTTCCTGCTTGAAATATTGTTCCTGAGCAATATGTGGCTCCTTCTCATCTTTTGAATGTTGGATGAAATGTCACCTTCTCAGAAAGGAGTTCCCTTCCCTCCTGGTGGGACTGCCTTCTCAAGCTTGACTCTATCACCTCACCATTTTCATTCCTTTGGCTAGCACATTTTGTCATCTATATTTACTTTTTAATGTCACAGTGTGTTATGGACTGTATGTTTGTGCCCCTCCCCTCCCGATTCATATAGTGAAACCCTAACCCCCAATGTAATGAAATTTAGATGTGGGGCTTTGTGGAGGTAGTTAGGCTTAAATAAGGTCATGAGGGTGGGGACCCTATGATGGGATTAGCGTCCTTATACAAAGAGAAGAGACCAGAGCTCACTCTTTGTCTCTCTCCACCATGTGAGAACACAGAGGAAAGGCAGCTGACTGAAAGCCAGGAAGAGGACCTTTTCCAAGAACTGAAAACTGCCACCACCTTGATCTTGGACTTTCCTGCCTTCAGAACCATGAGAATTAAAGTTCTATTGGTTGAGCCACCCACTCCTAGTATTTTCTTATGGCAGCCTGAGATGACTAATACACATTTTATCTGTACATTGCTCCTCTATATTATAAACTCCCCAAGGCAGGGACCAAGAATTCCTAAAAGGAATATTTCCCAGCTCTATTTTACCACTATTTCCCCCGTACCTAGGAAGGAAGAATGGCCAGCCCCTGGGGAGTTTCCTTGCCTTAAGGGTGTCCATTAAAAGATCCAATTAGTTATCTCCCCAACTTCTCAAATAGCACAAATTTTGTAATGTTTAAATTTTAAAATATGTTACCTCAGGGAGGAAAGATTAAATAATCTCTCTGGGACTTCAGATATCTCTTCCCCAAGTTTTCAAATATTATGTCATCCACTCCCAGACCTTCTCAACTTCATCACATCTTACCTTCACTGCACTTCAGCCACCCTTATCGTGGCTTCACTTTGCCCTTGTTATCATCCAGAATTTTCTTAGAATTCTTAAATAGTAGCATCATAGTTATTTGCTTCTGCTTCCAACCATTACAGGTCTCTGAAACCCTGACTCATTCAACCCTTGTCTTCTCTCCTCTTAGAAACTGCAGGGTCTTGTAAGTTCTCCCTATAAGTCAGAGTTCTTCAAGTCTCAGATTTGAATCTAAACTTTCAATCAAATTTGGATCCATGATTAATTATCTAAATCAATCATGGCTAGTTAACCACGGCCCATGGAACAAATGTGGCCTGCACCTTTTCTTGTAAACGAAGTTTTATTTACTGTTTATACCTATGGTTGCCTTCACGTTATAATGCAGAGTTGAGGAGTTGCAGAAGAGTCTGTATGGCCCAAGAAGGCTAAAATATTCACTAACTACCCTTTACAAAAAAAAAAAAAAAAATTATCAGCCTCTGATCTAAATCAGTGACCCCCAAAGTGAACAGTGAAAGATGATCCCTTGGTATCAAAGAAAATTTTAGAAATCCTATTTCTAGTTATTGCTATCTAAAAGGAAAAGAAAGAAATGAATTGAGTTTTATTTATATCTAATGACACATAGGCACTGATGCTCTCAGTTCATCTGGGAGACAGTCATCTGCCACAGAAAATAGAGAAGATACTCTGAGAAAGAAAATGTCCACAATTTGAAGAGGTTTCCAGAGGCATCCTCATTCAATCAGTCATTCTCAGCATACTGTAACATTATATAATTTACACGTGCCTGGTTAGGCTGGTTTAGGTAACATATTATCTAGCAATACCTTAATTAAACATCAAAACAGACAAGTATCCTTCAAATATTCCTACAAAGATTGAAGATTATACTAATAATGCAAAGAATGGGCAAATAACTTGGAAGGGCACAAAGGCTTCATCAGCCATATTATAAGGTATATAAAAAATGGTATAATCACATATGACATGAAGTCAGTAAAAAAGAGCTCTAAATAATCAGGAAGACTATTTGATATGTGAAATTGTATCTACTATCATTAATGTTGAAATCTGACCTACATGTTTTTTGTGTCTTCAGCAAGGATAGCATGAAGCCATTACTATAAACAAACCATTACTATAAACATTTAAACTTCAGTATCCACAACATGAAAAGTTCTATAATTTAGGGGCGATTTTTAAGTCATTCAATATTTGATCAAATACTTTACAAATTTTACTTCACTTTGTGACAAATGGCAAAATCACTGTAGCAAGACATTCAGGCTACTCTCTTCCTTGGCCCCTTTCTCTCTCATTTCAAGTGCACCTAACCTGTAATTCCCCATGTTTCCCACTGACCCTTTAGATGGGATCTTGCAAACTCACAGGTACTGACCGAATCTGGCACTACTGGTCGTGCAACGGGAGACCAGTAGGGTCAGTGGCATTGAATATTCTCCTTCCACCAGGGGAAACTAAAAGCAATCTTCTGCCCCTGGCCAGTCCAGTCCGGCACAATTTATTTCACCAGTAGGTTCTCTGGTTGTGCCTTGGTAGGAAGATGTTGGACACGTTGAGTCTGGAGAAGGTCAGCAAAAGATAGGGTTCTGTTCCCTGACTGTGTGCACCTCACACACCCTCATGTGAGACCATGGTGGAGGCAGGAAGGAAAAGTGAATAACGACCAAACTCAACCTGACTCATTTCAATGCACATGCACATTAATAACAATACTTCAGCTCAGAAAAGGAGAACTATGGGACAAATGCTAAACCAGACAGGGCACAAGAACAATAGGCTTAAATGGGATTGTGTTAGGCAAACTAGGGTATATGCTCACGTGCTCTTCAAATTTCCATGAATAGAAATTCAGAGATAGCTCAAACCAACTTGTTTGGGTCTTGGATAGAAGAAGCTGAATGTAAAAACTATTTATTATAATGAGATTTTGAGACTTCCTTGAGCAATTTTACCCAAGAATGGTTGATTTCAACTAAATGTTAGGTATTAAGAACAAAATATTTTGAATATTACTTCTACTATGTTGAGAATGACTGATAGACAACATTCTTCCTAGAGTCAGCTTTCCTCTAGAACTTTAGTTCAATTTTTTTTTCTCATTGTTGTAACTTCAGGATAAATTAGAGGAAGCCTTAATTCAGTCCCTGAAACCATTTTACTTTAGGCAAGACCTATGTTTTCCAAAATAAAACAACTGCACCAAACCCCAAAATATCTGCATCTTCTACTGTGCTAGCAGCAATTAAAAGAAACAGTTTTCTGTTTTCAGCTCTTCTACTTGCCAGCCTCAGGCTTGCTGGTATCTGCATTCTCTCTGAGATTATTCTGTCAATTCTTTGCAGCTTATGGAGTTGTCCCTCTGGGAGATGCTTCTCCATTTAGTTGACATGAGGGCATGACATCCTCTGCCCTTCCTGATCCTTCCTCTTGACTCTTCCTTTTGTGTCATGGAGATTAACCCAGGATGAAGGTGAAACATCCAGAGAACCTCAAGCACAAGGACTCCAGCTCATACAAATCAAGTCATACACATAACATGTTGCTGCCACCAACAGGGGCAACTCTTCCACCAGAGAGAAGCCACCAACCAGTTTATGCAGCAGATTATCTGGTGGCAGCTTTAGATCATACCGGGAAATTGCTCAGTCAATAGAAGTAATGAGAAGAGGAGAAATAACATTCTGGACCCGCCAACCAATACTTGGCTCTGCATCAACCTCATTTCATCCTCAAAATTTGCAGGAAGAGTGAATATTATTAGCCAAATTTTGTACATGATGAAACTCAGCCTTGGCACCCATACTGTGAGAAGGAACAGGGATCCTATTACAGAAGACCCTTGGAAAATCTCCTATTTTATGGGGTGGGAACTCGTTAACATCCACATGTGAAAATTATTCCTTCTCATGGCAAGCAACTGCATTGTGACCATTTTGAATTTTACCTGAGCCTTGCGCTCCTGGAAAAGAGCAATGATTAAGAACCATCTCACTTCCCATGTTTTGGGGTTCTGAGAAATGGCTTAATGCAAAGAATCACCCCTCCGCAGATGAGTTACATGAGGTTCACCAATGCCCTCACTGTTTGCCTACGACAAGACCAGACGTATACTTTCCACCTCCCCTTCAGTGCTTCACAATGATTAAAGTATTTGTGCCCACAGAACATTTGGGACAAAATGCCCCCTTAACCTGGCAATGATCAAGTTTTGGTCCCCTTAGACTCCTGAAGTTTGATGTATTCTCAGTCTGAGCCAGCAGACAGCCCCGCCTCTGTGGCTCTTCCTAGGAAAGTGTTCCCTAATCTACTCTAGTCAGACCACCTCAACCTGTCCATCTCACTTCCACACGGGGTTCTTTCTGGTCTTGTTCCCTACTCCGTATAAAAGAAAAGTCCTTTTCTGCCTGAGGGTGTGAAGTGCCTGAAATCTCCTGTTACACGGTTCTCCATTTAGCAATAACCCTTTTCTCCCTCTTGTGATAATCCTTTCAAATAAAAGTCTCTACATACCTAAGTCTGGATTTGTTTTGTTTTAAATAGATTTTATTTTTTTTAGAGAAGTTTTAGGATCACGGCAAAATTGAGCAGAAAGTATGGAGTTCCCATGTGCCCCCCGTTCCCATACATGCACAGCCTCCCCATTATCAACATCCCCCACCTGAGTGGCACATTTATTACCATCAGTGAACTGACACAGACACATTATTATTATCCAAAGTCCACAGTTTACGTCAGGGTTCGCTCTTGGTGTTATACATTCTATGGGTTTTGACAAATGCGTAATCACATATATCCATCACTGGTAGTATCATCCAGAGTAGTTTCACTGTCCTAAAAATCCTCTGGGCTCTACCTATTCATCCCTCCCTCCTCCCTAACTCCTGGCAACCACTGGTTATTTTACTGTCTCCATAGTTTTGCTTTTTCTTCCAGAACATCATATTGTTGGAATCATACAGTATGTAGCCATTGCAGATGGGTTTCTTTCACTTAGTAACATATTGGATTTGTTTTGCTTTTTAATTTGGCAATTGGTAACTGAGAACGCTGATCCTGAGTCACATATTCTAAGACATGGACTTTATATTCCAAAAAGATACATTATGCATCTTACAACAAGGAAAGGGAACAAGAAGCATTTGCAAAGGTCCTATGAAACCTCTCTTTAGATAGAAATTGTGCTTACCTGCTGTTTAATGCTTTTGTAAGAGATTGGAGAAGGAGCTCCCCCTTTGTGTGTCAAATGAAAGAAGATCGTTCTGATTGGAAGTTGCTTCATGGCCAGCATTTCTGCCCCAGGGGAGGTAATAAAAGGGTTGATTGGATGCAGTCACCAGGTTATGCACAAAGTCCTTGGTTGTGGGCAGAAGTGGGTTCCTTGTGGGGCTAATGAGGCATGTTTCAGGGCCTCTCATATTATATTCACAATTTTGCATTCTTTTTCTTAAGAGGGTCCTGCAAATGTATAAGCTTCATACCCCCTAAAACCTGGGTCCACTCCCTGACTAGAGGTTATGGCAAATTCCCCTTTGCCTGTCTCTTCATCCTAGTGAGACCTGCCAGCTTGCGGTCCAGGACTTCTCAGACAATCAAAATAAGCCTGTGTCAGCACTTAAGATAGGACAGCTATGAATGTTGTGAAGCACCATCTTTACAACAGGGAATAACGAGGCAGAATAAAACTCACAAGGGGTCCTAAATCTTCTATCTCATCACATTTAGAAGCATCAAAGTAAGACCCTACCCCAGGAAGTACTCGCATCTACTTCATATAGCTCCAAATTGATTCCAGCCTAGGGTCTATCTTCTAAGGTAACTGTGCTAGGCTTAAAATTATTACAGCCATAGATAATTCAATGAAATCAGGAAGAGACCTGTTATTGTACCTCATGTAGATACAAAGTACAGTTAAGTTTAAGAATAAAATCAGAGTGGACAGAATGCCTTTGGATTCTGATGTGTAACCAAATCACCAGCATTATTCTGAGAAAATAACATAGAGTCAGCACAGTTTGCAAAGCATGTTGCCACAGAGTGACCCATCCTCCAACCTCCCCACCCCCACCCGGACACTCCTCCCAGAATTCCTCTGGTGCCTGTAATCCAAGGAGCCATGCAGGCAAGCCTGATAGTAATAGTTAACATTTATGGATACTGATAATGCTCCAGACACTATGATTGACACTTTTCATATATTAACTCATTCAGTCCGTTGAGGTTGCAGGAAGGGTGCAATAAATACATCCTTGTCTCCCAGTTCAGAACCAAATGAGAAATAAAACTCAAGAAGGAGCCTTATATTTTTTTGTTTGTTTTAATGTCAGTTTTATTACCTCCAAGGATGACTTGAGGACATGGCTTTAGCCTTCTAGCCATGATGGGATTCCTCACTACTTCACCCCTGTACTCACTAGACTTATTCCTTCTGGCACTGGCTCAGCTGGTCAATTGAGCCTTCCCCACAGGGGTTGCACCTGGGCACCCGTATACTGTGTGGCTTAGGAGAAGGACTGGTCTCCTTGGAGAAAGACAGAGTTGGGGGATGAGCTGTCTAATTTCTTCCATATTTACTCAATCAGAGAAGCCACCCCTTACTGAGAGTAAAAGCATGGAGACAAGCCAGGAGTAAAACTTTAGCAAAACTCCCTCTATATGGAAACGAGGAGGCCAAGAGAATAGAAATTTCTCCAATCATAATCCTTTAAATAAAACCAAGAGGTAAAAAATACTAAGTGCTCCAATTTAAACACAAATATAACAGGCTAACTGAGAATTTAAGTCCTTGTCCAAGGATGGCTTTTGCAAATGGCAGAGGCACCCAGGCCCGTGGGACCCCAGAGATCAGGCTCCTATGCTCACTAGATGGTACATCAGGAGTACATTCATGATGTACAGAATGCTGCCAACCCTTATTAGCTCTTTTCACGCTGCTGTGCATCCCTGGTAAAGACTGTTATGTTGGAGTGGATCCTGAACATTGGATTCACCCACCCAGTGGCTGGGAGTCCTAGCTCTACACTCACTGTGTGTTAGCAAGCTATTCCTAGTTCTTGATTTCTTTACCTGAAAATTTGGAGAGGTAATGCTTACTTCACTGGTTGTTGTAAAAATCAAATGAGACGATGAGTATTACACCTGTGGCACATAATAGTGTGCCACTCGAAAGGTATAATAATGATTTTCCCTTTCCCTACTATTTTATAGGCAGACAGATGTCATTGTTCCCTTTTACAGATTCGTAAACTGAGACTAGAAAAGATTGAGTAATGTACTCATAGTACTTACATCTGGGCTGACAAGTTAGAATTTTTTAGACTATGTCCTTTTTGTTTTTCTGTTCAGTCAAATAAATGCTAGGATGTATCCACATATATGGAACTAGATTTAAATGTTGAAAGACCCTAGAAAAATAAGGATTGCCTGTTTTTGAGGAAATTCAGTTAAGAAGAGCCAAACCAAAAAGCTCATTTGGATCCTAGAAGCTCTCCTTGCCAAACCACAACAGCAGGAATGTTAGAAGTGGCTGAGGCCTGGGAGCCTCTCTCGACCAAGCCCCATGCTTTGCAAATGAGACCCAGAAGCTCCAGCAGAGAGGAGACAGGCCTCACCCCGGATTTGGCAGGGATGAAGTTGGAACGAAAACCCAGTATCACCTGGCATTTTCCCAGACTTCTGGGAGGCCTTTTCCTCCTTTAGGTACGTTTTTGTTTGTTTGGGATTCCCTTTGCTCATTCATGGGCCTATGTGGTACTCCTATAGAATGGCCCCTTGCATGAAACTATGTGTCTTCCTTAGAGTCACGGACTCTGGAACCTTTACCTCTGGTTTCTCTGATTCAGTCCAAGGTGCTTCAAGTCCTTTCTGCCTCCCTCCACTCTTTCCCTCAATGCTCCTGTGTCTTGGAATAGATGGAGTTCATCAAGATTAGATCAGCATGAACACTTTTTCTCCAAAATTCAACTGTGAGGCTGAAATTTCTTTCCCTCTACCAGAGTCCCCTCTCCACCTCTGTCATCAGAGATATCTTGATGGGTTCTAATAATTTCTGAGATGGTAATAATAATGAGATGATAATTTTATGCTAATTTTGCTGCAAAAACAGACCAGATGTCTCTACTGCATTAAATGCCTCTTAATACTCTGTTTAGCTCTGTGTTCCTATCATCGTCAAAAACATTCACTGCAAAACTGTCCCCATGGACCATTCTGTCACCATCAAGCAGTATCTAAAGAAAATAGATTAATCAGAAACCTGCAGTTATAGGCTTCTCCAGGCAGTGGACATTGATAGTTCATAGGAGAGGAGAAAAAAAAATCTGTCAGAGAAACTCTAAGATGTCATCTCTCTGGATAAAGAACTTATTTTTTTCAACTCATTAACTTAGAATCTAATTTCTTGGAAATGTGTAGGTTCAAGTCAAGTACTTTGGGGGGAAATAGTATCCACTATTAGATATTTGAAGAAGAGATACAAAGAAAGGGAAATGTGACTTATAGTACAGTTTACTTGCTTTAGTGGAAAGTAACATAGGTTTGGGGGTAAAATAAACCTGGAAGTAACTTCCGAGTCAAAAACTGTATAAACCTAGGCAAGTCTCAATTTAATTATCCCTAAAAAGTTTATTAATAGCTTATGCCCTCTGAGCCACTGAGGACTAGACATAGCATATGCATATGTATCTAGCATATAAAAAGCCCTGCACATAGTAGGCCCTGAAATAATTTTAGTTTCTCTTCTCTTTGGAAGGTCCAAACTTAACAGTGGGTTGAAGGTGCTGCCATGAGTCTACCATGTAACTATTATCTCCCAGTCATCCTTTAATAAAGCTATGGAGTGGATCTTATGTTTAGGGAATAATTCTTTTGAAGTTCAAGTTTTTCTTTCTTTTTTTTTTTAAGATTTTATTTATTTGAGAGAGAGTGAGAGTGAGAGCGAGAACATGCACAGAGGGAGATGGAGAGGGAAAAGCAGACTTCCCGCTGAGCAGGGAGTCTGATGTGGGGCTTGATCCCAGGACTCTGAGGTCATGACCTAAGCTGAAGGCAGAAGCTTAGCCCACTGAGCCACCCAGATGCCCCTAAAGTACAAATTTTTCATTTCTGCTCTAGATTACTCTCCTTGGGTCTTTAGCTTACTTTGTACCAAGTTGCTTTTTTTTCCCCCAAGTATTTAAAAAACATTAATATGTTTGATTCCCATAGCAGCTTTAGAAAGTAGTATTTTTACTAGGCTAATTTTTTTTTTTTAAATGAGGAAGCTGTAGTACAAAAGGAATGTGACCAAAGTCATGAAGTTAGTAAGTGGTGTAGTCAGAATTTGAACTCAGGAGGGAAACTTTGCTCTCAAACACTTCACTGCTTTAATTAGAATTTCACTATAGGAAAACTTAAAAGTTTTTTCCAGTCATAAATTTTCATCTACTTCTCTCCTATAATTTAGCTATCGACCATATGTCCACATATTCAACTAATTTTCCATTTACCTGTCCATAGAAATCATTTCTATTTTTCTTTTTTAGTATCTATTCTTATTTTTGTAACAACCTCCATTCAGGAAACTTTAAGTTGATTGTATGACTAGCAACTGTATTGAGTAGGTGGGATTAAGCCTACAGACTCTGACCTCTGGCCATGTTACCTATGAGCTGTGTGTTCTTAGAAAGCTTCCCAAACTTGTTGTGCTTCAGTTTCCGCATCTTGAAAGTAAGGATAATGCTACCATCTATATCAACAGAAGATTTTAAAGATTAATGACTTAAAGCATTTAGAACTGTGCCAGGCACATGGTCATCGCTGGTAAAAAAAAAAAAAAAGAGCTCTTTATTATTAGGTATAACTATGTTATTATCTCTCATTAATTTTACTGCCTTATTTTTACACAGAAATATTCAGCTTACTAAGTTTTTTTAGATATGTTGAATGATTTTCAACTTTTAAGTAAAAACCTAAGGTAAATAGACCTGTTTTTCAAAACAAGTTATCAAAATATACTATGGGTTGAATTCTGTCCCCCAAAATTGATATGTTGGAGTCCTAAGCCCCACTACCTAAGAATGGAACTTTATTTGGACATAGGGTCTTCATAGAGGTAATCAAGTTAAAATGAGGTCATTAAGGTGAGACCTAATCCATATCACTGGTATCTTTATAAAAAGGGGAAATTTGAAAATATATGTGTAGAGAAAAGACATTGAGAGGAAGCACATGGGGAAGATGGCCATTTCTAAGTCAAGGAGGAAGGCCTGAAACAAGTCCTTCCTGAACAGCCCACAGAAGGAACTAACCCTGTTAATGTCAGCAAGATGGCAGACCAGGAGGTTCCCAGCCCATATCCCCCCACAGAAACAAACATTTGATAGTATCCATAAACAAAACTGCCTTAGTGGGAGCTTTGGAATCTAGGTAGATAACCTAGAAGAAATGGATTAATTTCTAGTAACATACAACCTGTCAAGACTGAATCATGAAGAAATAGAAAATCTTAAAAGACCAATAATGAGTAATGAGATTGAATCACTAATTAAAAACCTCCCAATAAAGAAAAGACCAAGACCAGATGGCTTCACTGGCAAATCATACCAAACATTTATTTTTTTTAAAGATTTATTTATTTATTTTAGAGATAGAGTGTATAAGTGAGGGGAAGGGGCAGATAAAGAAGAGGAGGGAGAGGGAGAGAATCCCAGCAGACTCCCTGCTGAGTGTGGAGCCCAACATGGGGCCTGATCTCATGACCCTGAGATCATGACCTAAGCCAAAATCAAGAGTTGGACACTCAGCCAACTGAGCCACCCAGGCACCCTGAATTTATACCAAACTTTTAAAGAAGAATTAATGTCAATCTTTCTCAATTCCTTCCAAAATGTCAAAGAGGAGACATTTCCAAACTCATTTTATGAGGCCAGCATTTCCTGGATCCCAAAGCCAGATAAGGACACCACAAATAAAGAAAATTATGGGCCAATATCCCTAGTGAATATACATGTAAAAATACTCAATAAAATACTAGCAAATCAAATTCAACAGTACATTAAATAATGTAGATAGTAGACAATACACCATCATCAAGTGGCACTTATCCCTGGGATGCAAGAATGGATTGACATATGCAAATCAATAAATGTGATGTACCACATTAACAGAATGAAAGATAAAAATTATATATAATCATCTCAACAGATAAAGAAAAAATCATTTGACAGAATTCAACACCTCTTCGTGATAAAACTCTCAACAAATTAGGTATAGAAGGCAGAAATCTACCTCAACATGAGAGGCCATATATGACAATCCCACAGCTAACATTGTACTCAATGGTAAAAGACTGAAATATTTTCCTCTGTGATCAGGAACAAGATAAGGATACCCACTCCTGCCACTGTTCAACATAGTACTGGAAGTCACAGCCAGAGCAATTAGGCAAGACAAATGAATAAGAGGCATCCAAGTTAGAAAGCAAGAAGTAAAACTCTTTATTTGCAGATGCCATGATCCTATATATAGAAAACTCTAAAGACTCCACTAAAAACTGTTAAAACTGATAAATGAATTCAGTAAAGTTGCAGAATACAAAATTAACATACAAAAATTAGCTGTGCTTCTATACACTAACAACAAACTATCTGAAAAAGAAATTAAGAAAACAATCCCATTTACAATGGCACCAGAAAGAATAAAATACTTAGGAATAAATTGGAACAAGGAAGTAAAAGAACTGTACACTGAAGACTACAAAACATTGATGAAAAATTAAAAAAGATATGAATAAATTGAAATATATCCCATGTTCATGAATTGGAAGAATTAATGTTGTTAAAATGTCCAAAATTACCCACAGATTCAATGCAACTCATATAAAAATTCCAATGGCATCTTCACAGAAATAGAAAAAAAAACTATCCTAAAATTCATGTGAATACAAAAGATATTGAGCAGAAAAAGTGATCTTTAGCAAGGCAAACATAGCTGTAGGCACCACACTTCCTGATTTCAAAATATAGTTTAAAGCTACAGTAATCAATATAGTATATTACTGGAATAAAAACAGATCATAGACCAATTGAACAGAATAGAAATCCGAAATAAATCTATGCATTTGCAGTCAATTTATCCCTAACAAGGGTGCCACAAACACATAACAGGGAAAGGAGAGTCTCTTCAATGAATACTGTTGAGAAAACTGGGTATCTAAGAGCAGAAATATGAAATTGGATCCTTACCTCACATCATATACAGAAATAAACTCAAAATGTACTAAAGAATTAAACATAAGAGCTGAAACTATGAAACTACTAGAAGAAAATATAGGGAAAAATCTTCCTGACATTGGTCTGGGCAAGAGTTTTTTGGATATGACCCCAAAAGCACAGGATCCAAAAGCAAAAATAGACAAGTAGGATTACATCAAACTAAAAAGCTTGTACACAGTGAAGGAAACAATTGAAAGACTGAAGAGACAACCTAAGAATGGGAGAAAATATTTGAAAGCCATATGTATGATAAGAATTAATATACAAAACATATAAGGAACTCGACTCGGTAAGAGGAAAATAAACAGATTTTAAAAATGAGCAAAAACCCTGAATCCAGATTTCTCAAAAGAAGACATGCAAATGGCTAACAGGCATATGAAAAAGTCCTCACCATCACTAATCATCAAGGAAATGAAAATGGGAACTAGTTCATCTCATGTCACAATGAGATATCTCCTCACACCTGTTAGGATGTCTGTCATTAAGAAGACAAGAGATCACAAATATCTGTACACCATTGGTGGGAATATAAATTGGTATAGCCATTATGTAAAACAGTTTGGAGGTTCCTCAAAAATTTTAAAATACAACTACAATATGAACCAGCCATCCCATTTCTGGGTATATATTTGAAAGAAATCAAATTAGTATCTCAAAGAGATATCTGCACTCCGTTTGTTATAGCATTATTCACAGTTGCCAAGATATAGAAACAACCTAAATATCCATTGACAGATGAATGGAAAAAGAAAATGTGGTATATGTATACCATGGAATATTAGAGCCTTAAAAAACAAGGGAATTCTGTCACTTGCGACAACCTGGATGAACCTAGAGGACATTATGCTAAGTGAAATAATCCAGATACAGATCCAGAAAAAACAAATGCTGCATGATCTCACTTATGTGTGGAATCTAAACAAGTCAAACTCATAAAAGCAGAGAGTAGAATGGTTTCTAGGGGCTGGGATTGGGGAAATGCAGAGATGTCTGTAAAAAAGGCTGGCTTTGAGGGTGATGCTTAGTTATGCAGTATGAACAAGTTCTGGAGATCTAATTTACAACACGGTGACTATAGCTAATTATGCTGTATTGTACATTTGAAATTTGCAAAGAGAGTAGATATTAAGTGTTCTCACCACACACATACACAAATGGTAACTAGGTGAGGTGATGGAAATGTTAATTAATTTGATTGTGGTAATCATTTCACAATGTATACATATATCAAAATATTACGTTGTACACCTTAAATAGACACAATTGTTATTTGCCAATCATGTCTCAATAAAGCTGGAAAAAAATAAAATTACAGTTTTGAAAAAAAGAAAAACCAACTCTGCTGACACCTTGATTTTGAACTTCTGGCCTCCACAATTTGAGACAATACATTTCTGTTGTTTAGGCCACCCACTTTGTGGTGCTTTGCTATAACAACCTTAGTAAACTAACACAGAGTAGTAAAATGAATTGTCATACTGAATATACGAAGAACCAGGATAAAACCTACTTTTCTGGTTCTAGCCTGTGTGCTTTTTCTGGTAACTTAGATGCTTTCTGTGATAAAACCTACTTTTCTGGTTCTAGCCTGTGTGCTTTTTCTGGTAACTTAGATGCTTTCTGTGATAAAACCTACTTTTCTGGTTCTATCCTGTGTGCTTTTTCTGGTAACTTAGATGTTCTCTGTCTAACAATTCATTAATCCTTCTCTGCTTCCCCCTTCCTAACTATCCATTTTTGAAGTTAGCAGGAGCTTCCTGGTCTGGAATGTTGTGCATAAGGCAAGTACCTTAGCGCAAGGTGAGAGTATGCTTTCTGCTTCCAGGATGCTTATACCTGGGCTGAGGATACTCTAACGTATTCTAAAGTGAGATGTGACATTATCATGTGCAAGTTAGTTCACAAGGAATAACAAAATCACACTACCCCTCAAACATGACCCTCTTAGGTTGTTCAGATATCACTGGAGCTGAGACCTCTCAGGACCTCCACCATGGCTCCAGTTCACGCAAGGAAGTATACATAAGGTAAAGGAGCCAACTGCCTCTCATATTCTCCTAGTTATCTCATGATTCAGGCCCCAAATGCTTTTTTTTTTTTTTAGATTATTTATTTATTTATTTATTTGAGAGAGAGAATGAGAGATAGAGAGCACGAGAGGGAAGAGGGTCAGAGGGAGAAGCAGACTCCCTGCCAAGCAGGGAGCCCGATGTGGGACTCGATCCCGGGACTCCAGGATCATGACCTGAGCCGAAGGCAGTCGCTTAACCGACTGAGCCACCCAGGTGCCCGGCCCCAAATGCTTTGTAAACAAAAATGCTATACAAATGTTAACATAGTGTTTTCATGTATGCAAATCCAGGCCTTGAAATTATAGAATACAGACAGACTTAGAAATGATTAATGGCAGACTAATGAGATTGTATAACTATGCAGTCCATGAATAGAATCTTATAAAAAATGAACTGTTAGAAGATATTGCGTTTTGCCAAAATGCCATTCCTGTAAGGGCATCGTATCCCATTATCAGCTCAGTGGCATCAATCATGTGGACACCATTGTCAAAGGTGTCATTAGAGGGACTCTAAGTTCTGATAAGCTAACCCAGTTCTGTTATGAAGTTTATTTTAAGCTGTTTTGGCTTTTTGTTTCATTCTGGATCTTGAGAGCTTTTCTTAGAAGAACAGTTTTTCACATGGTTCAGGACCTAAAAATCACTCTGTTGTACTATAAAATTCTCCAATATTCAGCATAAGTTCTCTTGTTCTAGAAGGACATGGGCTTATCTATGAGTTTTAGGGTTTATTAGCTATAGCTCCAAAGAAAAGAGGATTAGTCTAATTTCTAGCATGTCATGACACTTGACTTAAGCTCAGAAGCCAGGATTCTCAAGTAGCTTCGGACCCATGGTCTGTGGTTTTAGGGCAATAGTATATGACCTAACTTCAGGAAACTTGGATTCTCACCCCAGCATTGTCATTGTTTTGACATTATATAGTTCGGAGATTATTTATGTACTCTGAACTTTCCCCCCCCTTAGAATTTAGTTCAGTGAGTTTTGGCAAATATATATGCCCATGTAACCCATACACATGAAATGGTGTAGAACGTTTCCATTACCCCAGATTGTCCTCTCCTGGCTCTTTCCCGTCAATCCCCCTGAATCCACAAAGGGATCATCACTTTTCTCACCTCTGTCACCACAGACCACAGAGTGGGTTTGCTTATTGTAGAACTACATATAACATGCACTCTTTGCGTCTGGCTTCCCCCACTCAACATAATACCTGTGAGATTGATCCATGTTATTCCATGACCAGCCAATTCCCCCCTTTATTGCTGAGCCAAAGTCCTTGTATAAATGGATGTATATGAACCATTCTTAATTAATAAAAGGAGTAATCTGAATTTGAGACCTAGATCCACATGCAACTAGCTCTGTGATTTCGGGCAGGTATTTGACTCTACGGACTTGTTTTCCTTATCTGTATAACATGGAGAATAATCTCACCTCTCCCTCTCTGTTTAACAGTTTACAACAAGGATTACACACACTAAAGGTTTTTCCCTCACCACTATTACCACTCCAGCCCAGCGATCATCCTTTCCTGCCTGAACCTCACACAAATCAATGTGTAGAGTATTGTATAATTTCAGTGTGCAGTGCAACATGTACACTTTCATGTGTGGCTTTTTTTCAACACAATGTCTGTGAAATTAATCTACATTAGCCTGCCAACTAATCTTCCAACATCTGTCATTCTCCTCTTGGCAGCCAGGATGAACTTTTAAATGTAAATCAGAATACATCATTCCCTTCCTTAAAATTCTTCAAGGGCTCCCCACTTCCTTTAGAACAAAATAGAAAATTTTATCAGACCCTACCTGGACCAGCCTCCCCTTCCCCCACCCATCCTCATTTCTTGCCCCTCTCCCACCACTCAATATACTTTGTTTCCTTGTCTCCAACATGCTCCATTCATTCCTACTATGGAACCTGAAGAATGCTTTTCCCTTCTATCACAAGTATGCTTGTTTCTTACATTTAGACCTCAGCTTAAATGTTCCCATCTCAGGGTACCTGGGTGGCTCAGTCGGTTAAGCATCTACCTTCGGCTCAGGTCATGATCCTGGGGTCCTGGGATCTCGAGCCCCATGTTGTGTTGGGCTCCCTGCTCAGTGGGGAGTCTGCTTCTCCCCTCCTTCTACTTCTCCCCCTGCTTCTGCTCTCTTTCTGCTAAATAAATAAAAATAAAATCTTAAAAAATAAATGTCCCCATCTCAGAGAGGCCTTCTCTGACTTCTCTAACTCAGTGGAGAATCATGCTAGGCACACAGAAATTGCTCACTTATTATTTGTTAGATGAATGAATAAAGGAGAGTGGGAACATTCTGCATACTATAAAGCATAAAATGCATGTGGACATTTGTTAGTTTTTTTAAAATAACAAACATACATAATAAAAGATATACTCATAAGTTAGACCATGTCTTTGTGGCCACTACGAAAAAAGACTGGCATAGATCCTGCTTTCCAGAAGCTTCCACCTACAGTGTACCGTAAGAGATAGGGAGACTTGAAACTATCTAATGATCTGGAAATGATAACTGAAAAACACATTAGCCAAAGTTCCTGAGGGTTTAGGTCTGGCATGTGAGAGGCTTCCTATGGGAGGGAAGACATGGGAAGTGTTGGAGTCCGTAAAAAGATCGGGTTTAGTTTCATGAGATAATGGGAGGGCAATGACGATGAAATTATTGTTGTTGATTTTTCCTTCTTACTTTTATAAATCAGAATGTTAGTGCATAAATTATCAGTAAATACAATTTAGGGTATCTTCTGAATAAACTCCATTTTCCTTCTCCTGAAATTAACAATGTTTTGCTCTGGCTATTGAACATGCTGGCGGATACCCAAGGCATACTCAACACTCCTGCTGCAAACAGCTAGTTTTAAGTTCTCCTTTACCCCTTCCGGTCTCTTCAAGACAGAATTGCATTTGTCCCCAAGCCTGTATATTCATATTGTATTTATTGTTTTATAAATTGATAAAATATGAGTAGGAAAAAAAGAATTATTTCGATGAAAACTAAGTGGAGCCTTTTGGAAAGACTGGATAAGGGTGATTTGCCTTTTTTTTTTTTTCCTGTTGAAATAGGTGTGGGCAATACAATCGTAGAAGATTTGGATAGGGTTGTAGAGATCTAGATATATTCTGCATTCAGATTGCTTTGGGTGTCTTCAAGTTCCCTCATAATTTAAGGAAACAGAAACTCAAATATTTGCTTTTAGGCAAGTTATTTCTATACAAAGAAAACTCTGGATCTACATCAAAAGATTAGCAAACAACAACTCTTCTGATTAATGAACTAACTAAAGGTTCTGACTCACGTGAGAAAAAAAGTGCTTTCATGGAGCTGAATGTAGTCTGTTTTTCTGCTATTTTGGAAGTATAATCAGTCATCAGAATGGAGAAACTGAGACTCTCATTCAACTTTGTAATTCACCACTGCTAAATCCAATGTTCATTTCTTAGTCTTCTTCATATTTGAACGTAAGCTCCTGAAACAGTCAACTTTCCCCTCCTCCTTGAACTATTTTCTTCACTTTGTTCCCAGGAACAACTCCTTTTGTTCACTTCCTACCTGGATGATTCCTCCAATTCAATCTATTTTTTTCCTGGTTCATCCTCATCTTTTCTAATCCAGGGCTTAATTTTTAGATGTCACCTCTTCTCTAAGGCTGAGACACTTGGTGGTCTTGTCTGGTCTCATGACTATAAATATTATCTACACACTGATAACTCCCACATTGATATCTCCAGCCTAGACCGCTCACAGGAACTCTGGATTTGTATATCCAGCTGCTCACTCACTGTCTCCATTCAGATATTTACTAGGCATTTCAAAATTAGCATATTAAAAACCTCACTTCTCTTCCTCCTCCCCAAACTGCTTTACCATAGGCTCCATCTCAGTAACAACTCCATCCATCCAGTTATTCAGTCCAAAAAGTTTGGAGCTGTCTTTTATTTCTCTCCTTTACAGACCAGTTTGATCTATTAATGATCTGATTGGCTCTACTTCAAAAGTAATGCCAAATTTAATCTCTTCTCACCACTTGCCCCTCATTCAATTCACCATCATCTTGAAACTGTACTTACGCAAAGCCCTCTAAGTCTCTCTCTTCTACTCTGGATCCCTTACCATCTATTCTTAAGAAAGCAGCTTGAGTATTAATAAAAAAAGAGAATTAATAAAATATCTTCTTTTAAGATTGTTGTAGAGACTACATATAAAGAAATTAGGAGAGTGTCTGCAGAGGGCAAGCCATAAATCTTCTCTAATGTTGTTGTTATAGGACATAGTTACACCAAGTTTTCCATTTCTCCCATGAATCTTAAATAGCAAATTTCTCCCCTGCATCCATAAATATGTTCATGTCTCCAGAAACATTTCCTTGAATGTGCATCCCTCCTCAGCCTCCTGGTCCAACTCTGACTCCTTTTAACAAACTTATTTCAGCACTAATGTACTCTACTGGTAATGCTTCTTCATCTTGCATTCTACATCTTTCTCTTCAACTCTTGGATGAGCTGTCTTTCACTATGTCCCTGATGCTATAACAAATAAATCCACTGAGTGTTCTCTGCTTTTGTGAGTATAGACAATACTTTCCCTCAGTATCTCCTCCAGTGATTTCCCTGATATGACTCCTGATTCTTCTCTTACGCTGAGATAACTAATTTAATGCACATATCTTCAGATCTTAGTTGTTAGTGTTTGTGAGGATTTTGATTGCCGAGTGTGGCCCTCTTCTCTACGCCTACAATGAATCATAGTGATCAAGCCAATGGCCTTTAATACCACCTATTCCTCAAAGATTTCCAGTTCATATATCTAGCTCAGATGTTTCCCTTAGCTCTAGAATGCCTGAATATGCTCCTCAAAATCAAAATGATCAAAACAAGGACATATAGCAGCATTGTTTGTGATTTAAAAAAATGGAAATAATCTAAGGGCATGAACAGAAGTGGAAATAAATTGAAGTATGGTCAGTCAATATACTGTTATACATCAGGGAAGAGGAATAAACAATAGCTACACAAATAAATTTGGATGAATCTCAAATAATAACAAGATAGAGTGAAAGAATTATCACAGAATGCTATATGCTATATAAAAAATAAACATTTTATTATATGAGAATATATCCACAAGTGGTAGAACTGTGAAGGGAAGGGAGGGGAATGATTCTGGATAGTGAGATGGGTTTGCGAAGAAGCATGCAGGTGGCATCAATGTTAGAAGTAACATTCTCTGTGTAGTGAGCTCACAAATATTCATTTCCTTATGAGTCATAACTTGCTTATATATTTTACATATTCTTTTTATTTTTTACATAACAATTTTATAATAAAGCCAAAACCAGATTTATATTATCCCCAGTGTAAGAGGCTGGCTTGTTTTCTTCTTTTTTTCTCCCTCCCTTCCTTCCTTCCTTCCTTCCTTCCTTCCTTCCTTCCTTCCTTCCTTCCTTTCTTTCTTTCTTTCTTTCTTTCTTTCTTTCTTTCTTTCTTTCTTTCTTCTGTTCCCTGTCTTAGTTTATATCAACATCATTCACCTATTTGCTCCAGTTAGAAAATTTAACCACATTTTAAAATTTCTTTTTTGTCTGTCGCATTCAGTTATAAAACATGTTATCATGTCTCATCATCAATTTGATTTTACACAGACTTAAGCATCAAATCTAACTCTTTGTCTCTATTCCCAGGGTAACTGTCGTACTCAGGTTTAGGAACCCATCAAATGTGCTCCTTGTCTCCTGTAATTTACCTGAGGTCTTGCCCCCAAACACAGATCTGATTATCATTTTTCTAGTTGGAATCTTAGCCAGCTTTCCAAATCTCACAGTCTGACCTGTGTTACCTGCACACCCCATCTCCTATGATTTGATAGCTATTTCTTTCTCTAACTCCTAGACCCCATGATCTTCCTTTCTTCAAAGCATGGACCCTCTACCTGTATGGACCCTCATACCTCATGCCTCTCTTTTCCTTCCTCCTGCACCTGCATAACATCTTCTTGTCATTTAAACCTCAGAATAAATATAATCACTGGCTACCTACATACATTCATCATTCACCCTCCTGGTTCCCATTGCTCTCTGTGCATATTTGCATCATTGTACAAGTTTACTCAATCCTGATGGTTTTCTGCCTCCTTATCAGCTAGACCACAAGCTCCTTGAAGACAGAGAGATTGTCTTATTTGTCTTATTCAACATAATGTGTGCCAATCTGGATGTATGGCATGATTACCTTCCATTTTCAACATATATCCCAAGTTCAAGATTCTGTAACTCCAATTCACAGAGTTGCTTGATGACACAGAATGAATGTTTACATCTTCTTAAGTGTTCTTTCAAAAACCTTAACTTACCTATTTATAGAAAGTAGTTATGCTATTTATGGTATTACTAGGACCACACTTAAAAATATTATGAAGGTTTATTCTTTATAAACAAAAGTATGCACACATTGGTGAAAAAGATTGTGGGGACAAGGAAAAAAACCAACACATATTGAGTGTCTATGTGGCAGGAACTAGGCAAGGCTCTTCTACACAATTTTATTTAATCCTCTCAACAACCTTTAATTGTGGATATTACATTTTTTGTTTAATTTGATTTTACACAGACTTAAGCATCAAATCTAACTCTTTGTCTCTATTCCCAGGGTAACTGTCATAGGAAGTGGTGATAATGAGACTCAGGACGCTTAACTATCTTGGCTCAGGTTACAGAGTGAGTTACTGTTTATAAGTCAGGTTAGTCTAGGTTCTGCTGCAGTAAAAAGCAAACCCCAAATATTGGTATCTTAAAACAATGAACATTTCTTCTTAACTCATTCTTTACAACCCATGCTGATTTAGCAATTCTCTGCTTATCACCGTCACCCTGGAATCTAGGCTGACAGACCAGGCCTGTCTCAAATGTTGTCAGATACCACTGTTCATGGGTGCCTGGGTAGCTCAGTTGGTTAAGCATCTACCTTCGGCTCAGGTCATGATCCCAGGGTTCTGGGATCAAGCCCTGCATCGGGCTCCTTGCTCAGCAGGGAGCCTGCTTGTCCCTCTGCCTGCCCCTCCCCCTGCTTGTGCTCTACCGCTCTCTCTCTCTCTCACAAATAAATAAAATCTTAAAAAAAAAAAAGATACCACTGTTCACATTTCACTGGCCAAGCCCCACTTGGCCACACCTAACTCCAAGAGGCCGAAGAAGAATGATGCTAACATTTTTCCCAGAAGGAGGAAAGCAAGAATCATTTGGGAAACAATACTAATGACCATTCTAGGTATGAAACTAAAAATTAAAACCACATCTGCCTAATTTCTAAGTTTATCCCCCTTTCTAGTACAGCAACCATTTTAATTTTTTTCTTTATTTGCGATTAAATTACATTTTACAAAGAAACCTAATATATGGTCCTTGAGGAAGGAATATGGAATCTCTGCTCCAATGATTCTCAAGTGTCAGTGTCCATCAGGATCACTTGCAAATTCTAGGACTCCACATCCAAAATTAGAATCTTCTAAGGGGAGGGGAAGGAGCTTGTATTTGGAACAAGCTCCCAGGTATATGGGTTGTTAGTGGGAAACCATATGTTGAAAGAACACTGCTCTAGGTCTAAGGTTTCAAGCCCTCTCCAACTTACTCTAAATTGTCTTGCTGCTTATTACATGTGTTTCCTTCCTGAGGATTCTTCAGTGCAAAGTATAACACATGCTTCTTATGAACACATGATCCTCTCAGATTCTCTTCTAAAGCAGAGTCACTGCCTCTCCTGAATTTCTTTGAGTACAGGAGAGGACAGAGCTTACTGAATAATTCATTTCATCCCTGGACTACTTAAAAGGGGCTCTGCTCAAGTCAGTAGAAACTTTCACATGATTCATTTTAGAGCCACTGATCAAAAAGTACAGCTAATGTGAACAGGTAAGCTCAGGTGATTGATATCTTTCAAGGGACAAAATCCCTATCACTAGGGAAGAGGCTGAGTAATGAAACCAAGTACCAGACAGGCAGAGAAACCTTTCTTTCCCTTTAGGCTTTAAAATAAATTCAGTCATAGTCCCCTGCAAGCCTCAGACTAGACGTTACCATGTCTAAATGGATTCTACAATGTTGGCATCATGTTTCTGGGTCTAAGCTGATAGTGCCTTGTGGTGTTGGTGAATGAGGCAGGCAAGGAATGAAACTGACAGGGCCAGGAAAACATCAAAAATCCCTCAGAAACACAGTGAAGGGGAAGAAAGTCAGCCCTCATCAGACAGAAAGGAGGCAATTCTCACAGAGCTCCTGCATGTATGTCCCTCCGAGGGAGTGTTTTGTTTCACTTGGCTCCCCGTGCCAATCAAAATGCCCCCTTGGCAGTGGATAAAATAAAATAAAGAAGGCCAGAAATAAATGCCAAAACAAATTCATGCACAGAATGACCTTCCAAATGCTGCAAGGCCCAGCTAAGCTGTCCTCTACCAAAATGAACTGAAAGGGCAAAGGAAAAAAAATCTATAATTTAACTTGAGCTAGAAAAATCTTTAAAATGAGCTGAGGTACTAAAATATTTGCAATCTCTTCTTTCTGATGGTGACCTAACATTCAATGAATGCCTGATAATGTGCCAGGTATTTTATACACATTTTCTCCTATTATTTTATAATAGCATTGTGAGATGGATGTCATTGTCTCCGGTTCATATTTGAGGAAATAAGCCAGAGGTTAAGTAAATTGCCCAAGGTCACACTGGAAAGAAGTGAGTCGGAGATATTTATTTTGTTTTACTATAAAATTCATCACATTTTTCCCACACAAGACGACCCCTCAGATTTGTATCAGAATAAGAAAACTCCACTCAATACTTTGAAAATGTCAATGTTCTTCTCTCCCCTTTGTTTGATGGCAAGAAAAGTGCCCCCATCCAAATGGTCAGCTGGCTATGAAGTGGCTGAAGACAAATGTTGTGAAAGTGTACAGATACATATTTTATACCTGCAGTTTAATTTAGGTATAAGAACCTTGGTCCACAAGGCCAGACTCTAGGACTAGTGATCTAGACCTGTGATCTTCAGAAATATTCAGGAGAACCTACACTTCCTTTCACTCTGCTTGGGTGCTTACCAGCAAGGACAATACAGCTGACGGCCACTAGCCAAGGCATACAAGGAACTTTACATAATCCCAGTAGACAAAGCCATAAAGAGTCCAAGGGCAACTAGAAAAAGGAAAACCTCCTGTCACCAGACCTATTGCATCATGTCAGCCTTGGAGAAAGAACTCAGTAGTACTCTCATCGTTCCAGCATGAGACTTTGGCAGAAATCCACCCAGAAAGGAGAGATTGCCCACATAGCCTTCCTTGGCCCCATAGATTCAGATGGGACTAATCACTGTAGTACCAGCTATTGTAAGATTGTAACTGACAACCCAGTAGTCCTCTTTCCACAAGATGCCTCATCCCCTCCATTGTGCTGTTTGACAAGGAAAGGTATGCACGTCCTCCAGCCCACTAAACAAGAATCAAACACAGAGCGAGGAGCTTGAAGAGTGAGCTAACTCAGAAGGCTCTAGCGCTAATATAGGCTATTAGATAAAAAAATGAAAAGTACACAGGTTCAGGAGTCAGACACATTTGAGTTGTCATCTAAACTCTGCTACTAACTAGTTGAGTGACCTTGGACAAGCTACTTAACGTCTCTAAACTTCACAGGGTCACTGTGAAAAACAAACATAAATTTTTGAAGGGAAGCAAAGGGAAGTAGAGTGGTCAAGAACACAGTCTTCGGAGTAAAATTGACTGGAGACCAGCTCCACAATTGAATATCCATGTGATACTGTGCTGGGTAATGTTGTTTACTTCCTAAGCCTCAGCTCCCTCATTTTGGAAAGCTGGGCTGATATATATACCTTGTGTTGGAGGTACACAGAGCAACACCAATGGAGCTTAAAAACAGCTCTAGTTGAAAAAGTAAGAAACAGCTATAACATTACATGCATACATTACACCTTATATAAGAACACATTCACACAAAACACACATATAAATACAATGGAATGGTTACCTGTGGGATGGGGAGAAATTGGAATGGGATTTGGGAATAAAAAGGGATAAATCAATTAATTAAATGAAAAAGGATCCTTGTATAGATAAGTAATAAAAACAGTGCCATATACATACTAAATAGTGCAATTAACTCAGGGCTCTAAAACAGAGGTCTTTCACAAACCAACAATAAAATTAGGGGTAACAGTTGGGGGGGTATCTCCTGGGGTTGGTGGGGGATTAAGTGTGGAAAAGCTTGGGAAGGGTTTAGTGGATTATCGGCCACTTGCCCCATGATGGTAATGGTTTTATTAAGATCCCTAATTGTGTAGCAACGCTCCCTCCTGTTTTCCCACTAGGAAGCTTGGATGGTTTTCTGAGTAACATCCCTGGGTACTTTTTTTGAGAAGCAGGTTATTGCCAAGAATATCTGCAAAATCCATTTTTCTACCTTTTTCACAATTCAGGTTTACAAAAGTGGAGTCTACCTTCCCAAATTCACCCTTCTTTTTGCAAAGGACACAAGTCAAAAACTCTCTGATATAACATAGAAGACTAGACTCTGGCCTGTAAAAATATGAAGCTGATATGAGCTAAAAGCGAATTATGCTAAGTTGACCATTTCTCATCTTTGATATTCAAAATGACTTGGCCAGGTTACATTTATTTATGCGTCAAACTATTAAGGGGGCACAGTGGTCTTGTACCATCTAATCCTTTATTAAACCAAAATTAAAAATAATTTTTGAATTCCATTATTAATATCCTCCTTCTGTGAAAAGTATCTCCCTCAGCAGACCCTATTGACATTCAGTCTAGACACTGCTGGAGGAACTCACTTCATGAATATCAATAAATGTGTTGCATAGAAATGGGAGGATATAAAATTATTTCTGAGCATTTGACAGTTGCCAAATGTTAATATAATAATTAAAAGTGCAGACTGTTTAAATGCTAGGTAGGTGTTCCTTGTGCGGTAGTGCACATTGGTCAAATGAGGACAGCTTCTTTGTTAGAAGGCAGCTTAGGGAAGAAACAACCTTACCTTCAGCTCCTTTTGGCCTATACATTCAGTGACTCCTACATAGAAAGAGAGGAAAAGGCTTCTTTTCAAAATGCCTTCAACAGCCCAGGTTATGCTCTTGATTTAGGAAAAACAAATCCAAAAGTATATTTATATAATCTCTTGCCTTCATCTTCTTTCTCCCCCAACAGCAGACACATTTAAATACTAATGGATTAGTTAGAGGGCAAAAGAAGTCTCGTTGGCTGTGGTTCTCCCCTTCATTTCCACTATCTACCCTACCCCTCATCCAATGCCCCCTCCCACCCTGATACCCTTATTCAATTGTTCTGGGTAGGAATCTGGGCTTCACTAATTTTTAAAAGTTCACCAATTCTTCCTAATGTATAGTCAAGGCTGATACTTGATTAACTAAAGCAATGGTTTTCAAACTTGAGTGGATTTAAGGTTTGTCTGGCATGCTTGCAAAAAATAGAGGTTTCTAGGTTCCACCCCCTGGGGATTTGGGTAGTTCTTAGGTAGGACGTGGGAATCTGTGTTTTTAGCAAACACCCAGGGATTCTGATTCAGGTAGTCCAAGGAATGCATACTGAGAAACCTGCAATGGTTGTATTTTTCATTTTCAGCTTATATAAGTTCTTCACCTCAGCTGTTGAAGAAATGCAGATCAAAGGGCAGGACTATACTCTGTTGCCCTCAATCAAGATACTTTAAATGAAGCCAAGTACATTTTGCTGATAACATTTGCAGGAGCCACCCCAAAAGAATATGGGGAAAGAGATGTAGTATTTACCAAGCACTTACCATGCTCCAGGCATTTTATAAACGCTCTCTGATCTAAGCCTCAAAGCATACAGGTAGAAAGAGGTTACCTATCTTTTCCTGGACTCTACTGCTGAAGAGGGCAGAGCTGGAGTTCATCTTATGTTCTTTCTAAATCCAAGGACCCTGGGAATGGAGGGCAATGGGTCAGGGGTTGGGACATCTAAGTACCAGTGTCTAATTATGACTTTTCCTCATTCCTGTATATTATGAGGCAAGCACCCAAACACTCTCAGTTTTTATATCAGCATCTGGCCAGGTTGGGGATGGGGCAGGGTGGGGTAGGGTGGGGTGGGGTGGGGAGATGGCATCTGCCTCTGCCTGCTTCAGTAAGATCATGTGCAGGTGAAGATGCATGAGGTTTGTGCACGTGAAAGCACTTGAGATTTGTTGGAGGAAAACCATTATGTAGATGAGTAAGATTTAGTTTGTAAAAAGAAAAAAATACTAATATGGTTGGATACCCTATACATTTGTTCATTTGTCCATGCCTCCATTCATCAAACATGATTTCAACACTTAGTGTTTACAGAACCCAGAAGACTGGAAAGGTACTGGCTCTCTAGAGACAAAATATTTTCAGTTTGGTGGCAAAAGGAGGAAGTGAATTAGATGGAAGACAATGAAAAATAGAGAAGAGGGATTGAGGAAAGTAGGAGCAGGGAGAAGAGGAGATAGAATGTGGGTTAGAGAGAGTTGGACAGGAATAGAACACATTTATGGAAACATAAATGTTTTACACTTTACAAAATGCTTTAACATGTAGAGGAATCACCTTGAAGAATATTGTTTGAAGACATTCCTGGACCCCCACCCCCAGAAATTCTGATTTAGTGGGTCTGGGCTGAAACTGCTGGTTGTAGGTTAGATTGTAGTTCATGGACAGACTATGTTTTGAGTGGTACTGATTTAATTCTCGGTACAACACAAGGAGGAAGGTAAGGCTGGTGTTATAACCCCCATTTTCCATTCTCATTAAAAAGAAGAAGGAAGAAAAAAGAAGAAAGAGGAGGAAGAAGAGAAGGAGGAGGAGAAAGAAGAAATTGAAGTTCAGAGAAGTTAGGGAACTGGTTTAAGGCCCCAAAGCCACCAGGACTTTGTGATGCCAAGTCTTACACTCCTCTCTATGTGAATGATTGAAGTTCAATATTCTTTGAGGTTGTGCATGGGGAACTCTGAATGACTATTGCCTTCAAAGTGGAGAGCCTTGTTGTGGGTACAAATATTGTCTTAATGGATTGTAAGGAATTTCCTTTAACCATAAATTCTCTGAGAAATAGTCCCAGCAAGATATAATCTATTTCTGTTCCTTAAAGAGTCAACATTCCCACAGCAGGAGAACTAGATGTCAGAAGGCCTCTTTGTAGAGATTGGCAAGGTATATAACCTCCTTCTGGTTAAGTTTTAACCACCTCTTGGGACTGTAGTGAGGATTAACCTGATCCAAAATACTTTTGGCAATTCCTGACACATAGTAGGTTTTCTAAAAAGGCTAGTTCCTGAATTTCCCTTTTCATTCTCAATCCAGCTAAGAATAACTGAGCACTAGCAAAATAGTAAGAATTTAAGGTACGCTGAGATATGGGTGAGGCCCCTAATTTACTTTAGATTATTTAATTCTCTGCACAATCCTAGAATGCTGTTTCTCTGAGTTTTCCCATTTCATAAATGAGGAAACCGAGGCACAGAATAGTGAGGATCTTTTCCTATTTTCCCACTAATTCAAGGTAAAGCTAGGAGTTTAACTGAGGCAGTCTGTTTCCTGAGCCCGCTCTCCAAAGCATGGTGTGAGGTTGCTTTTCCAGCCTGTCAGTCAAGATGTTTCCATTATGCAATTCTACCATGAGCCGATGTCTGTACCAGATGTAGGGAATGCTGCAGAGATGAATATGTTTCTTGTTCTGTGGTTGAAAGTTATCATAAATTCTTCTAGGGCAGGGCCCTATTTTACTCATCACTGTGTTTTGTGTTGAGTGGGCACTCAGTGAATATCTACTGAATGAAAAAGGGAGTTCAGCTCACTAATTTTATTTTGATCATTGATCAAGTAAACACTGATGCATCAATTAATACATATTAATTTTAAACATACATATACATACATAGGCATATATGTTTGTGTACATATGCATATGTGTACACAATGTACACATAGATGTACACATGCACAAACACACACACTCACACACATACACACAAAAGCTCCCCCAAGACTTAATGACATATAATACTCAGGGATGACACTTTGGCTCCAGAACTTTTTAAGTAACCAACAATGATTCACATGTGCAGCTATGGTTGAGAACCTGGTTGACATAAAGCTTAAATAAATAGGTCTATGTTCCCACAGTAAGGTGCAAAAATTAAAATTCAAGCATTTCAACATCAGTGATTAGCCACTTATTTTCTTCCCCCTTAAACTTGACAATATCACTATGGAATCCCCATAGTAATAGTGAGCTCCCTATCTCAAATGGAGATTGGGAAGCAAGCCATTTTAGGAGGACTTATCAGACTAGTTTGAACCCTATGCCCCTGACCCCCAAAACAGATCTATAAAGATCTCTCCAAAGGGCATATGCCCTGGTTAGTAACTGTTCTTATAGAGAAATTTACTTAAATTCTCCTTTGCTCTTGGTGAGTTTAACAAAATAAAAACTTCTTATGCCAAAAAAAAAAAAAAAAAAGAGCCCGATGAACTTCGACAATAAATATTGAAGCTGAATCTTAGCAAATGATTCTGCCTCTCTGCTGGTGACCTTAGCCTCCACTTGGTCTTTAGCCATGGCAGGTGATTGTTTATATGTAGCTTAATTAGTTAACCATAGTTAAGTGCTTCAAGAGCTCATCAGTTTGGCATTAAAGGACAATTACCCATCATCACTGCATTCCCAGGGCATTTGATGAAGCTGAGTCATATACCTGATCCTGAGTGGGGAAAATTAGGCAAGGGCAGAGTGTTTTGCAAAAGCCTCACAAACAAACAGCATGGTCTGCCCAGCTACTGAAGCTCATAAAGCCCATGGCAAGTAGCTCAGTGGAAAAGAGGAGTGAGGTGAAACACAGACATAAGCCTTTTTTAGCCCAATCTCACCTGAGCCACGTGAGCTCCCGTAACAGCCTGGATCTGCTCCACCTGTGATTGGCTCCATTTGTTTTACAGGAAACCTTCGTTTTTGAAAGGGAGCTGCTAAGCTTTTCAGTGCCTGGAGCAGAACATGTTAGTGCCTTGATTCCAAGGGTGTGGATCACATAAATCTGAAGTAGTTCTGGTTTCGGTGGGAATACTGAAACCTTTCTCAGCTGACGCATCTACGAATTAAAGAAGCATGACAGCTTTGAACCGTTGTCAAAAGCTGCATGGAGCCTCATTTCTGGAAGGGGTGTTCCATTTTCTGTGATTTATCTTGGAAGCATCTCCTTAAATCTTTCCCCTGTTCCCTCCACCTACTTTATTTCCACTCCTCTTTTGGCTCTGCCAGGATAGGTTAAAATACTAGGAATGTGGAGACTGAAAATAATTTAGGGACTCTATCATTACACTGTGTTAGCAAAAACATGAAATTTCAATATTTTGTCAAGAGCTTGTTTTTGAAAGATTTCTATCAACATATACACACATCTCATGTACACCTCATTATTATTATTATTTTTTAGTTGTTTCTCTTTGCTTGTTTTTAGAACAGGAATTTGCAAGCTTGGGAAAGAAATCTTGTCACTATAAGTGACTGGAGATTTTTCTAAGTCCCCTGTTGGCAAAAATTATATTGTTGAAGGGCAGTACTCACTTTCATAGGTCCAGCTGAGTGAATTTCCAACTTATCATGTTGGTGTCACTGAAGAAAGCATCGATGTTTTATGTTCATGCATTCATTCATGCATTTAGCAAGTTTGCACTTGGGGCCTTTTGTGTAGGAAGACCAGTGCCTAGGAGATAAAGAGAATAAAGACCAAAAATAGTGAAACCTACTTTTAAGACTCACAAAGTTGTGAAGAAGGTAAGAACCTTGTACAATATGTTCCCAGGGAGAATATTCAGATGCCCCAAGAAAAGTATAGACAAATGCTCTGAGAATTGGCAAGAGGGAAGCATGGGTTATGGTGGGTGGATGGGTTCAGGCACCGCTTCGGTGAGGAGAAGGCAACTGACAGAGCCTTCGAGTATGGTGAGAAGGGAAAGATCCTAACATTGTAAAGGAGAGAAGGCAATGGGTGAAAAATTGTTAGGTCCGGGAGCAGAGCTGAAGTACGAATGTTGTTGGTGACCTTAAGATTATAATAATGCCCATCTGCTCAGTTATGTAATTTATTCTCTGACTCCCAGAATGTAGGAAACAAGCCCGAAAAAGGCAGTAGGGATTCATCCATGGATAGGGTGAATGACACTGAAGTTCAAAGAAAAGGATAGGCAGAAGTGTCACTGAAAAGGTGAAGTATAGGATCTAAGATGGAGAAAAGATACAGGAGATGGGTTGTGGGTCAATAAATATCTTGCAATTAGAGGATTATAGTGAATATGGTATGGCTAAAGATGAACCAGAGAGACAAAAGCCTGAGAGTGTAGATGGTCCATATGGTCTAAAAAGGTACATTCTGCAAGATTCAGTAGGAATAAGGGGTAGATGACAGGAGAGGAAACTCACAAAGTTACAGTGAGGAGGAAGTATTATCTGAAGGAGGGCCTTCCTTGGTCAGTGACCAAGGAAAACTTCAATTTAGGGCAGAGTAGACTTTGTGGGATCAGATGATTGATAAAGATAATGAGACTCAATTATAGATGGATGAGTATTATATACCCTTAGATTCAGTTCAGCTCTGGAAGGGAGACCTAGCCGTTCTGGCATTTACTTCAGCTTCCTTTCCTCCAATCCTTGGATGAGATGTGTCCAGTGGAAGGTAGACAGGAAGATAACTTAGAAACAGTGGTGTAGTCCACTTCTCAGGAGATGTGGGTGTGACAGGCAGAATAATTCCCCCCACCTCAAAAAATGTTCACATCCTAACTCCCACCAAAGCTATAAATATTTTACCTTACATGGAAAAAGGGACTTTAGACAGTAGATTAAATTAAGGATGTTGAGATGGAGAGATTATCCTGGATTATTCATCAACGATCCTTACAAGAGGGAAGCAGGATGTCAGAGTGGCTTTGAAGCTGGAAGAAGAGCCCATAAGCTTAGGAATGCAGACAGCTTCAAGGAGCTCTAAGAAGCAAGGGAATGGATTCTTCCCATGAGCCTCCAGAAGGAATTTTATTTTGATTTTAGCTCAGAAAGACTCATTTTGAACTTCTGACCTCCAGAACTTTAAGATAATAAATTTATGTTCATTTAAGCCACTAAACTGTGGTAATATTTTTATAGCAGCAGCAGTAGGAAAATAATACATTGGGTTTGAGTGAAATGTTGGAAACATATTCTGAGGTAGATGTCTATATTAATTGGAGCCAGACTAGACAGAGATGACAGTGAGCCTATCACTGGAAGTACCAGGTAGGTTAGACACAGAGGTAGGTGCAACAGTAAGAGAGATGATGGGGTAGGCAAGGGGTAAAATATAAATAATTCCCACAAAGAGATGCCTGAGCAAAGAATGGGGAAAATGCTTCGCACAGTAACCTGGAATATACTAAGTATTTAATATATGGTTTAAAAATGGTTTGTTATGGTGTTGACTTTCCTGCGGGCAAAGCAATCCCTTGGAGGGTACAGACCTCAGGGAACACATTGTTTGTGAGGACAGTTCTCTATAGGTAAAATTGGATTATACTGGATATCAGAGAAAGCCTGGAAGTAGGGAGAGGATTTGTGCGTGAACAGGAATGGGTAGAAGGAAGAACAAATGATATGCAGCCTTCTCATCTTGGTCCTACCTGTTTGCCTGGTTGACTGTGCCTACAAGAGCTTCAGGGATCATTAGTACCAGCTGACATGCCACTGCATTCCACCTCTGACTGCCTCCCTCCCTGAGTCATTGCCCAGTCTTTTGCCTGCAGTAATGCCTGAGATCTCTTTGAGATAGGTCCTAGTGCTTACTCATCTCCATACTGCCATCACCTAGTACAATGCCCAGCAAATAGCAAGTACCCAGTTAATTTCCATTAAGTTAATGAACAAAGAAACAGGGTTCTTCTCCTAAAATATTTAAAGATAATATTGCAGTGAGGGGGTTTTACAAGGCAGTGAGTAATCCTGTGCTCAGATTCATGGTCCAGATGAATGGTTTCCAAAAGCTGCTGCACACCAACCTACCAACTGATGTCAGACCAGTAAAGATGCTTGGTCCCCACCCTGTTGATTATGATTCAGTAGGTCCAGGGTAGGACCTAGGCATGCATTTCTTTAACAAACTCAGCAAGGATTCTGCTTTTCAGGCAGGTCTGTGAACCCTTGGTCTTGGCCTCAAAGAAGACAGAGATCATTATGGATTAGGGTGATAAGAGAAAGATTGAGGAGTTAGGATCTCAACTGAGCCTTCAAACATAGGCAAGTTTGGGTAGATGAAGAGAAGAGAAAGAACATCCAGTCAAAGACACGGAGGGACAGACACTGTAAAAAACGGTATTCCGTATCATTTGGCCTCCACATTACAATCCTTCCATAAACACCCTTTAGAAATTGTGTCACTTACTGCTGCATAATGTCGCCCCAAAACATAATATCTTAAGTAACAGACATCATATGTAATCTTTCCATTTCTGAGGGTCAAGAATTCAGGAGCAGCATGACTGGGCTTTCTTGAATTGAGGTGTCTTAGGAGGTTGTTTTCAGATGGTGACTGGAGCTGAGGTTATCTCAAAGGATTCTTCAGTCATACCTGGGTTGGAAAGACTCAAAAGGCTGTAGGTTGGAAAAGCTGGGCCTCTTTCTCTACCTATGTTGTCTGTCTATATGGTCACCATAGCATGGTGGATTCAGATAATTGGGCTTCTTGTAAGGTGATCTGGGACTCCAAAAGCATGTGTTCTAGGAAAGTGCCCTTGTGGGAAGAGAGAAAGAGGGAGGGAAGAGCTAAATAGTGCTACACATGTAAAATTCAAAATGCATGCAGATGAAGAGATAGTAGATGGACAAATGGCCCAGGACCTTCAGAAGTGCTTATTTTAACTTTAGCCAAGCACCAAGGGAGTATCTAGTACTTCATCCAGTTATCCAGTAATCCATATTACTGATCAGCAATATGGATTGTATAGCACATAGAAGAATCATTGTAAAAGATACCAACTTCAAAAAGTATGATTTAAGATGGACTTATCACAAGGATATACAATAAATCCTTCCATTTTTAAAGCAGGTTTCAATAGTCACTGACGGCCAGGGAGCATATTTATAAACATATTAGCTTTGTAGAGTTGACAGAGCTCTATAATTTGAAGCAAAAGACTTGAGTCCCATGCCTACCACCTGACAAACCTTGTGATCTTGAGCAAAACCTTAACCTCCTTCCTGATCTAGCTATTTATTTCTCCAATTTTATCTCCTTTTATATCTTTCTCAAGCTTCACAGTCCAACTTTTTGGATTACTCTCTATTTCCCAAAAGCATAGAACTCTCTCATGCCTCTCTGCTTGTGCTCATGGTCATCCTTCTGCTTGAGACACTGTCCTTCTACTGTCCTTCTCTACTTCTTCTTGTCTCTAGCAGGTGTCACCCCTGCCTTTCACTGCCCTGCATGTACCTGTATCATTGCCCAGGTCTTGTTGTTTTCACCCCTTGACTAAGAGTCCCTTAAGGGCAGGTCTCTGTCTTAATTAGCTCTGCCATGTCTGCAATGAGCATAATGCCTGACACAGAATAGTCATCCACAAATATGTATTGTATTTAAGTGAATAAAGCAATGCATATAGGCAAGAAGGAAGGATTATTTTAAAATGTGGGTGGTCCATTCTTCGGCTTGATTAGACATTGACACTGATTGGACTTCAGAAGACATTGGCAAAATTATCTTTTCATGGCCATCATGTTTCAAGATGGAAAAATAAATGAAAAGAAAAAGCTTATTGTGTCTTGGACAACGCCCTGAAGGCCTTTACCTTGTGAATCTGTTGTCTTTTTTCTCTCTGAGAATCCTGTGCAAAGATGAAGGTGAGATTGAGAAGCCCCAGAGTTTACCTCTGTATCAGAGCGCATAGCCCCTTTCATCCTTTGGCTACTAGGGAGGGATAGTGCATACCTTCTTCTGTTCCAAAAGATGTAACGACATCCCTACTGGGCTGAGGCTGCCTCAAGTGAAGGTGAATGGCAAGCTGACTCGCATGTCACTGGTATAGCCCACCTCCCTGGGATGGGGACAAGTAAGACTGAGGGCCTGGCCCTGTCTCCTTCCCACTCCAGCAGGATGCTGAGCTAGAATGTGGTGGCCACACATATATCCCCTTGTGAGCCTGCCACTGTCATTCACTAGCAAGTTGAGTTCACTTTCCTGGTTTCAGTTTCTTCATCCATGATGTGATAACTGTGACCTTATCATGCTAAGCTCAAAAACTGGGAAGTGTTGTGAAGATCGAGATATACTTAGCAAAACCATCAAGCCTGCTTTCTAATACCTAATAGGTGCTCACAGATGTTATCTTCTCCTTCCCTTCTCCCACTTGACCCTCTTCAGAAGATAGCATTTTAACCATTCCTGATAAAGAGGTCATTTCTGGCTTCCCTTTTCTGCTTAGTAAGGACAGGGTAGGGCTCTGGTATCTGGTGTGTATCTCTCTGGCTTGCATACTCAGGCACACCCAGCCACAGGGCTTTGTTTCCTTAACCTCTGGTTATGTAATAGGTAGGTGTAGGGCACTGAATTTATTTCCACAAGGACCTGTTTCAAAATCCCTGCTGATTGCTCTAGGCTCTGAGTGTGTGTATGAAAGAGAGAGGCCCACACATGTTTCCCGCTCAAAGCTCCAGGCCTGAATTAGGTCATGCAATCATTGCATTTTTCTCCATTTCAAAAGCTGCTGCTATGACAGCAGGTTAGAGCCACAGAGAATAAAACAAGAGCAGCTAGTTGCTTAACCTTGGTCTGTATTTACACATACATGTTGGCAGGGAAATGGTGACTCATTCCCTTTGCTGGAATACAATGAGTAGGCCAGCTCCTAATGACTTTATTTCAAAGGCTACTTTCCCCTCACCTTCAGATAAATCCTCTACAGCCGAATTTAATCTCTGGAAGTGTGGGGCATGTTAGGAATAGTATTAACCTGTTCTGACACCTAGGGCACCATTGGGTAACATTTAGGGAGTATGTACATGGCATCCAAGGAACCCTCCCAAAACCTGTGGGAGGTGAAATAAATAATAGTTGGTGATTCAAAGATTGGCGATAGTGCCCCAATGAAAGTTACTACCTACTATGTGCTGGGTGCTTTGTCTACATTTTCTCTAATCCACATGTCAACCCTGCTCATTTTGTAACTGACACTCAGGCAGGTTATGTAGTTTCTCTAAGGTGGTGAGGTTAATAAGCAGCGAAGTTGGGACTCAAATTCAGATACATCCACTGCCAGAGCCCATGTACCTTGTACTGTGTCATACCGCCTCCCTACAGTCAACATTGGGTGTTTTGCTGCTTCATCATCCATCTCGCTAGAGCAGCCACTGGGAAGGGACCTACTGAGACTGTTGGTCATAGTGCCACCCACTCCTCTCTCTGTCACTCGTAGACTTCATTCTAGCACTCTGGATTTCAGTGAAGTCAGACTTGTACAGAAAGCAGTTGAAAGAACATCAATTTTAAAATAATCCCTATAAAAATCTGTTTCCTTGGTTACTCTTTCTGATGTCTGGTTGTGTCTTTTTTATTTAATTCTGGAAGTTACTCATAGAAAAACTTCTAGTATAATCTTTTTTCTTTTTTTTTTTTTTCAACTTAAGTCAGGCTCGGATAGTCTCTGTTCCATGCAACCACAGATCCTAATGGATGGATACACTGTGGAGCATTCAGATAAATTGTTTGAATGCGGCACATTCACCCCATCTTAAGATAGGAGTTCTTCCTTCTACTCTTAGCTTATTCATAGCAAGCTTTAAAATCACCTAGAGGGCTTCATCACACTGATAGCTGGACCCAATCCCCATTTCTGATATACGGCCTGAGAGTTTGCATTTCTAAGACGTTCCTGGGCGATGCTGACTCTGATGGTCCAGGGCCACACTTTGAGAACCACTGCCTTAGAAGCAATTAAAAGGTGTGACTATGCCTTCCATCACATCAGCTCCTCTAAAAGCCATCAGTAAATACGTAAGTTCAGAGTTCAATGGCCAGAACTCACAATCACTCTGTTCTCAAACTTACACATCCCTGGTTTCTTTGTATATTTTATCTTTTTGTAAAAGGCAAGACCCAAAGCTTTTTTATTACAAACCATAAGATTTTTTTAAAATTAATAAGCTTTCCTATTTAGAGCAGTATTTGGTTCACAACAAAATTAAGCAGAAAGTATAGAGAGTCTCATATGCCCACTGTTCCCACATGTGCACAGCCTCCTCAACGATCAACATCTCATACCGCAGCAGTGCATTTTTTAAAATCCATGAACCTACACTGACATATTATTGCCACCTAAAGCTCATAGTTTACATTAAAGTTTGCTCTTGGTGTTGTATATTCTATGAGTTTTGACAAATATATAATGAAATGTATCCACAACTGCAGGATTGTATAGCATACTTTCACTGCTCTAAAAACCCTCTGTGTTCAGCCTGTTCACCCCTGCCTCCCCCTAACCCTTGGCAACTACTGGTCTTTTTGCTGTCTCCATAGTTTTGCCTTTTCCAGAATTTTATACAGCTGGAATCATACAGTATGTAGCCTTTTCAGATTGGTTTCTTTCACTTGGGATACAGGAAATACCACAGAGATATTGCAGGGTTCCAGACCACTGCAATAAAGCGAATACAGCAATAAAGGGAATCAAATGAATTTTCTGTTTTCCCAGTGCATATAAAACTTATGTTTACACTGTACTATAGTCTACTAAGTGAGAAATAGCATTATGTCTAAGAAACAATGTACATACCTTAATTAAAAGTACTTTATTGCCAATGAAGGCTAACCATCATCTGAACTTCCATCGAGTTGTAATCTTTTTGCTGGTGGAGGATCTTGCCTGGATGTCGATAGCTGCTTACCGTGGGGTGGCTGTGGCAATTTTTTAAAAATAAGACAACAATGTAGTTTGCCACATCAAATGACTCTTCCTTTCATGAATGATTTCTCTGTAGCATGTGATGATGCTGTTTGATAGCATTTTACCCACAGGAGAACTTCTTTCAAAACTGGAGTCAATCTTCTCAAACCCTGCTGCCGCCTTATCAACTAGGTTGATGTACTATTCTAAATCCTTTGTTGCTATTTCAAAAATCTTCACAGCATCTTCAGTAGGAGTAGATTCCATCTTAAGAAACCACTGTCTTTGTTCATCCATAAGAAGCAATTCCTCATCCATTAAAGGTTTATCATGACATTGCAGCAATTTGTCCCATCTTCAGGCTCCACTTTTAATTCTAGTTCCCTCGCTATTTCCACCCCATCTGCAGTTACCTCCTCCGCTGAAGTCATGAACCCTTTAAATTCATCCCTCAAGGTTGGAATTAACTTCCTTCAAGCTCGTATTAATGTTAAAATTTTGGCTTCTCCCCATGAATCATGTATGTTCTTAATGGTATCGAGAATAGTGAATTCTTTGCAGAAAGTTTTCCATTTACTTTGCCCAGATACATAAGAGGAAGCACTATATATGGCAGCTATACCCTTACAAAATGTACTTCTTCAATAATAAGACTTGAAAGTTGGAATGGCTCCCTGATCCATGGGCTACGTGGATGTTGTATAAGCAGGAATAAGAACAACATGAATGCCACTGTACATCTCCATCAGAGCTCTTGGGTTACTAGGTGCATCATCAATGAGCAGTAATAGTTTGAAAGGAATATTTTTTTTTTTAAAGCAGTGGGTCTCAATAATGGGCTTAAAATATTCAATAAACCATGTTGTAAACAGATGTGCTGTCACCAGGCTTTGTTGTTCCATTTATAGAGCACAGGCAGAGTGGATTTAGCATAATTCTTAGGGGCCTTAGGATTTATGGAATGCTGTATGAGCACTGGCTTCCACTGAAAATCATCAGCTGCATTAGCTCCTAACAAGAGTCAACCTTTCCTTTGAAGCTTTGAAGCCAGGCACTGACTTCTCTCTAGTTATGAAAGTCTTAGAAGACATTTTCTTCCAGGATAAGGTGTTTCGTCTACATTGGAAATCTACTGTCTAGTCTCGTCACCTTCATTAATTATTTTAGCTAGGTCATCGGATAACATGCTAATTTCCTACATCAGCACTTGCTGCTTCCCCTTGCATTTTCATGTTATGGAGATGGCTTCTTTCCTTAAATCTCATGAAGCAACCTCTGCTAGCTTCAGACTTTTCTTCTGCAGCTTCCCCACCTCTCTCAGCCTTCATGGAACTGCAGAGTCAAGGCCTTGCTCTGGATTAGTCTTTGAGTTAAGGAAATCCTGTGGCTGGTTTGTTCTCTCCAGACCACTAAAACTTTCTCCATATCAGCAACAGGCTATTTTGCTTTCTTATCATTTGTGTGTTCACTGGAGTAGAACTTTTAATTTCCTTCAAGATCTTTTCCTTTTCATTCACAACTTGGCTAACTGTTTGCAACAAGAGGCCTAGCTTTTGGCCTATCTTAGCTTGTGACATGCCTTCCTCGCTAAGCTTAATAATTTCTAGCTTTTGATTTAAAGTGAGAGACATGTGACTCTTCCTTTCACTTCAACACATAGAGGCCCTTATAGGTTATTAATTGGCCTAATTTCAGTATTGTTGTGTCTCAGGGAATGGTGAGGCCTGAGGAGAAGGAGACAGATGGGGAATGGCCAGTCTGTGGAGCAGGCAGAACGCACACATTTATCAATTAAGGTTGACATCTTGTAGGGGTGCAGTTTGTGGTCTCCCACAACAATTACAATGGTAACATCAAAGATCGCTGATCACAGATCATCATAACAAATATCATAATAATGAAAAAGTTTGAAATATTGTGAGAATTACCAAAATGTGACACAGAGACACAAAGTGAGCAAATGCTGTTGGAAAAATTGCACTGATAGACTCGCTCGATGCAGGGTTGCCACAAACCTTCAATTTATGAAAAATGCAGTACCTGCAAAGCACAATAAAGCAAAGTGCAATAAAATGAGGTATGCCTATAAATGCAAAAATTAAGATACAAATAAACAAGAATAGTAGAATTAAGATGGCAAGATGATGGTTGGCTTCTTTACATAAACATCTCCTTTAATGCTCTTTCCTATTTAATGTTTCATATTTCAGAGACAGAGAGAAACTTACTGAAACAAAATCTTGGAGGAGGAATTTAATTTTTATCCCTCTCTAAAATTCACTACATAGAGCAAAATAAATTTTTCAGCACTAAGGAGAATATTGGATGGCCAATGTAAAAGTCACATAATTGCTAATGATGTTCAATTCTGGCACAATTAGCTCTGTTTGGGGTGGGAAAAGCATTCATCTGGCTGTCCCAGAAAGTGGAACATTTAGTATGGATGGTTCTCTAGCCACAAGGTTGTGAATGGGCCATCCCAGGCCAAGCCTCCAGTAAACTTGGAGGGGAGCGAACAGATTACAGCAAATGTAAAGGCCAGAGTCCCTGTGAGACTCGTTTATTTATGCCATGTTGTATCCTCTCTAAATTGCTGCCACCTGGAGAGAATCCTGCAATTATGCCCCTACATCAAAGAATAGCGAGAAATGGGAGTGGATGGATATCTTGGCTCTTTCCACAGTTTGGCTATTGTGGACGTTGCTGCTATGAACACTGGGGTGTGGGTGCCCCTGAGGATCACCACATTTGTATCTTTGGGGTAAATACTTAGTAGTGCAATTGCTGGGTCATAGGGTAGCTCTATTTTTAACTTCTTGAGGAACCTCCGTTGTGTTTTCCAGCATGGCTGTACCAGCTTGCATTCCTACCAACAGTGTAAGAAGGTTCCCCTTTCTCCACATCCTGGCCAACATTTGCTGTTTCCTGCCTTGTTAATTTTTGCGATTCTAACTGGTGTAAGGTGGTATCTCACTGTGGTTTTGATTTGTATTTCCCTGATGCCAGGTGATGTGGAACATTTTTTTCTTATGTGTCTGTTGGCCATTTGGATGTCTTCTTTGCAAAAATGTCTGTTCATGTCTTCTGCTCATTTCTTGATTGGATTTTTGTTGTTGTTGTTTTTTGGGTGTTGAGCTTGATATGTTCTTTATAGATGTTGGATACTAGGCCTTTATCTGATATGTCATTTGCAAATATCTTCTCCCACTCTGTAGGTTGTCTTTTAATTTTGTCAATTTTTCCTTCGCTGTGTAGTTTTTTTTTATCTTGATGAAGTCCCAATAGTTCATTTTTGCCTTTTTTCCCCTTGCCTTTCGAGCCATGTCTAGCAAGAAGTTGCTGCAATCGAGGTTAAAAAGGTTGCTGCCTGTGCTCTCCTCTAGGATTTTGATGGATTTCTGTCTCACATTTAGATCTTTCATCCATTTTGAAAGAGCTGAGATGTCTATCAACAGATGAATAGATAAAGAAGATGTGGTCTATATACACAATGGAATATTACTCGGCCACCAGAAAAGATGAATATTCACAATTTACATTGACATGGATGGAACTAGAGGGTATTGTGCTGAGCAAAATAAGTCAATCAGAGAAAGATAATTATCATATGGTTTCACTTACATGTGGAACATAAGAAACAGCACAGAGGATCACAGGGGAAGGGACGGAAAACTGAATGGGAAGTCACCAGAGAGGGAGAAAAACCATGAGAGACTCTTAACTATAGGAAACAAACTGAGGGTTGCTGGAGGGGAGATGGGTGGTGCGATGGGGTAATTGGATGATGGGGCATTAAGGAGGCACGTGATGTGATTTGAACTGTTTGTTATACGCAAATGATGAATTATTGAACACTACATCTGAAAGTAATGATGTAAAAAAAAAAGTTGGTAAAGCAGAAATGTGGTTTGCTGAAAGCATCAGAAAGATATTATTGAAGACTGGTATTTGGAAATGAGAAAATGAGGTTAATTTCCAATACAGAAAAAAATGAGAAAAAAAAAAAAGAAACGGGGGTGGAGTATCCCAAATGAGTACCATTGTTATTTTCATTTTCTTGATGATGAAATAAATAATACAAATGTTCACATCTGATGTGATTTTCTTAGTGGATCCAGATATCAGATGCCTGAGTACCTCCAATATTTCAGGTTACTGAGATCATTCTGTCTTCTAGTGTTTTAAATAAAATTGACCAAGATTGCCTATCCCTCAGAGATGGAAACACAAAGTATTCCCCCATCCTAACCCTCTCCAGCTATTTCTTGGATCATCAGAGGATGATTAGATTGTAACGAATTATACTTCTAATCACCTTTGCCCCATTTTTTTTCCAATTCCTTTTTCTTTTGTCCTGTGTCTCATCTCTTTCTAGTGGTCTCCCTTTTGGGTCCTGTAGAATTTAAATGCTTCTCCCTTCCAGTAGATTTGACTAAAGTGTCAGGGCAATAGACATAGGGATAGGAAACATTTCACAGGGCATCACAACAAGTAGCTTAATATTGGCTATTAGACACTTTAATTCCTCTGACCCTGGGCTTTTCCAGCTCTTCAGAATGTGTTGCTGGCTCCCACTTCTCCTCAGCCCACATCTTCCCACCATCTTGTTAAATCCCCCCTTTTTTTTCTATTTGCTCTTATTTTCTACATTTCTCATATTTCTGGGCCCCTTCAACTAACTCATTTACTTGGACTCCTCACAGAAAAATATTCTTACGTTAATTTTACAGAACAATTTAATATTCTTTATGTTACTCCTTTACCTACTGGATCATTCCATGAGGTCTCTTAAGAATGTAGATATGCTGAGAATTTCCTAAATCATCAAGTCCTGGAGACATTTTGCTTAACAGTCTTCCCACAAATCTCTTTCCTTTTGCATGTTATTATGAGCAGAAAGATGAAACCAAGCTGAACTTCAATGTTTTGCTTGGAAATTTCATCAGCTAAATTTCCAAATTAATTATTTACAAGCTTTGGTTTCCACATTACTTCAGGGCACAATTCCGCTCAGCATTCTGCTTAGCTCCCCTTGCCTCCATTTCTGATAACATTTCCATCAGAGCCTTCATCAACAACACTTTCAATATACACATTTCTACCAACAGTCTGTTTAAGACAATTTAGAAATTCTCCAAGACAATGCATATATATATTTTTTTTCTCTCAGGTTCTTTATGTCCTTCTCAGTCCTCTCTAGCAGAATCATTAACATCCATGTTTCTACTAATAATATGTGCAAGAAAATCTAGCTTTTTTTATCGTGTTTCTCAAAAATTTTCCAGCCTCTTCCCATTGGTCAATTCCAAAACAACATCCACATTTTTCTTTATTACAAAAGCTATGATTTTTATCAACAGAAATAATTGAATGATTGTATACATTTTGAAGTGTTTCTAATAAAAATTGCAGTGATGATTTCTGTTCCACAGAATGAGGACAGATAAATGAGAATATCCAAGAACATATGTAAAAAGAACAATATGACAATATATTTTACATGCACTGTAACATTATAATAATTATAATAATAAATAAGATCTTGTTCAAGTGAATGAAATAATATAGGGAGTAGCCTAATCATAACAGTAAGAATTTATCACTTAATACCTGCTAGGTATTATTCTTACTGGTTTACACAAATGAACTCATTTAAAGCACACAACACTCCTTGTATGTATGCCCTTGTGTTAGATTTCCATTGCTGCCATAATTGGTAAAAAATGTAAAGGGGTTGCTGTGATCTAGATGTATGTGTCCCCTAAAAATACATATGTTGAAATCTTAACCCCCCATGTCAATGGTCTTAGGAGATGGGGCATTTGGGAGGTGCTTAAGTCATGAGGATGGAGCCCTCATGAATGGGATTACTGTTTTTATAAATCTCTTATAGACCCTATAGAGCTCCCTCGTCCCTTCTAGCATGTGAGGACACAGTGAGAAGTCTTTAATCCAGAAGAAAGCACTCATCCGACTTTGGTAGCACCCTGATCTCAGACTTTCAGCTTCCAGAATTGTGAGAAGCAAAAACTTTGGTTGATAATAAGCTGCTCAGTCTGTGGTATCTTGTTATAGCAGCCCTAATGGACTAGAGGACATAATACAGTTATGGAAGAGATTAAAAAGATAACAGGGGTCTTAAGAGCACCTTTCTATCATTGAATATTAAAACATAGATAAAATAACATCCCTATAAATGTGCATAGATAAAATCCCCGTACATGCATCCCTATAAATGCATAGAAAAAAAACCGCATCCCTACAAAGCTTATAAAATCTGACTCAACAAGAAGCCGAAAACTTGATTATTCCTATAAACATTTAAAAAATCAAACCAGTAGTTTAAATTCTCATTACAAAGAAAACACTGAGTCAGATGGTCATCTGGATAAGTTTTACCAAATACTCAAGGAAAAAATAATTACAATCTTAAATAAACTCTTTCAAATATAAAAAGAAAGGGAATACTTCCAAACTCATTTTATGAGGGTAGAATAATCTCAATTATAAAACCTGACAAAACTAAAGGAATAAAGGAAAATTATAAGCCAAATGACTCATGAACATGGATGCAAAACCTAAACAAAATATCAGCCAACCTAATCCAGTAGTATATAAAAATGAGAATATTTTATGACCAACTTCTTTCCCCCCACCAAGGAAATTAAGGTTGGCTTAACATTATAAAATTAATTAAAATGGTTTGCCACATTAATAGAGTGAAGGAAGAAAATCCAATGATTATCTCAATGGATACAGAATAATCATTTGCTACATTTGATACATTTCAATATATATTCATGACAAACTTAATAAACTACAAAAGAGAAATTCCATAACTTGATGAAGGGTATTTACCAAAACCTAATGCAAGCATCAGGTTAGAAGTTGTTTCAGTTATACCCATGGAAGACAATGGTGTCTTACATTAGGATAGTAGCCTATATTTGGGGGAGGGGGTGGAAGATGGAGGGAATCAGATATAGGAGAATTTTTCATCTCCTTAATGGCAGAGACCCACCATACATAATTTTTGAGAAGCACCTAGTCTAGGATTCTGCACATGACATGTCCAAAACATACTTACTGACTGACAGATTAAAAAAAAAAAAAGAGTGTCATAAGACAATCCCATTGTTTCAGAGTGGTGCAGCCTGGAGATTATTATAGCCTCCAGAAGATTCTTGCTTGGGAGTTGTTCTCTGGTCACAATCCACCCAGAGTATTTGCTGTACCAATCATTACACTTTTCATATTCAGCTGCCAAAAGACCTCATTTGTCCAAAACCCCAAACTAGAATTTTTCAGTATAAATTTGTTCCAGACAATTACTTTCTTTGAATAGTACCACAATAATAGCTCTAAAAGATAAAATTTTTCTTCTACTGATTAAAAAATATTGGAAAAATATTTGACCTTAAAGGGCATTAAGAGATGGAATAGGAAAGGTAATAGGTAAAATCTGAAGGGGCTGGACTTTTAGTCCCACCTGGGCTATTAAACAGATGTGACCTTCGATGGGATTCAAAAATTTAGGTCCCTATTTCCTAACCTGAAATGTACTCCACGATTTACTCATTCACTCAACAAATTAAGAATTGTTACATGTCAGGCATTATGCTTCTGCCCATGTTATATAGGTACATAGTTATTGAGAAAATCAACAGTAATAGGATTTCTGGAAAGCACACCATGAAAGGTAACTTGCTATATAAAAGCTGATGGGTTTGGGGAGTGTGAGAATTCAACAGCTATTGATTTACGAAATAAGTCTCAATCACCTCATCTGTATTTGTGCCATGTTCACCTCTAGGGGCATGTTGACAAGAATAGAATTAGGTACTAAACTCAACACCAGGATCATGCACCTTCTTACAAGACGGTAGAAAAAAAGGATGAATCCTCATCTGCCTCAACTATGTGTATGACCTTGATCACATTACCCAACTGTCTTCCTACGAGTTCCTGAAATAGATCTTGAAACAAAAACTTGGGTGCAGAGAGTGTAGTTGGAATTTTATCCCAAATATGGGAAAAGTGACACAGAAAGGAGAGACAAAGCTCTACAGTGTCTGAATGAGCCATTACCACTCCGGGCCTCTGTCACCCAATCCTTCTGGAGATCATCTCAGTAATACTGTAAAGTATACCTCAGAATTGTCTGGCCAAGGGACAGCACAGCTGGGATAGTTATTCACTGATACTTTTCTCTAACTGTTTGAGAGTTGCCCCTGGCACTTCAGAGCTGCTGTGCCCATGAGTGGAAAAGGGCTTGAAGTGGGAAGTTGTCAGCTTCAAGTGAACTCAGTGGTGGGCTCTGGGGATGTGGAGTAGGAAATCAACAGCATCTGTTACAATAACCAATCCCAGTTTTGACTTCCTGGTCTATAAATAAAATGACTTATCTATTACAGGAGAGTTGTGAGCATTAAAATTTTCTATTTCCATTTTTATTAAGAAGAAATGTTTGCCCCAAATGCTTTGGGGAAAGGGTGATAGATATGAAAAAATGCAGCAGCAAGGTTCTTGTGGTGCATGAATCCTATGACCTAGGAAGCAGGAGTTATAAGCCTGTCTTGTCTTCTTCATCTCCTTTGAGCATGATCCAAGAGGAGATTTTGATAGGAACTTGATGAAAGAGGCCAAGTAGAAAAGCTTGGGTCCATTGCAAATGTTTATTTAACTCAGACACTTCAAAAGCATTTATTGGAGAAATATTTGCAGATTCATGTCAGATGAATCAACATCCTTTACCCTTATCAGAGTCATAGCCTGGGGGAGTGAATTTAGTTAACTAACTTGTGGCTCAGATGGTATGAGACCTATTTGAGAAGGTTTGGCAATCTGGTGTCAAGTTTCCAGCTACCTTTCCCATCCTTGTGCACAAGGGACATCCTGAGCGGAGGTTGGTGAAGGACAGTGGTGCTCACACATGGGTGTTCATCGAAATCAGTCAGAGGGCATTGCAAAATACAGATAGTTGGACCCCACCCCCAGAGTTTCTGATTTAGTAGGTCTGGAGTGGGGCCCAAGAATCTGTATCTCTCAAAGTTTCCTAGGTGATGCTGATGTTGTGGATTCAGGGACCACGTGTTGAGAACTAATAGTTTAGAAGAAGTCAGAGTCCTAAGAATAAGTAGGAGATGGTAGGGGGTGGATGTCACTGAGTGCCTTGCTGAGAGTTTGGGACCCAAACTCAAGGCTGGCCTCTCGTCCTTGGTCTGTGGAGATGTCACTGCAGATTCATAATCTCAAAGGACATTTCTATTTACCTGCCCTTCTGCATTTGACCCATCCCAAGCCCAGAATGCACATAACAACTTCACATCTCCCAGGATTTAGACTGTCCTTCCAAAACAAGGCTGTGCTTGGAAGTACAGGGTGGATTTCACTAATAACCAGACTTTGAAAAGACAGGAGGACTGAAAGGGAAGAAAAGGGAGAAAGGAGAGAGGAAGGAGAAAAAGGAGAAGAGGAGAGAGAGGCAGGCAGGACTTCACGTTATGAGTATGATGTTCCACGTTCTACGCTTTGAATGTTCAGGCATTGTTGACATCTCACAGATGTTCTGGGAGACATGTGTTATTATCCTCATGAGAAAAGCGAGGCTTATGCAGATTATAAGACTTACCCAAGTAGACAAGGTTTGTAAGAGTCACAGGCAGGACCCACACCCAGAGGTGTTCAATTCCAAGTCCAGTGAAATTTCGACTCTTTTCCAAAGCTTCTCAGGAAAATTGTGTCTATACGGAGGGACAGTAAATGATTTGTAGTCAAGAAGCAAAGTCATATGGGTGAGACAGCGACTGCCTCACAGGTTCAACTGATTCTAGTATTTACAATCAAGATATGGTCTATTGTCCTTGTTCCTGGTTTGCTGAACTGGAGGCAAATCCTGGGTACATTTTACAGTGTTGTTACAAAAATGAGGGAGCACTAGATAATCTCCCTGCTTTTGTATCTGTTAATCTCACTTCCTGAGAGGCTCTCTCTATTGTTGGCAAAAGCAATTATGTTGCAGATGCCTTGGGGATAGTATTCCTGATCCTAGAAAGCATCCCTCAGTACAGGGCTTCTTAGAAAGCCCAGGATTGGCCTGAGAAGGTGGATATGGGGTCAAAGATCTACCGGTGCAGAAGCTTATGGTGTCCTCGTTCTATTTGAATGCGGCCATGAGGCAACCTAACAGTTTGACAATTGATGGCATTCAACAGGGAGAAACATTTCAACACTCCACTAGAGTGTTTGTCACATGATGAAATAGTGATTTTTAAGGTGTTTGTTATTCTATTCCAATTTTACTAATTCTACCCAGATTGCTCTAGATTTCTCCACTTAAGACAAGCCATTGACAATAGTTGCCATTAGTCAATTTAGCCAAGCAGTATGTAGAGTTCAAAAGAAGCAGTTAAGAGTAAGAACTACAAGGAGGACAACTTTCACTGAAATATAAGGATGATCCTTAGAACTCGAATTATCCAGGTATGCAATAGTCTTGCTCAGGAATCTCCATTCCCCATGGATAGTACAAAACCTGAGACTGGACAAACATATAGAGGGCATATTGTGGAGAAACTGGGCAATGGGCTTGGTAAGTACTGAGCTTTTTTCAACCTTGTTATCTAGGCAAAGTGATTGAAAACATGGCATCTGGAGAGAGATGAGAATCAGATTCAGGACCTATAACTGACCATCTGGGTTAGCCAAATTATTTACCTTCATAACACCCCATTTAAGATGCAAAATAGGCACGAGTCCAACATTACCCAGACTCTGAAAGGAGACTAGGTTGAAGCAAGAAATAGCCTCTTGGAACTTGTAGGTAGACACAAACTGCACAAGGGTACCTTTTCAGTATCAGGCAGTTTTTCTAAGTACAAACCACAATCAAATTTAAAAAACTACATAATAAGTCATATTCAAATATGTGGTTCCTTTCTGGGGCCAAAAGGGAAATAAAAGCATGAAAGGGGATAAGAAGGGTGGGGGTCTGCAATGCATTTGTTTGAAGCTAATTTGCATAGAGAAAAAAGAGATTTGACTATGAAGTTCCTCACACATGTAAAATAGAAAGTCAACCTTATTAAAATTGTGTAATGTGATCTGTGAATTAAAACAATGATACCATTTTTTAACATAATTCAACACAGATTTTTTTTTTCTTTTAACAAAAAGCCCTAGTGATGCTAAAGTTAAAATCTAGGTCCACTTTACTTATGTAAATTGGAAGAAAGAATATTGCATACCTATAGGAAGGTGGTGTTTAACGAAGAAGTTTAAAACATCTAGAACTCCCTCTGTGAACCAACTCAAACATTAGAACGTTAAAAACTAAATTCCACATAGAAAGGACTTGTCATTTGAGACCCTGTCTCTCCTATCCTGGAATGCATTCTGGAACAAAGTGTCTGTCATCTGAACGTGTGTGTGTGTCTGTGTGTGTGTGTGTGTGTGTGTGTGAGGCATATTTGTGGCAAAACTAGAGGGGAGAGCAAAAAGGAACCATTAAGAAGCAGAAGCCCAAGAAGCCCATAGAGGGATCCACCAGAATCCCCAAAGTTATAAGAACTAGATTAGGAAGGGTAATGAAAACCCAGGGAACTGGGGGAAAAGGAAGGGCACTCACAGCAGCACATAATTGAATAATGGGCTTTGCAGATAGGCACACCTGGGTTCCTACCTATACAACTTACAAGTCACCCTGACAGAGAAAAAGTATTCCATTTCCCAGAACCTTGGCTCCTTATTAGTAAATGGAAGAATAATACCCACAGTATGGAGTTATCATAAGATGAAACTGAGATAATACATGTAAAATATTTTGCAGGATCTAAGTGCTTAAATTCCAAGATCTAAATGCTTCGTAAATGCAGTGTTATTAAGGAGTGAACAGAGATATGTGCAAGACAAATACAAACTAAATCCATTCTCTGAATTGTGTTTTATGGTCCACTCATATGGGCTATCAGCCTATGTTAAAAGATTCAAATAGCAGCCGTATAATGTCACTGTGTGGCTTAAATAGTATTACACTTACACAATTATATATAATTGTCTGGCACATGGTAAGCATTCAGTAATTCATGGCTCTTATTAGGAAAACTTCTCACGCTTTAGGTTTGTACCTAAGATTAATCATCGTGCTGGAAAATGGTCTTGCCATGAATATACAAGTCACAAAAAGGAAAATAATAAATGGATAATAAACATAGAAAAATGTCCAACAAAAAATATAAATTAAAACAATGGTACCACTTTTTATATAAGACAACATAGATTTCTTTTTCTTTTTAATGCTAAGCCCTAGCATGCTAAGGATTCATTAAAATAAGTGGTCATACATTACTGCTGGGAATGTAGATGGCAATGACCCCTTAGAAAGTCATTTAGCAGTGTGTAATAAGAGCCTTGAAGCATTCAAAAACTCCATTCAGTAATTCCGTTTCTTAAAGTCTAACCTATGGAAATAACTTAAAATACAAAGGGAAATATATATAAATATGCTTCCCTGTAGAATTTTTTTCCAAATAGCGAGCAATGAGAAACAACTTAAATAGTTAACAGAGAAAGAATGGTTGCTTATGGAGCTTCTACACTGGCACATTTACTCAATGAAATATTATATAGCTATTAAAAATGATGCCAAGAAAGAGTATAAAATAACATATTAGAAGCTTACAATGCCATGTTAAGGATAGAAGCAGTTATACGAAAACAGTGAATTGTGGATCACTGCATCAAAAACTAATGATGTATGGTGACTAACATAACATAATAAAATAAAAATAAATTAAAAAAAGAAGCAGGGTAAAAAATTATTTAAATAGTAGGTTCACAGTATATAAAACAACTTATTAAAAGCTGAAAGAAAACATACTGATTTAGTAGTGATTATCTGAGGATGCTAGTAATTTTTCTTTATGTTTTTCTGTATTGCAATGTTTAAGAACAAGCATGAATTTTTTTTATAAAGTGATAAAATCCAAAGACATTTCCTTTAATCATTCCAGCAGCAAGATTCTCTAGTACGAGGGCCAGCAAACTATAGCCTATGGGTCAAACCCAACCTCCCACCTGCTTTTGCAAAGCAAAACTGTTGGTGCCTCTGCCTCTTTGCAAGATCCAAAGCTGGCTTTTCTGCAGGCCTATGTGAGCTCTTCTGTAGGCCTGGCGAGGCCTTTGACAGTTGCCTAAAGTGAGATACACCAGTTGATCCCTTAAATCCCTCAGGTTCCCCCAGTGGCTATACATCTTACAGCTTCTGATGCTGTGGGCCTCCCGCCCCAGCCCACCATCCTAGCTGCTTCTTTGTTCTCAAAGGACTCTCTCCTTGGTTCCTGTGGGAATTCATACATCCTCACCAACTGGTGAGGGCAGAGGATGCTTTCTCTACCCCCTTGTCCCTCTCCCGGTTCTTCTAACCTGTATGTATGGTAAACTCCAGTGCAGAACAAGCTGCCTAAGCAGAAACTGAATACCTGTGAGTGGTTCTCACGGAGTTACTTCCTTCTCTTGGCTTTAGAAAAGTATAAGAAGGCCTTACTGTACATTCTACTAGTCCAACAACTCATGACTGATAAATTTCTCCTCTACCCCTCACTCAAGGTGGCTTTTTTCCTTTAATTGATATTAGTGTAAAAATTGATATTGGCAAGTACATGGGGGCCTGGGGTGGTGGTGGGAAAAAGCAGAACTGCACAAGTGCCTCTTAATGAGCCCCCAAGGAAGTTTTCTTTCTGTGATTATTTGTGGCTATATACAGATATTTTGGGTACCTAATGGTTTTTTACAGCTTTGCATTCTAATCATAATTTTGGAGCAACAGGCAAAATCCCACTCAATAGTGGGTTATACTATCATTGGCGGGCTTGATCATGTTTAGATGAAGTGTATTCTAACAAGAAGTCCAGTCCCAGGAAATGCTTCACTCAGTAAAGCCATTTACTTTAGTATAAATAAAATCTAAGCCAAGATAATAAAATTACCTCTTAGGCTCACAGAATCCTCTTCATGTAAAATCACTATGAATATAAAAAAACTTTGCCAAGGCCTTTAGCTTTCTTTAAGTGAGCACTACTGCTGTGGCCTACTTTATAGTGTATAAAAAGTTTCCCTTTATATGTCCCTATCATTCATTCAACTATTTATCCATGCAACTATTCAACTATTGAATATCTTCTCTACTCCAGGTATGCGTTAAGTGCATCTACTAGAAAAATTATCCACAATCTTATTCATTCCTCACATCATCCTTTAGAGACAGATGTGGCTGATAATTTGTTATCCTAAAACTGCAAATGAGGAATCAAAGGGTCAAAAACATTGATTACTTTTTCCAAGGTCACACAGCTGTTAAGAGAAGGGGATGGATTGGGAGAGGAGAGAAAGGAGCTGGGGCTTAGCTAGTGCACTGTGGTATCCCAGACTACACCATACTGCTACTCAAGAATGTTCAGCAACAAAGCACATCTACAAGGAAAGAAAGACTGGGGACAAATTATGGATTCTTATCCAAATCTAGCAATATGATTGAACTGAATGTGATTGAATGCCAGGGCCACCTCAGATTTTCAAATATAATTTTGAGGCACCATTTTGCAGGTTATAGGGATACAAGTGAGTAAACACAGGCTGAGTCTCACCTCAAAATTAAAGTCTTTTTTTTATTTGATTGTATGATTTTCAATGGCAGAAGGCTCCCTTTGCACATCAGCTAGACTGACAAACAAGCAAAGTAATGACAAAGAACTGCCCTGTTTAATTTGGCCATGCAACAATAGACTACAGTGAGGGCCTCACTGGTGTCAGGTTATTCTGGATTTGGTGAGAACCTTGGTCAAAGCATCTACCAGCCATAGAAGAATTCCAGAAACTCTCTTTATTTGGAAGTGTGAGTGTTGGAACTCAACAGCAGGGGTTGAGTATGTCTGAAACTGGAAAATAAAGTTTCACACAGTACTAAATATAACTTCCTGCCAGGCAGGTAGGGGCTGCTTGCCAAATTTTGATGGTTGTCAAGATCCAAAAACCATGAAGAAGGCCAATGTTTTGACAACTGAAATTGCTTTCGAGATGGGTAAATCTGCCCTATTTAAGGGGAGACAAGGGTTGAAAGAATTAGTTAATTACCTCTCACCCCGAAACTTTCCAAACTTCAAATATAGCAAGCTCATCATTTACTTTAGTATAAAGAGAATCTAAAACAAGATAATAAAATTACCTCTTAGGCTCACAGTGTACTTTTGCATGGAAAGACAACTCAGAAAATCTGTTTGCCAAGATAAGTTAAAAGGAGAGAAATAGAAGCAGTCAGAGAAAGGGGTAAGAGAAGAACTTCTGACAACATTGACCAAACAGTTCCTCTTAGAACTTCTATCGTTCTGGTTTTCTGTTGCATTTCCATCAGATAGTAACTTCTCTGAAGGCAGGCAAAAGGTCTGCCCTTGTCCTTGCTATATTCCCAGCACCCAGTACAATGCCCTGCGTGGGAATAAAGGAAGTCTTAAATTCATACCTGCTGGAAACCATGAAGAGGTAATTACTTACTCCAAAAGCAAAATGGTTGGTGTACAGGGTCAATGTGTAGTCCTGAGTACGAAGTCAAAGGATTCTGCATTTTGCTCAGAAATGCAGTCTGGCTCTCTCCAGAATGAAGGCAGGCAGGGTTTTCCAGAGGTTGGCAAAACTGAAGTTTGGCAAGTGTGAGATGTGGTGTTCATTTTGCCTACATTTTTTAGACAACTATGCCCCCAAGTACCTAGCTTTGGCATAATATCCTCCTACAGCTCAAGGACTAGGAAGTACATTACCTCACTGTCTCCTGGAAAAACTCTGCTTCTCATTCCTTTAGGCCCTTGCTAACTCATGGTTTTAAATTCAAGAGGATCACAAAGCTGGAGGAAATCATTAGCATGCTAGAGGACAGCATCAGGCTAACAAAATTACCTGGACAAGCCAGGCTGAAACATATCACATGAAATGAATGATAATGCCTCACAATTTTGACTTAAAAAATTCATAATTTGATCTCATTCTAGAAGATCGGGTTGGTTTGCCACTTAGGTTTTAAAAAAATCTAGAAGGAGGCAAAGTAAGGTGGGTATTTTAGTATAAGTCGAAGCTGAGACTAGAATGTAATATAAATTAGTAAACACAGACAAGAGTGGGGGGATTGCTCTGGAAAGAGAGACTAGGGGATTAAAGAAATGTAATGGTCATAATTAGGAATATCACAAGAAAAAATGCTATCATACCACCACCTGTGTCATTTAAAATCCACATGCCTCAGGGTCTTCATCCATACAGTAGAAATAATAAAGCCAATAATGCCTTGTTGCCAGCGCTATCATGAGGATTAAATGACATAATGCAGTTAGGGTCATGCTGTTCATCTGTGCCATTTTTAATGGTAACAATAACGAATTCAAGCTCTGAGATATACTGGAACTATTTGTAGAGTACTGGAAGGATGAAGATAGAAATAGATGTCCCAGTTTCATAAAAGAAAAACCTGGAAGAAAATTTAAATTGTAAATGTACATAATACAAGTGCAAAATGTACATCAAGCCACTCTTGGATCCACTGGGATTTAACCCAACATATAAGAAAGGCACTTTGAATAAATCCCTATGTCTCCAACTTTGTTTTCAGCCATCTGCTGCCTGCAGTTGATGTTCTAACCACTGTACCTTTTGTCTTAGCCCATTCCATCACTGGACCCCTCCACCTGGAATGTTCTTCTACCCTTTTGCCTGTTTATCTCTTTGAACTCCTTACCTGCCAAAAGAAACGGTATGTATTTCATTTGTTTTGTAATTGACAACTGTCTGTATATTTTAGGCGGGGAGGATCTGGAAATACTTTTTGACCATTGGCTTTAGGCTCCGTTGCTGCAGAAATAGTACAAAACAGTTTCAGAGCCTTAAACAATTAAGATACAACTTCCCACTGGTGTGTGAGGGCCTGGGGAAACTCTGACGCACCATTTCCTGCATGTAAAATGGCATATTAAGTCAGGGGGAGCCATGAGAGTAAATATTAGGAGCACCTTTCAGCCAGAGATTTTGAAGTACTTTAGGAACATGAATACACTTATTCTTATTCATAAAACACACACATCTATTGATACTGATCATAAAATCCTTTCTGAAGCATTCCTGTGTAGCCACACTTGCCTGTGCATTTTCTCAATGGAATCTAGCCTCCCTCGCGGTCTCCCTTTCTGGGCTCTAACTCAGTAACTCTACCTCTCAGAGTGTGCCTTGGCCGCCTTCAGGAACAGCGATTTCTCTGTTCAAATCAAAAGCATAATGAAACATTGTCTGCTACAATATCAAACATGTGAGATTTCCACTGAGGTAATTGGAAGGGAAAACATTTTGCCTTCATCTAGTAGCAGGGCCTGAAGTCAGAAACATGGAAATGGAAATGGAAATGAGGTGGGGTTGGGGAGGGTGGGCTGATCATCTGAATGGGGCTGGAAGGAAAGTTTGCTCTAAACTGAAAAGTTTCAGTTGGGGGCTGAAATGAAGACAGTGTTTTGGTTGGTTCCACTGTCAAGCAAGAAGAAGCAGATTAGAGCTGAAGAGACTTGAAGTCTAGACAACACTCTTCCACTAATTAATCTTGACTCCTTTGCCAAATTATGGAAACTGTTGTGTAAAGCGCCTCTTAAACATGTACTCTGCATAAAGCACAGGTGAGGCATGAAAATAGATAGGAAAAGACAACAAACTTGCACACCATTGGTTTCCAACCAGGTTGGAAATAGAATAAAATTGAATTACATCAGAAGCTTTTTGCTTAACTATATGCTCTGTTTCCTCCTTCATTACCCTCTGATTCTAGCATTAAAATTTTAAATAATTTACTTGAAACAGTATATGCTAATGTAACAAAAGAACAAGAGCAACAACAACAACACAATCACAAAATTTTACATCTGTTGAGTGTGTTATATGTGCCTGGCACTATGCTAAATCCTTTATGTACATTACCCAATTAAAATCTCCTGACCGTGTGGGCTCTGTGCTATCCTCACCCCGTATCACAAATGAAGAGGCTAAGCACATGAAGAAGTGTATTCAAGTAACAACCCCAGTTACACAGAGTCACTCTGTATATTTCAGAAACTGGAGAGGAGATGGTGAAATAATCATAGTCTTCACTTGAGAGTTCCATACCAGGGAAATTATTCCAATGTCCACTCCCCCCCTCCTTAATCCCACACCTTATCTTCTTCTGTCAATGAAAGAGCACAGAAGTCTGCTTTACCATGACCTCTTCTTGAATATAGATCTGATTTCAGCTAATTTCAACATGTAGACAACTTGAGCTAACATTTTAAAAGGTATAGCAAGCAGTTCTCTGGACTGGGAGCCTGTAAACATAACCTCGGTAACCTTCCAATAGATGTCTTAATCTACTTGAGCCCTAGGGGCTTTCTCTTCTGTAATACAAAGGGGCTTCACTAGATGGTCTCTAAATTCTTTCTACAATTAACATTTTCTGTTGGGGGGGTTTGTCTTCTTGATCTAGATGTTAGGAACTATTCTGTCCCTGTTAAATGTCAATACAGGTAGTAGACTAGGGACTAGTGGTGGCAGAGAGGCTTCCAGTACCCTCATGATCTTGCCAAGTTGGTGGTTTTTAGGAGTTTCTGTATTAGTTGGTCAAAATAAAGCAATCAAATAAGGAATGACAGAATGCTTCAATAAAAGAATAAAAGACAAAAGAATAATGTGAATCCCAGCTCTAGCAAATCTCTAGGTCAAAGCAAGACAGTATAACAGTTAAGAGAATGGACATTAAAGACATTATTACAGCTTGTAATTATATAATCAATTATGTGATTACTTAACATTTATCTTATTCTCTAAGCTATAAACTCCATGTAAGTAGGCGCTATAACTATTTTGTCCACATATCACCTGCATGCATAATGTCTAATACCAGTGTTGAATAAATGAATAATCGATTAAAAATCAGCCCTCCTTCCTGCTAGTTATAAGAAACTCAACTAGCCTTCTCACCTCTGCCATTTTCAAATTCATCTATAAAACTAGGATAATAGCCACACCTACCTCTTTGGGATTTTTCATGGTTAAAGTCATATACCTAAGTTATGATAAAATGGTGGATAAGATAAGAATAACAAGTTTGATATTTTACACACTCTTCCCTCCAAGTTCTCCAGACCAACTGTATGAAACATTGACTTGTTGTGAGTCCAGGATGAAGACACCCCTGCTTAGGCTCCAAGCCAAAGAGGTCCCCATCTACTTCATTCAGATGTGAATGAACTCAAGACTGGCAAAGCCATGAGTCAACAGCTGGCCTCTCTTACCTTGGAAAGAAACTCACACTGCCCAGTCTAGGAGAATGTGTGCATCCTCGGAGCTGGCTGAATCTAGGAGGGAAGGGAGAAGAGAGGTGGGTGCCATGTTTTGGGGACTCCTTTGCCAATCACTCCAAGCCAATCCGATTATGCATTCTATATCCCTTGGAGAAGCATGGGTGGGGAAGAGAAATACCAGGATTTAGAGTGCTTCTAATATTTCCAAGAAGAGAGATGTCCTTATTTAATGGGCCGGCTCAGAAACACTGGAAAAGAGAAAATGGAATCCCTTACAAAGGGTAGTACCAGTTTCCTAGGATTTCTTGTGAGGTTTATGTGTAAATTACAATAGCAGTTCTTTTCATATTATTATTATTATTATTATTATTATTATTATTAAAGTAGGCTCCACACTCAGCATGGAGCCCAACCCAGGGCTTGAAGTCAGGACACTGAAATTGAGACCTGAACCCAGATCAAGAGTTGGATACTGGGGCACCTGGGTGGCTCAGTTGTTAGGCATCTGCCTTTGGGTCGGGTCATGATCCCAGGGTCCTGGGATCAAGCCCCACATAGGGCTCCCTGCTCCGTGGAGGGGCCTGCTTCTCCCTCTCCCACTCACCCTGCTTGTGTTCTCTCTCTCTCTCTGTCAAAAAATAAATAAAATCTTAAAAAAAAATAAGTTGGATACTTAAATCAACTGAGCCATCCAGGAGCCTCTACTGACTTCTTAATTGACTTCCAGTATCACTTCTCTCTCCAAATCATTCTGATTGAGTTCCATGATACTCTGATGTTGGCTTCTAGTAGGCCAATTTCAGGTAATCCTGGACACTTCTTTCTTAGCAGTTAAATTTTATATGTGCCAAGAATCAGCTGTGTTGACTCCCAAACCTTTTTATTCTAATGGAATTAATGATTCATAAAGTGCTACATAAATACATCAAACATGATTTTGTAAAGAAAAAGGGTTTTATGTCTTTATCATTAAGTTAATGTTTTGGAAGAGTGGCAAAGGCAAGCCTCACCAAAGTGGTATGTGCCTTAAGTACCAGGGTAAAAGAATGGGGAAAACAAAAATCTAGAGGGGTTTTACCTTCAGATTGCAATTCATATTCTTCATATCTGAATGCAAGGCCTTAGCTCTTCATCAAAAAACTTAGAAAAGAAAGGTTAATCCATATGTTTGAAGTTAATTATTGAGATATATTTTTATTTTGAAAATTGGACAGCCACATGCAGAAGAATGAAACTGGACCATTTCCTTACGCCACACACAAAAACAGACTCAAAATGGATGAAAGGCCTAAATGTGAGAGAGGAATCCCTCAAAATCATAGAGGAGAACACAGGCAGCAACCTCTTTGACCTCAGCCACAGCAACTTCTTCCTAGAAACATCGCCAAAGGCAAGGGAAGCTAGGGCAAAAATGAACTATTGGGACTTCATCAAGATGAAAAGCTTTTGCACGGCAAAGGAAACAGTTGACAAAACCAAAAGACAACCAACAGAATGGGAGAAGATATTTGCAAATGACATATCTGATAAAGGGCTAGTATCCAAAATCTATAAAGAACTTATCAAACTCAACACCCAAAGAACAAATAATCCAATCAAGGAATGAGCAGAAGACATGAACAGACATTTTTCCAAAGAAGACATCCAAATGGCCAACAGACACATGAGAAAATGTTTCACATCACTCAGCATCAGGGAAATCCAAATCAAAACCTCAATGAGAACCACCTCACACCAGTCAGAATGGCTAAAATTAACAAGTCAGGAAATGACAGAAGTTGGCAAGGATGTGGAGAAAGGGGAACCCTCCTACACTATTGGTGAGAATAAAAGCTGGTGCAACCACTCTGGAAAACAGTATGGAGTTTCCTCAAAAAGTTGAAAATAGAGCTACCCTACGATCCAGCAATTGCACTACTGGGTATTTACCCCAAAGATACAAATGTAGTGATCTGAAGGGGCACGTGCACCCAATGTTTATAGCAGCAATGTCCACAATAGCCAAACTGTGGAAAGAGCCCAGATATCCATTGACAGATGAATGGATAAAGATGTGGTATACACACACACATACACACACACACACACACACACACACACACACAATGGAATATTACACTGCCATCAAAAAATGAAATCTGGCCATTTGCAATGACATGGATGGAACTAGAGGGTATTATACTGAGTGAAATAATTCAATCAGAGAAAGACAATTATCATATGATCTCACTGATATATGGAATTTAAGAAACAAAACAGGATCATAGGGGAAGAGAGGAAAAAATGAAATAAGACAAAACCAGAGAGGGAGACAAACCGTAAGAGACTCTTATTCATAGGAAACAAACTGAGGGTTGCTGGAGGGGAGAGGGGTAGAGGGATGGGGTAACTGGATGATGGACATTAAGGAGGGCAGGTGATGGAATTAGCACTGTGTATTATATAAGACTGATGAATCACAGACCTGTACCTCTGAAACCAATATTACATTATATGTTAATTAATTGCATTTAAATAAAAATATTTATTAAAAAAATAAAATAAAGTGCTACAAAAGGGGAAAAAAGATACATTTTTTATTTTTATGCATTGCCTAAAAAGGCTTCAACTGAATGGTATAAATCAATTCTCAAGTGAAATTATGAATATTACAAAAGGTTCAGGAAAGTGACTTGCTTGAATCATATTCAAAGACATTTGCAAACAAAGATCTGGATCAGATATGTTAACAACTGAAGAAGAGAAAAGTTAATATGATCATGACACCATAGGAGATTTAAAAGTGATTGATTTTAATCTCAAGGAATTCAAAGAAACCCTTAAGAAAATTGATGACTATGGAATGTTTTTGCAAAAATGACTCTTTTTTGATTATGCTGGAAAAATCCTGATTGTTTTAGATGAAATGGCTTCTACTTTATTTTTATAACAGTGCTTGGCATATATCAAAACCTGGACAATGAAATGTGTTCATATATGAACATATTACTAATAGTAGTAATACTTGTATTTACCTTTGCCCTCTACCTAAATGTAGATATGAAGGAGCCAGTTTGCTCTCATGATTTCTTTTTTATATGTATTGTTCCTATAAAACCAGCACTGGTTATGACTGCCTGCCCAGAATAAAAAATGTTCCCTTGTAAATCTATTTTTGCAGATGAATGATCACCCAACTATTTACCTAATTTTTCCCCAAGTGCACATGTGTCCAGCAATGAACAATATTAGGAGCTGATCTGATAGCTCATTCCTTAAACTAAGGTGAACCATAAATTCAACTAAATTCCATAAATATTTAATGGAAATCATTCATTCAGTTATTTGCTAGACTCTCCCGATTTTAAAAGAAAATGAAAGAAAGGGAAAAAGAGATGGAGGGAGGGAATGAAAGAAGGAAGGAAGGAATGAAAGAGGAAGGAAGGAAGGAAGGGAGGGAGGCAGGGAGGGAGGGAGGGAGGAAGGAAGGGAGGGAGGAAGGAAGGGAGGAAAGAAAGAAAAGAAAGCCTCCACAAACTTATAATTAATCTAAGTACACTGATACACAAATAAATATCTCTAATTTAGGGTTTTATGGAAGAGGCAGAATAAAATGTAAACAGGGAAAATTGCCTGTGATTCTGAGTCTACCTGGGTGTTCAGGAAGAGGGGTAATTCAGAAATGGGCTGTCATTCTTTCAAGAGGAAGTTTTGGTTGTTTATATTGGGCCTTTAAGTATAAGTAGAATTTTGACAGATTAAAGTGAATGAGGAAGAACATTACATTTCAAGCGGCACTGGTAAAGGACAGGGCATACGTGGAGATACATGGTTTGATGTGGCTGAAAGGAAAGTTCTATGTGCCTGAGGTGAGAGCAAAGAGTGTAGAAGTAATAGAAGATGAATCTAGCAAAGTAGAGTATAATATTCAGTATAGCATAAATCTTAGAATATCCTCAGTAAAATTTTCATTGAGGAATTTGGTTTATTACCCCAAGCCAGTGGTTCTCAAAGTGTATCCCGACACCAGCAGGATCAACATCACCTAGGAACTCAGCAATGCAAATTATTGGACCATACCCTAGACCTAATGAATCAAAACCTATGAGACTCACAGCAATCCATCTTTTGACAAGTTATTCAGGAGATTCTGATGTAACTTTGAGAACTATATCTATAGGCAAAGGATTATTCAGAAAAACATGGTCAGATTTGAGTTTTCAAATGATCACCGTTGCCAATGGTAAAGAATGAATTGAAGATGGCCAACCTGGAGACCCCTGGGGTTGTCGCTATAATCGGAGAGAAGTCAGATGGCTCTGAGCAGCAGGAGTGGAAGAAGGAGGGTGGGTGGGTGAGAAAGGATTGATGGTGTGGGGTAGTCACATCCACCAAACTTCACCCATAAATGGAAGTGGAGGACTGAGGTGGTACAGAGGATAGGATAGTTGAATTTCTTCCCCTAGTCTGAGGGATTCAGTTGGTGGTGGGTATCCTTCCAAGAGCTGCAGGTACAGAAAGGAAAGATCCTTCAATCAGGCAGTTAGGGAGCTTCTGATCAGGCTCATTATGGAGCCTGATGGATCAGATATTGTCCTCTTCCTCGATGAGCTTTTGAGCTACCCGAAGAAGGACGTGTCTAAGAAGGAGACTGACATACATTGCAAAGGAGACCAATCCAAATTTAGGGACAACTCTCGCTGGATTGAATATGACTGTGCTCACAGTTTTTCCCTTACTGTTTATCCAGCCCATCCTCTAAGTTAACATCTCCTCTCAGATTCTCAGAGGAGAGGCAATGTCTGCTGGGATTGGTTGAAGGGACATCAGGCACTAAGATATTTCTTGGCTTCCATAAGATCAAGTGGCACCCTATATCTGTCAGCTTTTCATATATCATCTATCTATCTATCTATATCTAGATATTTTTATATTAACAATGGTTATCTTAGGGTGGTAGATTACTGATGATTTTATTTTGTTTTTATGCCTTTCTGTATTGATTAATTTGTTATATTGAACCATTACCAATATGAAAATAAAATATATTAATAACTTCTAAAAATATGCTGAAAAAAGGAATAATGATATAAAAATACTAAAAGGGCCAGTTTGAAAAGCAGGAAGAGATGAGGAAGAATCATTTCTCATTACATAAATTATATGTAATATTATTTCATATAACTGCTGTTAATAATCTCAGGTAAGGGATGCCTGGGTGGCTCAGTCAGTTAAGCGTCTGCCTTCAACTCAGGTCATGATCCCAGGGTCCCACATCGGGCGCCTTGCTCAACGGGGAACCTGCATCTCCCTCTACCTCTCCCCCTGCTTGCGCTCTCTCTCTCTCTCTGACAAATAAATAAGTAAAATCTTTTTAAAAATAGTCTCAGATAAATAGTAATAATATTAAAAAAATTTCAGGGTGCCTGGGTGACTCACTTGGTTAAGTGTCTGACTCTTGATTTCAGCTCAGGTCATGATCTTAGTGTCATGAGGTCGAGCCCTGCATCAGGCTCCGTGCTCAGTGTGGAGTCTGCTTGAGAGTCTCTCTCCCTCTCCCTCTGTTCCTTCCCCCACTTGTGTGCATGTACACAAACGTGCTCTCTCTCTCTCTCTAAATAAACAAGTAAAATCTTTAAAAAATAATTTCTACCTCGATGGAAAACTATGCAATATCTAAAACACATTATTGCAAGTTACCTAATTCTGCTTCCATAGGAGGTATTTTACAACTCTGTACCTTATAGGTAGCTGATTGCAATGCAAAGTGATTCTTGTCCATACACATGTAAACTTTGTCAGTTATATCCTGTGGAAGTTCAAATGATTTTCCTCCCCCACTCCAGGAGGAGACTAATAGTTCCTCCATTTGCACATCCATTTTAACATTCCTGATGGAGAAGCATGTCTGCAGTTTGGAATCTCCACTGAACTGGGTTTTAACACCTCACTAGTTCCCTAATTAACGAATTAAATGAAATCTTTAAAAGTGATTTATTTTTATATATGTATGAGACTCATGATTTTACACATTTTTTGAAAATCACCTTTTAACAATTGTCATAATGTTAGTTAATATTTACTAAGAAATTTCTGTGTGCCTTACCTTATTCTAAGTCACTTAATATGCCTTATTTCATTTCACCTTCGCCATCCATGTGAGGAGCTAATGTCAACTCCACTTTTCAGATGAGCACCCAAAGCTCACTAGAAGTGAGGTCATGTATCCAAAATGAAACACAGAGTATGCGGTGGCACATAATTCAAATTCCAGCTGAGTTCAGATATGTGTTTAGCCATACAGTGTCAGCCCACGTTTTCCAGATGAGAAAACTCAACCTCGGCATGGTTAAAATACCTCTTACTCTTCCACTTGTTCAATCAATATTTTGAACACCTCCTATGAACCAGATGCCATGCTAGGTTTGGGAACACAGGAAAAAAAAGATAAGTAGACAAAATCCTTGATTTTTACAAAGTCTAGAATCTTGTGATAATTGACTGCAAGTCCAGTGCTGGTGAGCCAGACAACTTATTTCCTTTAAAAGCTTATTTTCCTCAAGCTTCTTCTTGCACACATTTCCAGTCAACAAGGAACATTCAATGGACTGGAGTTATAACTTCTAGTAAGAATACCCTGATATCATCTTGTATCCTCCTGTGGCTTGGTGAAGAATGTATTCAAATAAATCCAGAAAGGGAGATGACTAATGAGCTCTTTGTAAATCTCTAAGAAAAGCATCCTATCCAACCCCCCACTGAAAATGTCATGTCCTCTGAAATGCACTTTTCTGCCTTCCCTACCTACTGGATCCCTGCTTGAACTTGACCCTGATCTTTAAAACTCTGTTCAGGCTTCAGAGCCTTTCTGAAGTCTTCTCTTACTTCATCTCCAGTCCCCACCAACTTTATAAAGTAGCTTCTCTTTCCACTCTAGCATCCCCTGCCTCTTGAATATTTCTAACTGTACATTCCCCACAGAGGAACACCATGAATTATTCATTTTTGTATCCCCAGCACCTGGTATGTTAAGGGCCCGGAGTGGCTTGTGGCATGAGGTGCTGGTAAACAATTCTTCCCATACGATTTATGTAGAACAACTTTCACTTCTCCCAATCCACAGTATTGTCTCTTGTCTCTAGATCTTTGTACTTACTGATCCCTCTGTGCAAACCCATCTCCATTTATCTCCTACATTCCTAAGAATTTCCAAGACACGAGTTCTTCCTGAAGCTTTCCCTAACCTTGAATTAAGTGCCTCTTCTGTGTGCTCTCCTGTGACCTCAAATTTCCCCCATTATATTACTTTTCACCCTGGAGTATAACTATTTGTATATCTGAATATATGTATATTTATTTGTCAAATCTTTATGGGCAGGAACTCTATCTGTTTATTTCACTGCCTTATCTTCAGATCCTAACCAGTAATAAGTACATATAAGTATATGCTTATTTACATTTATGTAATATATGTCAAATGAGGAGAAGCCCAATTTGTTCATGTTTGCTGCTACCCAAAAAGGAATTATCCTTAAGGTACAGCATGATGGAGTAGAAAGATCAATTTTGGAGTTTGAAACATGGAATCCATTCCTGACTCAGTCATTTATTGGCTGTGTGACCTTAGGCAAATTGCACCAATGTGTTATACCTTAATTCCTTTATAAGTAAAATGAGAATAAAAATCTCTGCTTCAAACTATTGTTGTGAAGACTAAATGAGATAATGTATGTTGAGGATCTGATGCTAAGTAAGCTGTTAATAAATATCCATTTCCTTCCCCTTCTATTTGTGGCCAGTGCAAAATTATAAAGACAGCATTTGGGCACATAACAGGATATCCTACATGAGTAGGAATGGCTTCCCAGGGTAATAGATGGTGTTGCCAACAATAGTGGGGAGAATGAGAGGAAGCTGTCACATAAACGAACCTTCTCAAGGTTTCACCCTCAAGGGTTCAATGCAAGGTTCAAAGGATGACTTTGAACATTAAACAGCAGCATGAAAAACCCAACAATGTTCCCAGCTGTGGCACTTAATCAACACACGTTCCTAAAAGCAAGGTGGCTCCCTGAAAGGCAAGGAGTCCTGGGGTCAGCACTGAGTGAAAGGTTACTTCTGATGCATGGAATGCAAATCATGTGCCAGTGACAACATTAGGTCCTCCTTCTTCTGACTCTACCCCTTGCCTGGGATAGGGACTGTGAAGAGGGTGTAAGCTTTCTCCATAGTATTGTGAGCTGTGTTCTGTTTCCCCCCATGGGCATTTTAAGGCCTCCAGGTTTCTATCAGGTCACTCCTGCCATAGAACCTGTGAAAAATGTCTGCATGTTGTTAACTACAAGGTGAGTAGCAAACAAAACTTCCCCCAGACAATTTTTATAATTAGCACCAAAATGAGGGATGCAATGAATGCAATGCTTTTGGGGGGCTGCTGAAAGCCCACCTTATATTTCCAAACAGTGGTCTGACATTTCAGCTCTCTTGCTTTAGGAAAAGTCCTACTTTTATGCCTTGTGGGTGACTGGACTCATTGGCAGATGGTCAACCAGGTGAAACACTGAATTCATGCTAACAAAGCCCTACCCTCATTTTCTGGTGATAAAAAAACTGGACATTTAAACATCTTGCTTGTAAGAAATAAGCCAGTTCCTGAAGGTATGTGGTCCTGCTCCCTAAACTCCTAGCCTGGCTATGGCTATTATCACAACTTTAGAATATGCTGCCCCAGTGCTGCCACAAACACAGACAGCTAAGTGGGGAATTCAGCAGAGAAGAGAAGCAGCACAGTACCAGGGAAAGAATGTTCGATTGGGAAGGTGGAGACTTGGATGCTTTTTGTGCCTGACTGCTCTGCTATCTTGGTGGTGAGCTTGGTAAAGGGAATAATGTACATTCAGGGTTTCCTTCCCTCTGGGTCCTATGCTATCTCCTTAAATATATATTTTGTATTTTGATCTCTCTTGCCAATGTTAATTATAATACCTATTCTATACATGAGAAAATGAGCTTAGAGTGGTGGACTAATGTGTCTAAAATCACAACTTGGTGGATCAGACTTTGAACACAGTTTCATGTTCCTTCTACCATATCATGCTGCCTTGCAAATATCCTGCAATATTTACTTGTTTTTAAACATCATCCTTTAAATACAAATGGTCACCTTACAATCAACCTCACAAAACCTATTCCAGTCCAGTGGGCATGAACTTAATACTGGTAAGGCAGACATAGCACATTTTTATCATTGGATGGCTTCACATGCATTTCTCACTGGACTTTAGACAAATCACTTGCCTGGTCTGTACTTTTTCTACTTCTGTGAAAGATGAAATTTAAACTAAGTGATTCCTCTCAACCCTCATATTCTAAAATGGAAAGTAGCCAGTCCAGTGACATGTTTCATATATTCATACATACTAGGTTTAGTGTTGACATCATTCACTGTTAAGGGGGCTGGAGTCCTCCTGACTGTGGCCTCTGGTTACATTTATCCCATTTTCATTGTCCTTTTTTCATTCTCCTTCTACTAACAGGAAGTAAATTCTCATATGATTTCTCCCATAACTTTATCCATATCTTGCTTTTGGCACTTGCCACCCTCTGTTTCCTATGGTGGTTAATGGTGGGCATATCTTATCTCTCCTACAACCTTGTAAGCTCTGTGAATTTCCTCCACTTCCTCACAAGGGCAGTATTCCCCAGGACACCAACACCGGTGTCATCCCCGCAGTACACTATTGATATTCTCTGTCTATTTGTGTTGAAATAGAAATCCGAAGTATCATAAAATCTTAATCTAATTAAAACTTGGGTTCCATAAGCAATATTTTGAACAGGAAAAGAAATAACCTGACAAGTTAGATAGTGCAAAGTTTCAATAACAACACCTCTATGATGTTTTACAGTAGGGCTCTCCTTGTCTGGGCTGAAGGATTCCATTTATTTTATAATCTGTCATGGTCTGATGCTTTTGTAAAGTATAAAAAATGAATTACTAGAAAAATTAAATTTAAAAGATATCAAAATACAAATTCAAAATCTGTATTATTAGACTCAACAGAAACAAAACTACTCTGTCAAACTGCTATAAAGATTCTAAACACGTATTCTCAATTTCTGTGCTTATCTCATGGACTGGCAACAAATAGCTATTTAGAGTTACCACCCTTGGACCACACTTGGAAGAACACTATCTGCTTTACCATTTACACAGAAATTCAGGAAGCCTAATAGGGGCTATGTTGTATCACCTGGGTGAAAATTTCAGGCATTAGATGAAGAAGAAAACTACTAGGGGCCAAATGTATGTCTTCAGCCTCTCTCTGGTTTTTGAAAAGGAAGACCAAGAAAAGTCAAGGGACTTTGTCTTTATGCTTTGTTCTCCAGCTGAAGAAAATAGGATCAAAATCACTTCCCATTAAACCCAAATCTTGGTGGGGCAAATGCAACAGTCAATGTTGGTTCCATATTCTTAATAAGGAAAAGAAATTTAATATCTATTTATGAAGTTTTAATAAATTTAATACTACCAGCTCATTTGTAAACCTTCCACTGTTACTAATTTGTTTGTATTTTGTTTTTATCCTTCAAGGCACTTTCACAAAAACATTTATTTAATCCTCCCCAAAACCCAGTGAGGTAGGTACTAACATTGTTCTTATTTTGCAGGTGAGAAAACTGGCTCAGAAATGTAAAATGACTTACCTGGTCATTCAGTTACTAATCTGTTCAACTTGAATTCATGCCAGGCCTGACTCTGAAGCCCATTCTGTGTCCACCAGATCCACTGTTTCTCTAGTTAATCTTCTCTTATAATACTTAGGGAATCTAAGTATACAAGGAACTATAGGGATTTTTTTTTTTTCAACCAGCCAGAAGAAAATATCTTTCTGCGAAGCCCTGGGATAAGAATCATAAGTACTGTATTTATCTTATAACTTTTACCACCACCACCATAGAGTATAAACAGATATATTAGTGTCATACGTAGATTCTTAGTAAGTAAGCTGCAGATATAAAAATCAATGCACAGAAATCAGTTGCATTTCTATACACCAACAACAAGACAGAAGAAAGAGAAATTTAGGAGTTGATCCCATTTACAATTGCACCCAAAACCATAAGATACCTAGGAATAAATCTAACCAAAGAGGCAAAGGATCTGTACTCAGGAAACTATAGAATACTTATGAAAGAAATTGAGGAAGACACAAAGAAATGGAAAAACGTTCCATGCTCATGGACTGGAAGAACAAATATTGTGAAGATGTCAATGCTACCTAGAGCAATCTACACATTCAATGCAATCCTCATCAAAATACCATCCACTTTTTTCAAAGAAATGGAACAAATAATCCTAAAATTTGTTTGGAACCAGAAAAGACCCCGAATAGCTGGAGGAATGTTGAAAAAGCAAAGCAAAGCTGGTGGCATCACAATTTCGGACTTCCAGCTCTATTACAAAGCTGTCATCATCAAGACAGTATGGTACTGGCACAAAAACAAACACAAAGATCAATGGAACAAAATAGAGAGCCCAGAAATGGACCCTCAACTCTATGGTCAACTAATCTTCAACAAAGCGGGAAAGAATGTCCAATAGAAAAATGACAGTCTCTTCAACAAATGGTGTTGGGAAAATTGGACAGCCACAGGCAGAAGAATGAAACTGGACCATTTCCTTACAGTACACACAAAAATAGAGTCAAAATGGATGAAAGACCTCAATGTGAGACAGGAATCCATCAAAATCCTTGAGGAGAACACAGGCAGCAACCTCTTTGACCTCAGCTGTAGCAACTTCTTCCTAGAAACATCGTCAAAGGCAAGGGAAGCAAGGGCAAAAACAACTATTGGGACTTCACCAAGATAAAAAGCTTTTGCACTGCAGTCAACAAAACCAAAAGACAACCAAAAGAATGGGAGAAGATATTTGCAAATGACATATCAGATAAAGGGCTAGCATCCAAAATCTATAAAGAACTTATCAAACTCAACACCCAAAGAACAAATGATCCAATCAAGAAATGGACAGAAGACATGAACAGACATTTTTCCAAAGAAGACATCCAAATGGCCAACAGACACATGAAAAAGTGCTCAACATCGCTCGGCATCAGGGAAATCCAAATCAAAACCTCAATGAGATACCACTTCACACCAGTCAGAATGGCTAAAATTAACAAGTCAGGAAATGACAGATGTTGGTGAGGATGCGGAGAAAGGGGAACCCCTCCTATACTGTTGGTGAGAATGCAAGCTGGTGCAACCACTTTGGAAAACAGTATGGAGGTTCCTCAAAAAGTTGAAAATATGACCCATCAATTGCACTACTGGGTATTTACCCCAAAGATACAAATGCAGGGATCCGAAAGGGCACCTGCACCCCAATGTTGATAGCAGCAATGTCCACAATAGCCAAACTATGAAAAGAGCCTAGATGTCCATCGACAGATGAATGGCTAAAGAAGATGTGGTATATATATAATGGAATATTATGTTGCCATCAAAAATGAAATCTTGTCATTTGCAATGACATGGATGGAACTAGAGGGTATTAGGCAAAGCAAAATAAGTCAATCAGAGAAAGACAGGTATCCTGTGATCTCACTGATATGAGGAATTTGAGAAACAAGACAGAGGATCATAGGGGAAGGGAGGGAAAAATGAAACAAGACAAAACCAGAGAGGGAGACAAACCATAAGAGACTTATTCAGGGGCGCCTGGGTGGCTCAGTTGGTTAAGCGACTGCCTTCGGCTCAGGTCATGATCCTGGAGTCCCAGGATCGAGTCCCACATCGGGCTCCCTGCTCAGCAGGGAGTCTGCTTCTCCCTCTGACCCTCCCCCCCTCATGTGCTCTCTCTCTCTCTCTCTCTCTCAAATAAATAAATAAAATCTTTAAAAAATTAAAAAAAAAGACTCTTATTCATAGGAAACAAATTGAGGGTTGCTAGAGTGGAGGGGGGTGGGAGGGATGGGTGGCTGAGTGGTGGACATTGGGGAGGGTAGGTACTATGGTGAGTGCTGTGAATTGTGTAAGACTGACGAATCACAGACCTGTACCCCAGAAACAAATAATACATTATATGTTAATAAAAAGATTTAAAAAATGAAAAGGTCATATCAAAAAAAAAAAGTAAGCTGCAAGTTCTACCCTTGCAATCTCTCATTTATAGACTCTAATTATCATTAATGAATAGTTAGGAGTATTCAGTGTGATGGTCTAAAACAACTGAAAAACAGACCCATTCATTATAATGATTCACTTAGTGCATACTAAGGAAATGTCTAGTATTTTAACTTCCCTAAAGTTGACCACATTGTCCTAATTTACCGTGGAAAGCATCCCTCGAGAGAAGAGAGATGGTTTCATGAGCTCCTTGTGTGTTGCAACTGATTTTTCTCTCCTTCCCATTGAATGTTTTCAAAGAATGGGGTAAAAGTCTTTGACATAGACTTATGGTAAGAATATCTTTTTAGAGTCTCCCATGAAATGGTGATAACAGCAAGGATGCTGCCCATGATACTCCAAAGAAACAACCTGCTACATACACACTGATTCAAGACGGGATTTATGACTATTACTTCAGACTCTCAACCCAGACTTCCAGTTCCAGTGTCACCCTTAGCAGATACTTTTCCAACAGAAAGGCTCAAATGGGCTCTGTTTATAGGTGAGGAAACTGAAGCCTCCGGGGGTAAACTGACTTGTTTACATAAATAACTAGTTACATAAATAAAAAAAAGTTACATAAATAGTTAGTACCAAACATGAACTGCAACTATATCTGAATCTACTTGGTACAAAGAACACAAATTTCACTTAATACATAAACCAACCGCACGTCTCTACTTCCTATTTCTATTGGCAACAACCACATCTACTTATTCATTTCTCTATCCCCAGCACCAGGCACAGTGCCTAGTACTTAATAGATGCTCAACAAATGTGTTACATTGAATTAAATTAGCAAAAATACCAAGGTGACATCTTTTGAAACTCGTTGTGATTATGCACATTTGTAGGCCTTGTCTGAGTGCTGATAAGATGGGGTAGAAGCATGTGTAATTCCTCTCGCCTTTTATAATCTTTGCCGTGAAGGAAATATAGTAGCACTCAAGATCCCTATTACCACTGTCAGAGGAATGAATGACTCAAAGACCTATAAACTTAATATACAATTAATATCATGCCTCGCTTTTGTCATGGATTTATTGTTCCACATTTTGACTGTCAAGACAGGTATCTCAACTTTGACCTTCTGAGCTAATGAGACTACAAAAGAGAAGATGCACAGAATAAAGAAAATCAAAATTATGGTAAATTTAAAAGTCAAAATGCAACGGTCTATTACTATTCTGTCATTCAAAGAACCCGGAAGCGTTCTTTCTTTCTTGCCTCAAAATTGAAATGTAGGCAAGGCTGAGGTACTGCATATATCACATGGAATTCCCAATAGCAGAGATTTTAAATCAAGGTGGTATTTAACAAAAGCAGCCACTAGGGCTTGTTCCAATCTCATTGACTCCCCATAAAATAGGACAGGTTCACTTGAAGGTACATTACCTTTCTGACTATCCAAGGGGCTGTTTATGATTCCTGCATATACATTTCTCTTTCTATTTCTTGGTTGAAGGGGATAAATCAACAAGTATAGACACACACACACACACACACACACACACACACACACACTGAAAAAGTATTCAGAGGAAATACTTATAGAGAGTGAAAGCTTTCAGCCAAAGCTCACAGTGAAGAGGCATTTGATTTCTACCAGCTACTAGATCAGATCATGCCTTTTTTCCCCTGCTTTTAGAAATATCACAGAACCATATGGTGGGCCAATAACAGGATGGAAGAATTCATGTTATCTGAGCCTTGTAGAGGGTTTCGGGTAATTCTATACATTTATAAGAGAGAATTTCCATATTTGTCCATGCATCCATGCTTCTATCTATCCATCCACACATCCACCCATCTATCCATCCACCCAGTACTTGACCCTCCACCTAGATGCCAGTCATGGTGCCTGACACAAGTAATCGAGTGATAAACAAAGTAGACATGATCTTTTGCCTCCAGGAAAGACTGCCATATACACAGACATAATTAAATCAGATTATGGGTTTGACAAACAGAGACTACTGTAGTAGCATATAAGATGTTAAGTTTCCCTGGAGGAGATGGTTTTTGATCTGAGTACTGTGGATCAGGAGGTGATAAGCAAAGACAAACAAAACAAAAAACACAAAAAGTAGTAATATGTTTGGAATTCCAGGATTAGTATGTGTTATATGTCAAAGCAAAGAGTCTTGAGAAAATTTATTTGGGGATTTGCAAAGAGTTCAGTCTGGTGAAAGGGAAGGAGGTGGTGAATAATGTGGAGAGCATTCGACTTGTACTCTGCCACTGAAGTAACTGTGTGAACTTTAGGAAATTTCCTTCCTTACCTGGGCCCCAGCATCTTCATCTGTCATCCATGGAGGCTTGTTTAGATGAACCCTCACTTCCTTTCCAACTCCTGTAGTCTCATGAATTCTCTTCAGAACAATGGAAGAACTGCTTAAAATATAGTTAGCCTCTAAACAAACCAGAAAGCCTACAAGCCATAAACTCAAGTGATGCTCTTAACACAATTGTTCAATAATCAGATTCATTAGTTCCACTTGCTTCATTTATAGAGTGAGCTTTCATTTGGAAGAACTCTCTTACAATGTTTCTTGTTGTTCCAGAACTGTCTTGAGCCACAGTTGTGATAGAGGGCTGGTGGAGGGTGAAGGGGAAGGTGGGAAATAGGAGTCCAATGGGAAGGAACTCCTAAGTTTTCTTCAGAGAGGGAAAGACCCAGAATCAATGGTTCAGTGAGGTGGTCTTGGAGAAATGATTCTGCTTTGAATGTCCCTTTTCTCCCTTTGGAGGGTCCTCATCCCCACTCTAAAATGACAGAGATATCTCTCATTATGGCAACCTCTTGAAGACTTGTCTTGTTAGCAATTGAGTTAGGAACCTCAGTTTCCTCATCCATAGAATGGGGATAGCAAAACTGGCGTCAGAGAATTGTTGCAAGGATTGAAGGAGGTAGTTCAGGTAAAGAACTTACATAATGACTTGTGTTTCTAAGCGCCTTCCATGATTAATTCATTTCATCTTCACAACAGCCCTGCGAGGTATTGCAATTATTGTCCTCATGCTTTAGGAAGAAACAAGGAGGCTTGGAGGTTAAATAACTTGGTCAACATCACGTGGGTCCTATAGAGTGATGCCAGGATTCATTCCAAATTGCCCACCTCCAGAGTCCATGCCCATAATCGTTATGCTAAATCTCCTAGTAAATGTTGTGATTCTCTTCCCCTATTATCTGAAGACAATTTGCGTTTTGTCCTAATGGCAGAGATGTCATACCTTATCTGTGATAACAGGATTTTGTCTCCACCACAATGACCCCTAGACCACCATCACCAAAAATGAAAGGTTTTGGCTGGGATTTGAGGCCAGCTCCTCCTCGTGGGGTCTGGTCATAACTACTGGCTGCTACATGACTAAGCATGATGCCTACCCATGGAATCAATGTAGCACCCACTGAGATCACTTCAATACTTCAGGTTTCTCCCCCCAGAAAGGCTTTGTGCTAATCGTGTTTGCTTTCCTCTTTGCATCACAATGGTAGTTTCTATTTTGGATTTTTATTGTTTATTGCAGCTTGGAGAAATTCCTATTCCAGTTCAAATCTGGCCTTGGCCATGTTTCAAAGGCTCTGAAACCTCTAGTCAATCTGGCTTCATTCACCCCCTGGCACTGGCATGTGTCCTTCCCAGAGAGGAAAACAGGCTCTCTACCCACCCCTTAAAAACAAGTAGGTGAGAAGGGAAAAAAGGTCTCCTTGGATTATACCAGGAGCAAAGTTGGCTAGGAATAAAACAAAATTAAAGTTTAATTCCTGTCTGGTAAAATTAGTTCAAATAATTATCTTCAGATTTCTTTTTATCTCCAAAATTAGAAGTGTTAATCATAGATGTCATTCTGTAAAAACAGTTCTGAGTTTACAATTAAAACAATGATACCTTTTGCTTCCATAGTGCCTTTCACTGAGGATACTCAATGTCCTCTCTATACTGTATAAGTAGTAGCAGGCACTCTGCCTGCCTATGAGGGGCCCAGAGAAAGTCCTCCTACTCTAATATCTGTCCTAATAATGGTATTTTTAGGATTGCACAGGTTTTTTTTTTTTTTTTAAGATCTCATTTCATCCCCATCCTAACTTTATGGCAACATTATTCTCATTATTCCCATTGTGCAGATACATTAAACTGAGGTTCAGAAAATCAAAGGATGTTCCTCAAAACCCCAGAGGTAGTTATGCCCCGTTCGGACTCAAATTCTCAAGTTCTTTCTGCTATCCCAAGCTGTTGCTTTCTTAGCACTCCTACGTGCAGGTTCTAATTAAAATAAAATGTTAAATAATATTTATTGGCATTTACTGTGTGCCAGGCACTCTGCTAAAAGCTTTAGTTGATTTTAAATCACTAAATCTTCACAATAATTGTTTGAAATGTTTACTATAATAATTGTTACTTTATAGATGAAGAAACTCAAGGTTTTGCACCATTAGTAATTTCTCAAAATCTCACAGGCAAATGTGGCCAATATTTCAGCATTTTCCAGAATTTTTTGTATTCCAGGCACTCTTACAGGCAGTGGGATATAGCAATGAACAAAGCCGACCAAACACTTTTTGCCTTCATGGAGCTTGTGATCTACTGAATGGAAAAGTCCACAATAGCCAAACTGTGGAAGGAGTCGAGATGCCCTTCAACAGATGAATGGATAAAGAAGATGTGGTCCATATATACACTGGAATATTACTCAGCCATCAGAAAGGATGAATACCCAACTTTTACATCCACATGGATGGGACTGGAGGAGATGATGCTAAGTGAAATAAGTCAAGCAGAGAAAGTCAATTATCGTACGATTTCACTTATCTGTGGAACATAAGGAATAGCAGGGAGGACATTAGGAGAAGGAAGGGAAAAATGAGGGGGGGAATTGGAGGGAGAGACGAACCATGAGAGACTATGGACCCCAAGAAACAAACCAGGGTTTTAGAGGGGAGGGGGGTGGGGAGATGGGCTAGCCCAGTGATGGGTATTAAGGAGGGCACGTACTGCATGGAGCACTGGGTGTTATACGAGAACAATGAATCATGGATCACCACATCAAAAACTAATGATGTATTGTATGGTGACTAACATAACCTAATAAAATTAAATTAAATTAAAAAAAGAAGTATAGTACTTAGAATGTTGTTGTGGTTTTAAAGATCATGGAGAAGGACAAGGAATCAGGTGTCACAAGCTACATCTGAACTCTCTAATTATTGTGCGTGCTACCTTCTCCTTTCTGGAAGGTCAAGGCACTTACAAGATGCAGACCATTTTATTCCTCTAATATAAGGGGGAGTCATGTTCAAGATGGAGTGGATGGCATGTTAGTAAACCTTTTCTGGGTGAAGTCCAAACCTCTGGACCAGAGTGAAGTCGCAGGAGATCAGACTGGAAAGACGAGTTGGGACCAGATTATACATGGACTGAAAATTCAGGTAAAAGGTTTTGAACTTGGCGGATAAGAAGGTTTAAAAAAATGGAAATGATTAATTTGGAACTATTTTTCAGAATGACATGGAGGAGGCAAAGTCCTCAGGTGAAAGGTTTGCAGTGGTTCCTGTCTAAAGTAACATGGTCTTTAAAAGGTTGGTGGAAGGCGCCTGGGTAGCTCAGATGGTTAAGCGTCTGCCTTCGGCTCAGGTCATGATCCCAGGGTCCTGGGATTGAGTCCTGCATCGGGCTCCCAGCTCCTTGGGAGCCTGCTTCTCCCTCTGCCTCTCTCTCTCTCTTTCTCTCTCTCTCTGTCTCTCATGAATAAATAAATAAAATCTTAAAAAAAAAAAAAGGTTGGTGGAATGGAGAAAAAAGGCCACTATGAGGAAAGTGTTGAAAGTACTTTGGCAATTGATTATTTGTGGGAAAAGAGAGTGAGAGTGAACACAGGTAAAGAAGTGTAGATTTACTGTGAAGTTAATAAAATGCAAACTCAGAGCCCCTGACCTGTACAGACCCCTTCCAAGGACCTGGCAGGGACTTACCAAGGTTAACAAGTATTGCCAATTCCAAGGACATTTATGATAAATCACTTCAAAAGAAAATATAAATGCTGTGAAAAAACTATGATAGAAGTTTTTCAAATTCAACAAAAAGTTCTGCAAGTTTATATAACATGATCGATGAGTTGAGAAGCTGAAAAGAGTCCAATAAGATATCAATAACAAAACCCAACTGCTATCAGCAGTGATAGAAATAAGATGAAGTTTTTATTTTTCTCTTTATAAGGCCAAAAAATGTAAGAAAAAAACACTACAGAGTTGTGACAGGCAGTTAACAAATAAAACTATGTGTTATTTTAATGAATTGTGGGATTATAGCATTTATCAGGATTTTTAATTTGTAACTTGTTTTAATTGCCTTCCTCATTCTAAATAATTACATTTGAATCCAGTTTGTATTCATAATGCTGTATTAAAGAAATGTTTAAAGCTTCAGTTCCCATAAAACTTGGATCTACTGATGCAGATGAATCACAACTCAATAATCTAAGTAACAAGAAAGATGGGATGCTGAGGTGTTAGCCCCTAAGGTCAGGAGAGACTGGAAAAGAGATAATGAGAGTATGGGTGTGGAGGTCAACCATGTGGTGTGTATAGTTGAAAAAATGGAAGTAGCTACAGTCTTAAAGATGAAGCCTTAAAGAAAGAAGGAGAAATTGGCAGGGATAAGAGCCTTCGCAAGATTATATCTTGCATCAAAAATACAGCCAGACCAAATACCTTCAAGAAACTCTTGGGTAATGTCTAAGCTAGATGTGAATGAGATCTAGAAAAGTCAGTCAAATATTTAAATTTGTGCCCACATAAGCAAAATAAAGAATTTTAGGAACATCTGGATGACTTCTCAGTCTCTCTTTTTGACCCCAAGCACTAGTATGTACCTCTGCCTGTTCTAATTTGGGTCCAAAATCATTCAGAAGATGATCCCACAGCTCGGTATAGTGGAAAGATCATAGAATTTGGAGCTACAGAGAAGAGATCCCTGTTTTTACAAATCCTGCTGGCAAGTGGCAAAGACAAAGCACTGTGTTCAGCAAACCCATTTCCTTTTTACCCTGGGCACACCAAAAGACTCCATTTCTGTTTCCCCTGCAGTGGGATGAGGCCATTTGAGTGAGTTCTTGCCAATGGAATGTGGGTAAAAGTGATACAGGCCAGCCACTTCCAGCCTGGTTCCACTCAGAATTTCCCAGGAGACTCTCAAGGCTTCCTCTCTCTTTTTTTCTACAAACCTAATGCAGAGGATCTTCTGCAGGACGCTTCATCATAAGATGCTGGAGCCATTAGATAGAAGGAACCTGGGTCCCTGAATCTCTACTTGGAAGGCCACCTGCTAAATATCCAATTAGAATATGGTGTGAGAAAAAGACCCCTTATTGTGTAGAAATACCGAGCTTCTGTGGTTGTTTGTCTGAAGTTATCCCACCTTCCTTCTAGAGCAAGTTGCTTAACTTTTTGGAGTCTCAAGTTTTCTCATCTGAATATTCCATTGGGTTCTCATAATGATCAAAATATATGACATATCAGGCTGCCTGGGTGGCTCAGTTAGTTAAGTAGCTGGCTCTGGATTTCAGCTCAGGTCATGATCTCAAGGTCCTGGGACTGAGCTCCATGTCCAACTCCATGCTCAGTGGGAAGTCAGCTTGAGATTCTCTCTGCCCCTCCCTCCACTCATGCTCTCTCTCTCTCAAATAAATAAAATAATCTTAAAAATTAATATATAACATATCTACATATGCATATATACTGTTCTTTTATCCCATGTTCGCATTTGGATTTGGTCAAGGATGGCCCACTGAACACCCCCAGAGGGCACTATCGCATTCTATTCAATGGATCTATGTATAGAGTACAACATGAACCAGGCCTGCTGAAGTTGTGTAGCTCAGATGAGCTACATAAGGTTTCAGAAGGAAAAGCACATTTCCTTCCCAAGTGTCCATTACAAAAGAATTTGGTCTTATCTTTAATAAAAAGAGTGAAGTGACAATGACTTTATAGGTAGGATAATTTATAGTTTTTCTATTATGGCTTAATAACTTCCTCATGCCATAAAAAGGAGATTTAATTTTTTCTTTAAATTGTTTGTGTATTTTTTCTTCTCTGATAAAAGAAGACAGCCTTTAAGTATCTCAGCTGATCTAAAGTAGGCAAAAGAAAACCTCCTGATCAATATTCGGCTTTGGCACTTATGTACATTTTATGTTGATTGGAACTTAAGCTCCTATGAGCAACTCTTGCTGCCAAAATCACATTTTCTCTTCAGATGCCTAAGGTTGGAATTGCGTGTGTACCAACTGGAACTGATTGCTTGAAACTTGAACAGTTCAGAGTTTAATTTCTCTAATTTGGGTAAATACTACCTACCACCAAGCTGTCTGTGTTTTCAAGTGTTCAAAGTTACATAGGAGCCAATATTTTAAGCAATGCACAAGGGAGGCATTGCCGCAGTGCCGTGAGAGTCTGAAAGTCGGTTTTCCTTTGGTGAGCCCATAGAGAGTATGCAACCCCCAGGAACAAGCTGGTAGAAGCAAGTCAAAAGGCATGTGCTGTTGGGGGATGGTGCCCGCACCCATTTGCCTTCCGTTTGTATGAACATCTGAGCAGGAAAAGAAAAATGACAACATTACGAGACTCTGGCATCTGGAAATTGTGAGGCGTGCAGTTTTTACACTAATTTAACACATATTCTCACATTACAGTCATGTTTAACGGTTATCCATGTGTCATTCAAAGAGATGCATTGTATGAAAAGAATTTTGGCAATACAGAACCTCCTAGCTGGAGCAGGAGCTAATAATAAATGAAACACTTGTGCACAGAGGAGCTACTTAGCATTTATCCATAGCTAGCATCACAGAATGGTAGAATGGGAAGAGGACCAGAAATCAGCTGGCTCCAATCCTTTTATTTAAAAAATGAAAAAACTGAGACTCCAAGAGGGGAAGTGACCAGGCAAGGAAGGGTCAAAGGGAAGTGAGGAGAAGTGAAATGCTGGCCGCAGTCCAACATGCATCCTATAATACCACTCTGCTTTTCACAATTGCAAATTCTCCTTTCATTGCCGAACTTCCCTTTCTTTGTACCTCAGCCAGACAGAGAACAAAATCAGGGGGTGATCTCAGGTCATCAGACCCACTCATATGTATTTGATGGGGTGATTGCTCAGCAGAAGGTGGCTTTTACCTTCCAACAACCACCACTGGTAAATCTGTAGCATAGGATCTTCATTTTATATGTTTTAAGACAGTTTTTAGGATCCATATGCTATGAATCTTTTTTTTTTCCTAAATGTTTGTTTAATGGGTGAAGGAGGTGTGTTGTATTAGAAGCCAAGAGACCTGGTTCTGAGAATCAGCTACCAACTAACCAGGTATCTGTGGGCAAGTTCCAACCTCTGTGGGCCATTTTTATCACCTGTAAAATGAGGAAGAGTATTGTTAAGGCCCTGTGGGATTTTTTAAAAAGATTTTATTTATTTATTTGATAGAGACACAGTGAGAGAAGGAACATAAGCAGGGGGAGTGGGAGAGGGAGAAGCAGGCATCCCGCTGAGCAGGGAGCCTGATGCGGGGCTCGATCCCAGCCTGGGATCATGACCTGAACCAAAGGCAGATGCTTAACAACTGAGCCACCCAGGTGCCCCAGGCCCTGTGAGATATAAAACTTCATAATTAAGAAGATTTCATCTTATGTCAATTTCACAACACACACTTTTTTAAAGTCAACAAAAAAGCACTAAGCAAGGTACCATGGCAATATGCTAGGAACAATAGGGAAGAGGGGGAAAAAAGAAAGACCATGTTGTTGGAGTAAGTCATGGTCCAGGGGGATAATACCACAAAGACTTGTAAAGAGGCCAATGGGATACTACAAAGTGAAACATGGTTATGTGCCAAGAGAACACCTTTAAAGCAATCTTCCTTGTGTACGGACATTCCAAGAACCAAGCTAGATGGACTCCAATAATAATTTTAAAATAGAAATTAATTTCACCAAGTATTTATTACCTGTTAGACATTAGTTTCAGCATAATGCATGTATAACTTCAGTTAATCCTTATAGTTGTATGAAATACACATTATTATCTTTATCATCCAGGCAAGGAAACAATGGCAGAAAAAGAATAAATAACTAGCCCAAGGTAACATAGCTGGTTGAGCCAAAATTCAAATCCAGAGATTCCAGTTTTGGAGTCAAAGCTCTTAATCACTCTGTAAAGTTCTTATGACAAATAAGGGACAAGGATGCACGATGAAGAGGCCTGGAAGCCACCTAGACCGAAACAGTACCATAGGTGACAGTAATAGCATCGTGCATTGAACACCTATTTTGTACCATGCCCTGTGTGAAATGTTTTATCTGCATCACCTCATTCAATCCCACTTGATCATTCATTCAACAATTTTTTAAATTTTATTTTATTATGGTATGTTAGTCATTCAACAAATATTTACTGAGGGCCTGCAAATTCAGTATTTTTGTGCAAAAAAACTGTGAGGAAAGTTCTGTAATAAATCACTTCCTATTGATAAGGGTGGCTTGGAGACATTGTGCACCTCATCCAAGGCCAAGGTCTGACCCCAAAACCTGGGCCTATGCTGTAGGCAAAAGGCTTTGACACCATCAAACTCTAAGAAATCATGTATAGTTTGGAACACTTTTTTAAAAAAAATTAATTTGATACAAGTGCCTCTTATAATTGGCTATTAAAGACATTTTTTAATTGGATGGGAAAGCAAAATTGCTGGGGGATATCAACAGAAAAGGAATCATTCCAATCCTCCATCCACTGCCATTTGCTGTCATTGCTTTGCTGTCCCTGCAAAGAGGCAGGAAGTGGGGGGGGGGAGTGGTGAGTGGCAGCATAAACAGGTGGAGATGCACTGGGGTCACATGGAGAGAGTGCGTTCAAGGCCACAGGGTGAACTGCCAATGAGGAGTGACTGGCAAGGTGTTGGGCCTCCAGGAAAAAGAAAGACCCTTGGGTCATGTTAAGCTGCAAGCTCACCAGGAGTCAATCACTCTCATTGATTTGTTGACAGTCTGGGAAGTTCTATGTCTTTGAGGTCCAGCCCAGGCCCAGCTTCCAGTAGAAAAAGACTTTCTGTACCACAGCAAGTCAGTGAAGAAGGCTAAAAATTAGCATTGAGTTTAATTAATAGGGCCTTTAGAGGAAATGGCCATTCCTTGTATAGATTATCTAGTTTTGTAGTACATTCATATCCATGATCTTAGACAACTCTGGGGAATGACTTACACAGGCTCACAGCATTGGGTCTTAAACCAGAACATATGAATTCATCTTAGAAATTTCACTTCTCTATGGAATTATAGTAGGGCCTAATTAGAGGTATTTGGATATAAAACCCCAAATCATATTGAAATATAAAATGTGTGTCACCCTCATCACCACGTGCCTAAACTTGGCTGCATGGGAATGAGTCTCACTCATTAGCTATTGTTCAACCAGCCCTGAAGACTCCCCCAGAAGGAGATGTTCAAGCCTAACCACTAGCACCTGTGAGTGTTGCCTTATTTGGAAATAGGTTCTTAACAGATATAAGAACACTGTATTTATCCAATAAGCCTTAACTGCCTAAGTGTACATCTAGCCCTGTATGAGTGCAGTGGCAGATACACAGACGTCCAGCATCTTATGGATATGCAGAGGATTAGACATAATGTTATTAAGGCTCATAGCACAGTAACTGTCACATAGGAAGGACTTGAATTTGGTAGCTATTATATAATGTTAGGAATGGGGACATATCCACCCTTCTCACTGTACTCCTCTGCCCATGTCTATTGCTAACTCCTTCTTAAGTTTTAAATGGGATTAATCAGAACCTGGGACATTTATTGATCCATGTTTTACTTATGGACAGAGATGCTGTCTTAAAGTTCAAGACCCATGCAAAATCTTAAAAATCTTCTTACTCCTTAAAGGGTCCACTTAACGAAGACAACGAAAGACTGGTATGCTTTGCTCTTGTAATGTCTGAAGACTCAATAGAATGTCTTAGGAATCAATGGCCTCTCCATAGGAAGGAGACAGAGCCACACAGAAAGAAGGGGATGATCTTGGTCATCACTGGTATGCCCTGGATAGAATTCAGTGTACAAAGTACTCCTGCTCATTGTATGGTCTGTTTGGTCCTTATCATGTTATCGTCTTAACAAACAGGGAGGATAATTATCCTTCTTTGATGGACTAAAAAATGCCCCCCACCCAGGTTGTCTCCATTCCTAATCCCTGGAATCTGTGTATGTGTCACTCTACATGGTAAAAGTAATTTTGCAAATGTGACTAAGTTAAGAATTTTAAGGTAATCCAGAATTATCCAGGTGGACCTGATATAATTACAAGGATCCCCAAAGAAAGGGAGACGGGAAGTCAGAGAGGAGAGGAGTTCACACTGCTGGTTCTAAAGATTAAGGAGGGGGCAACAGGCCAAGGAATGCAGATATCCTATAGCATCTGGGGAGGCAAGAGAGCAGATTCACCCCAGGAACATGGTTCCTTAGAAGGAGCATGGCCCTTCCAACACCTTAATTTTAGACTTCTTACATCCAAAACTATAATAAATTTTTGTTGTCTTAAGCCACTATAATTGCGGTAATCTGTTGCAGCAGTAATAACAAACTAATATACAATCTAAAGCACTTTGAAAGAAAGAAAGTCCTTTGAAGAAGCACATATAAATTATCCAAGTCTAGAATCATCTGGACTGTCTGGGTCCAAATACAGGCATCAAGACCTATGCTCAGGTGTTCTAGTATACTGGCCCAAGAGATCCAAACACATCTTCACTTTTCTAAGAATATTTTCTACTAAATGAGTAACAATATGTAACTTTCACAAAAACCTATTCCTCTCTTCTTTCCTTCCATCCTTCTTTCCTTTCTGCAACAGATAGGTAGGTAGATAGGTCGATAGATAAAACGTTCTGTACACTTCATAAAGCAAAGTTCTTGACTTCAAGAAGTTTAACTGGGATGATATTAGGGTAGGGGGTTGAACAACTAATAAATATACATTTAAATCAGGGTTAAGAAAAAGGGAACCAGAGTATTGTGGGGAAGCAGCCGACCATTAATGATATGGTGGCTTGAGTAGAATCCCAGATAATCCTTACGCTATAGCTGGCCTGGCTGGAGTACTTCACCTACATGAAGAGAGAACTCTGAGAAGGCCAGGTCATACGTGGTCTCTTTGGAGGGCAAGTTCTTGACAAAATCAGCAAGCACCAACTTTGTTTCACCTGTGCCTAATTCCCTGAAGTCAATGGAGCCAGCAGTTAGGGACCTAGATGAAAACAGAAGCTGGAATCTGGGCCTAGCCTTGGCCCTCCCACTTCTTTTTCATGTTCTCTTAACCCCATCTCTCTGGCTTTGATAGGAATGGTTAACAACTTGGAGGTGAGGGGAATAACTGTTCAAAAGAGGAGAGCAAATAAACGAGCAGCATTTCTTGGTCCCAAATACCAGTGATAGAAAGGACGTGAAGCTCTGTAGCTTGCTGTGGGTGGACAACTGCACATGAATAAAGAGCAGGGAGGAAAGAGTTCAGCTGGGACAGTAAATAGATGTGCAAGGACATCCTGATATCTTCAACATTTCGAGTTCAATGGCTTCCATTGCCTGCCATGCATAGTTAGGAAGACTCCTGTGCATGCACATTTTTATGAATTCCCCCAGGATAGTTTTATGAAATATTAGTGGCATATTCTTGCTTTCCCAGCACCCTTAAAAACATCTGAAATAGAAGACAACTACACTTAAATTTCCGTTAAGTTAGATTCCTTAATTTAACAGAAAATGCTATGTAATAGCAACAGCAAGCACTAAATGGGTTGTTTATGCCTGTAGCTATTAGGAGTTCCCAGGGAGCCTCAGTGTGCAAAACCTTTTGCCTCACTCACAACCACCGGTCCTCATTCACTCAATGAAAGGGGGATTGCAGCTTTGAAAACTTGCTTGTTTTCAGTGTCCTCACCTCTTCCAGTTTCTCCAGAATACAGTGCATAGTCTATTTTAAAAGCAATAAGGAATTCCTCCTTAGGGGTTAGAACATAAAGAGATACTCATTGAAGCAATTTTCCTTTCCTTTCTAAGACATTAAGAATTTAATCTTAACCCTTAATAAGAGAATTTGCATTTTATGTAAAAGGTCATGGAGAGAGGGTCAATGAAATACAGAAAGCTGCTCTTAGTGGAATTTCAGGATGACATGAAAAGGCCTTCTTGGTATTTGTCAAAATACACCATGAAGTGACTGGTGACTTGGCCCAGATGTAGGACTGGCTTGCATTCTGGGCTTCCCAGTGGAACAAATGAGCTTATGTTGACTACTTTAATTATCATTTTATTTATGTATTTATGTATTTATTTATTTATTGGTATGGATAAATGGAATTCAAATGTCCATGCTTTACCCATTTCCAACATGGAGGTGCCTAGTATTTACCAAATCTTGGGTACATACTCTCATAGACTGTTTCATTTAATTTTCATAAAAATTTTGGGAGAGACACATAGAGAGGAAGAAAGCCAAGACCCAAAGAAATTCAGTAACTTCCCCCCCGTCATGTGGCCAGTAGTTCAGAGTCAGATTCAATCAAGTCATTTGCTTCTAACTCAAATGTTTCCTGCAGGAGACCCCAGCTGCCTCCCTTAGGAAATAATTGATATCTGTAGCCATTTTTCCACTCATGATCATCATCTTCATCTTCCTCTTCTTCCTCAGTTATCATTTATTAAGTGCTTACTATATGCCTGACAGTGCACTAAGTATGTTGCATGACTAACTTTACTTTTCCAATGGGAAAGGTAATTTTGTTACCAACTCCATTTTGCAGATGAGGAAATTATGGCTTTGTACATTTGATTATGTAATTATAGCTTTATTTTGACATATAAGGGCAGGACCAATAGGTATACCTGGTCTATTTCCACATCTTTATAATGTCAGCAGTGTATCGGTATAGACAGTTAAATGTATCCTAAAGTTTTCTAGATACAATAGAGAGATTTTATACTAGTTTTGCATGGCTTTTGCATAAACAATTTATTATCTGTCAGTTCCTCCTTACTTTTAGCCAAATTCTCTCCTGCTATAATGAAAGACCGCCTCATCTTGTTTGGCCCCCAGAAATGGCAGAAGTTGGCATTGCCTACCCTCACTCCCTTCTTCAAATGATAGACTTCACATGTTCCTGTGACACTTCAGCTGTACAACACTTGGCAATCATTATAGCTCCCAGGCAAACTCAAGACTACAAATAAAGGTAATATGAGAGGAAGAAAGTACCTTTGTTTCTTAATTGGATTGTAAAGTTCTAGGTAAGAAACAGCATCTTTCCTAGGGCCATTCTCTAGAAATCTGTTGAGTTGCTATTGCACCAATCAAGAATGTGTGGTCATTCCTCAGCACCCACAGTGCAATTCTGCCCTGACACAAAATAGACCAGAATGGTAAGTTTGCATCTGGACCCTCCACGGGAGTATTCAGCATAGCCCTTGGTTGAAGTGAAGAAGAGGATCCTGACTTCACCCAAAATTGCAGGTGCCCATGAGACCCTTGCAATCCTCTCAGAGGTTCTGAATGCAGAGCTGGGTGGTATTAGAAATAGATAATTCCAGGGGCACCTGAGTGGCTCAGTCGGTTAAGCATGCAACTCTTGATTTTGGCTCAGGTCATGATCTCAGGGTTGTGAGACTGAGCCCCACATAGGGCTCTGTGCTCAGCGGGGAGTCTACCTGAGATTCTGTCTCTCTCTCTCCCTCTATCCCTTTCCCTGTTTACTCTCTCTCTCTCTTTCTCAAATAAATAAATAAATCTTAAAAAAAAAGAAATAGATAATTCCAAGATTAAAAGACAAGAGTCCCACTCTCGGTAGTTCAAGTTCTCATAACCCAATTTAATTGAATTCAAAGACATATATTGGGTACATATGCTGTGCCATTGACGTTGCTTGCTTCTGAGGTAGGTAGATAAATAAGACTTAGTACCCGCTCTAAAGTAGAGAATGGATATGTGTATGCATTAACAAAAATACAAGGAGGAAAATGACAAGTTCCAGAGAAAAGTTAGTAATGTATGACTGTCATTCAGTGAGGAAGTGATTAATTCCGAGTTTGTGGAGAAAGAATTTGCAAGGGGCTTTCAAGGATGGAGAGGATTTCAACACTCAGAAAATGTTCTTCTGGGTGGAGAAAATAGCAAGAACTAAACCAAAGAGGAAGGAGAACCTGAAGCACAGTGGGCTGCATGATTTGGCTCAAGCATCCAGTACTAAAGGGTCAGAGTAGAAAAGCAACTAGAGAGAGAAATGGATTGAATCTCCTTATTTTTTCACTTGAATGCAGGTTAGGGGTCTGGATTTTATTCTATGGACCAATATAAAAACCCTTATAGTCAGCATATAGGGAGCTATATACATATTGGAGCTATATCTACATATATCCAATATACCTACATATATCTCCAAAATAGGGAACCATTGTGATCTTTGAGGAGGGATTAGCATGGTAATGGAGCAGGGTATCCCCTTCATTCCAGATATTCTATTAGTTGCTTAAATACATGATATCAATTTATAATAATCCTACTAAGGAATATATATACACTCTTTTAAAAAAAAATAGAAACACTGAAGCCTAGGGGTCAGGGGACTTGTACCTGGTAAAGCAGGCCTTCTGAATGATGTATGTCTGACTGTAAAATCATTTCCTGTTTCTTTAATATTATTCTGTTGTTTGTGAAACTAAATAACCAAATAGCAGGTGTGTGAGCATGGATTGAAAGGAGATACAGGCAGAGACCAGAGAAAGGGAAACAGGAAATCAGTGCATAGTGTGGACAATGAAGACAGGGGAGAGGGTGACGAGGGATCTGGAGAAAAGAGAACATATTGAAATGATGTCCTCAGATAGTCCTGAGGGGTTGGCACATGAATGGCCATGAAATGGTGAACGGGGAAGGAGAAATCAATACTATTTCAAAGTCTGGGGGTAGAGAGAAGTCTTGAGGGTTTTGAAGGCCCCCTGAGGCCCTAGCATTCCAAAGCTATAAGTCCATGGAATCTTGTAAGCACTCACCAGGGCATCCTTTGACTTTAAGCTAGTGGGACTAGACAACTTTCCTAGGCATTACTATGGATAACCACAGGTCAAACTCACTAGCCTCTCTCCACAGGTTACAAAGATCTACCAGGGCTTTGCAGAAAGTCATCCATTTTCTCTGCCAGCTCCTTTAAAGCCTGGAGGCTGGGGCATTTTGCTGTCACCAACCCAGCTTTGCAAGTCCATATGCCAAGGATGTTAGCTCTGCTTCCCTCTACTCTGGAAAAGAGGAATCAAGACTCCCAGTGATTGAGGGGCTGGTGTACTCATTTGCATCTAATTTATAACCAGTTTACTGCCTGGAAGCATGTAGGAGTATGTGAGGGAAATTTCCCACTGCTATGCTCACAGCAAATGCTTCAGGGAGTTTTGGGGTCTTAGCCAAAGGAATCATCTGATGATTATAGACATTGCCTCAACGATGGAATCACCACTAGCTAACTCATTAGGGCTTTGGAGGTGACATAATTTATAAGCCTGTTGTGTACGGCATTTTCAGAACCTCACAAAGGAAAGCCTGAAAGAATGTCTGGTTTCTTTTATCCTCCACGACTAATACAAAAGGAAATACAGCAGTACAGATGTGTCTCCTCAACTCCAAATGTCCATGACAAACACAATGCATCATTTTACAACACAGGACTTTAGATTGCACATATCAGTAAGGCATTTTGCGGGCAAACAGCTGAAGGCTGGGAATTTTTTTTCCTTAAGGGGTCATGAGAAGAAATTCACGTGGTAAAGGGGAGAATTCAATTCATTATTTTAATTAGGCACCTACTGGAGTTGGTGATAGAGAGATTAGATGAACACAGCCTCTATCTATAAAGGATTTTCATTTCAGTGAAGAAAACAGACAAGTAGATATTTACCACCAAAATTAACCAGGATTGTGATGGAGTGAATGAAAACAGTACATACTTGCAAGGCATAGAGTATGAGCCTAGAAGCGGGAAAAACAAATTTTGTTTGAGGATGGTTCCACAGAGGGGGTCACATTTAACTTTGATCTTGACAAATGAATAATGGCTAGAAAAGATGTCCCAGGCAGAGGGAACCAGCTTGGGCAAGGGCTTGCCTCATCTTTCCTCTCAGCGAGCATCAGTGGTACATACCCACTAGAGGATGAATCACAGCACACAGCATGCAGAAACAGAGGCCCCTCTATACTTACTAGTAGTCTGATATTTAGCAACTCAGAGAATTTCTTCCAGGCTCAGTTTCCAGATTTGAGTTGTTCTTTTCCCTTTAAAATGCCTTAACCCGTAGCATTTTTGAAATGGTATAAAGTACTTCACAAAATCCTGATGTATAAGGACAGTTTAATCATGTTACTTCTATTGGGATGCTTATTTGGGCATTTGTTCAAACTATTAGGTATTTATTAGTGGTCTTGTGTATATAAGGCAGTATAGCAATAAGATCTAAGATGCAAGACATTGATCCTCAAGTAATCTAAAGTCTAGGTGTGGAGATAAGCCATAAACATATTAATCATAAAAGACTTAAAGAGATCAGGTGAAAGTGAGGTGGGTTCATGTAGTTGAAGAACTGCCAAACTAATTAAACTGATAATTTGTGTATAGGACAATTATGAGTACAGAAAGAAAAGGAAGTATTATGCAAAGGGGAAAAATGCTTAAATAAGAGTTTAAATATTTAATAAATACATTTCCCTCTCTAAGGATTAAGTCATATTTTGCTGGAAAACAGGAGCTATGATTAATAAGGAGATGGGGAAGCCCCATCTTACCAGGAGAATGGGAGAGAGGGAAAGTCTACATTTTAAAATCAATGTAAAGGAAGAAAAGTGTGTTCAACATTAATTCCCCTTGAAAATCTATCGGGAATTTTGGGGACCAGTACACCTACAATATTCAATTCTGTGATACCCAACAAAACCAGTTTTTTCCTTCAGTTTGAGAGAGATTGTTGTTTCTTTGGTTGAGCAATAAGTACTGGGCTGAGAGCTGTACAAAAAAGGATACAAATTACAAGGCACCAGAGCCATACCAAAGGTAGAAGATGGTAGAAGATGGTCACCAAAGGGCTTGAACACTTGAGATTACCAGAGGGAAGAACAGATTCCAAATCAAAGCTATGCCTCTTCAAGGATATGCTTGTGGAGTGAAGTCAGGGTAGCATTCCTTGTTATTTTTAAATTATCTATTTCTTTCTGTTTTTTTCAACAGATGCTGAATGAATATGGTTGCATTCATGTAAGTTACAAAGCATAGGAGAGGCAAATCTGCAGTACGGCAAGGCAGTGTTGCAGAAAGACCACTAGGCTTTGAGTTAGAGAAAAGGGGTGCAAGTCTCATCAGGAAGAAGTAAATGAGTTTGCACATGTTGCTTAACAACTCTGAACTTCAGACTCCTCATCCACAAATGAATGAAGCATTGTGAGATGTTATAAAGATAGACTTTTATCCCTAGTCTTCAGGGATTCCCTCATATTCTAGTAATTGAGTCACTGGTTTGTGAGCTCTATTATTAGATCGGTGATTATAATAGAAATTATATGGAACATTTTCTTCCTGCAATATTTTAAGAATAGATTTGGACTCTAAACTCCATGGCTTCAAACCTACTGATACTGACAAAGAAGTTCTTGGAACTCTGAAGGACAGTTGTTACCTAACTGGCTCCTACAAGCATATAGAATTCAGCTATTCTAAGAGCACCAGCATACTAACAGCTGATAAAAAGTGATGGTGATAATCCCATTGTTTAATTCATTAAAATTAGGCCCAAGAGGAAGCTATGGGTTTGAGAAACAGCAGTGATGCAGAAGCCATAGTCTAGAATCCATGATCCAGAATCCAGTCTAGAATCTGATGGTCTGGTTTGAGTCCCAGCTCTACACATCTAGCTGCATCATGCATGGCAATTTACTGAATCTCTCATTGCTAGTTTCTTGATCTATAAAACAGAATGAACAATGATGATGGTCATGATGGTAATAATGATAAGTGACTCATAGGGTTGTGGTAAAGTTTGTATAAAAAGAAGTACATGAATATTCACAGCAACAAGAACACTGGAGGGTTTCGAAGGCAATATGCCCCACCAGCCCTAGCATATAATAGATGCCTACTAAAAGTGCATTGATTGATGGTGTGGTATATATGACAAAAGCTGCTCTTCTCACTTCCTTAAATGTACCAAAATACTGTGGACATTTAACAAATATAATTCATGAATGACAAATTTCTAACTTCCCTTTAACATGCTGAAATGATGTGCCCCTAACCACAGTGACAGCGACCCTATTTCTGCTGTTTCTATTTTGAGCAGCCATCACCTGGCTATCTGGAGCAGAGATAACTAGAGAAAGATAAAGACAGGAAAAAGGATTTGGATGGCTTTAGATAAAGGGGCATTGTGTCTGGCAGGACCCCATCTCTATGGTATAAACATCACAATGGGTGTTTTTGGTCAACCCAGACATGAAGTCATGTAAATGGGATGCTGGGAGCCAGTGACTTATCTTTACAGACAAGAGTTCACACAGAGTTATTTCTGTTTGCACACCATTGTTACTAAGAAAGGGTTTTTAGGACCGAGATTCCTTATGCTATAGATAAAATGTCCCCAAAATATGACATCGGTTGGCCAGTACTGTATCTCCAGCCAAAATGACAGAAAGACTGTTTCAGAAACTCATGCCAGAGATTTTATACCTCTTCCATGCCTCTTTGAACTGAAGCCCTAAGGAAGCTGTGTCGAAGTCAGCACGTGTGGCCTATACTATCTCCCTGCATCCCAAACCCAAGTTCCCTATCTTCTCCCTCCTACAATGCTTCCTCTGTTCCATGTGTTCACCCATATTAAAAAATGAATATTCTTTTTTCTCACAGAGAACACGAAGCAATCCTATGGCACAGAAATTGGCATAGTCTAGGTCAGGGGTCAACAAGCATTTCCTATAAAGGAGCAGATAAGTGTTTTAGACTCCATGGGCCATATACAGTCTATGAGGCAACTCCTCCTCCTCCACCTCCAACCCTTTAACATTATAAGAACCACTCTTAGTTTATAGGCTATAGAAACATACAGCTAGTTGGGTTGGCCTGCAGACCATTCATTTACCGACACCTAACCCAGGTGGTAAAATACTAAAGAGCAATAGTGGTAATATGGAATTATAGGATTTGTTAGGATATAAAAAAGTTGTAAGAATCCCTTACTCTTACTGCAAGCTGTAAGAACAGCCTGGATAAACTACAAAATCATGGTTGTTACAACCAGAAAACCCATCAGAAATCTAAGGATGATAAATCTAAATGAAATAAATTCCAGATAGGAACAAGTCCTTCTAGAAGAATGGAGTGCTTTTGTTGTTTTCATCTATGATGTCTGGAAAGAGGAAGAAGAACCTACCATCTATGGATTAAGGGGGAAAAGCTCAATATCTGATGAGGTTTTAAAGGCAGTGAGGGATGTGAAGATCTGTAACCCCAAGGAATCTCAGACACAGAATAAGTCTGCCCACACTTCCAACATTCAGGGTGAGAACTGAGAAAACCCTCTGTGGGATTTTTCATTTTGAGGCAATGGATGATAAAGACTGGAAGAGAGGAATGCAGGGCAGAAGGTGCTGAGGCTGGAGATGGGGCAGGAGACTGAAAGATTTCTTTCTGAGGTTCCTCTTCATGCCTCATGGTGTGAACAGGTCTCTAAAGGCTGAGCAAGGCAACAGGAAGAGAATAATCTCCCGAAGGGCAGAAATTCAAGAACATCCTTAAAAGAAAAGAGAACTCTCTGGAAACCCAAAAATCTCCCAGACTATAATACAGAGAGAAAGATTTTCCATAGTTTGGAAAGCTGGTGGATGGGCTGTAAACCACAAAGAGATCTCTAGATTCTCCCTGGTGCTCAGATCCCCAGGCAGCTGAAGAAAATTTCCTGATCTGGATCTCAAATATGGAAGCCAGTGTTCTGGATTTAAATAAAACAAACATAAAATCAAGACCCAATTAAGCTATAGGTAGATTAACTTGAGCTTCCATGTTAGCAGCCTCAAAGAAGAATGTGTGACTTTTTCTGGGAAAAGTATCATTTACTTTAGTCTCTACAGTTATTTACACATAATACCTAATATTCAGTAAAAATTAGGAGACATGTGAAGAATCAAGTAAATGTGAGGTTGAGACAAAAAAGAAGTGGAACCAGTGATGGCACATGTAATCAACATATCCCATCAAGATTTTAAAGGGTTTAGTGGAAAGCTGGAAACATGCTTTGAAAAGGGGGGAATCAAAACAGAAAAATGCAAACACAAAGATGAAAATAAAAATTCTATCAATGATGAAAAATTTGTTTGATGGGATTATCAGCTGACAGGATTAGTAGAGAAAAAAAATCAATGAATCTATGGGGAGGTCAATTGAAATTATCTAAACTGAAACACAAAGAGCAAAAGAGTGAGGAAAATTAGGATAAGACATCACTTGTGGGACAATGTCAAAGGGTCTAACATAGATGTAACTGGAGTTGCAGAAGGAGGGGCGAGACAAAAACAGTATAGAAAAAATATTTGATGAGATTATGGACAACAATTCTCCAAAACTGCTAAAATATATCAACCCACATTTCCAAGAAACTTGATAAATCTGAAAGTAGGATTTATTTATTTTTTATTTTTTTAAGATTTTATTTATTCATTTGAGAGAGAGAGAGAGAGAGACAGAGAGAGCACAAGCAGGGGGAGAGGCAGAGGGAGAGGGAGAAGCAGACTCCCCACTGAGCTAGGAGCCCTACATGGGGCTCTATCCCAGGACCTGGAGATCAGGACCTGGAGATCATGTCCTGAGCCAAAGGCAGACACCCAACCATCTGAGCCACCCAGGAGCCCCTAAAGCCGGGTTTAAATAAAGAAACCAAACCTGGACACATCATTTTCAAACTGCTAAAAACCAAAGATAAAAGGAAAATCTTAAACATAGCTAAAGAGAATGAAAGACACACAATATATACTAATACACAAAGAGAAGATTGATGGCTGATGTCTCATTAGCAAAAATTAAAATGTAGGAAATACTGGCATAACTTAAAAGGCTTAAATGGAAAAAAAAGAAAAGAAACAAAACAAAAAACTATCAACCCTAAATTCTATATCCAGCAAAAAGAGACTCCAAATAAATGTGAAATAAAATCATGTTAAGGCAGAAGGTGAAATAATTTATCTTCTATAGATCATCCCTATTAAAAAAATACTAAAAGAAAATATTCCATCTGAGGGAAAATAATACCATTTGGAAACCAGATCTGAAGGACAGAATGAAAAGGACTGTAAAGGGGATATATCAGAAAATATAATAAAATTTTAAAATATTTTATATTCATCTTGTGGTATAAATTTTCCCCAAATTGACCAATATATTCAGGGCAATACCATCCTAGCATACATTTTCTATAGAAGTGCACCAACTGAACCTAAACTGTATATAAAAATACAAAGACTCAGAATAGCCAAAATAATTTTGGGAAAAAAAAGATTAGATGACTCATATTATCTTATTTTTTAAGACTCATTTTAAAGCTGAAATAATCAAACAGTGTGTATATTGACATGAGAATAGACATACAGATCAATCTAACAGAATGGAAAGATAAGAAATAGACCCACACATATATAACCAAATTTTCAACAAAGATGCCAACTTAATAAAATAAGGGAAAAATAATCTTTCAACAAATTATATGGTGACATTTGGATATTTATATGCAAATATTTTAACAAAACCCTTACCTCACTCCATATACAAGATTTAACTTGAAACAGATCATAGAGCTACATGTATGGAGTTTTTGAAGAAAATATTGGATAAAATCTTCATGACAGTGAATTGGGCAAAAAATTCTCAAATAAGACACAAAAACACAAACTATAAAATAATTTGATAAATTATATTCGTCAAAGTTAAAAACTTCTGCTCTTTCAAAAATATTGTTAGGAAAAGTCTAGACCTGGAATGGGAGAAAATATTTGCAAAGCACATCTATGAAAATGTATAGATAGATATAGATAGATATAGACATATTTCATGTAACTCAATAATAAGAAGAAAAGCAGTTCAATAAAAATGGCAAATATTTGAGTGGACATTTCAGCAAATAAAGATATATGAATGGCAAATAAGCAAATGATTAGATGCCCAACAGCACTGGTAATCAAGCAAATGGAAGTGAAAACTAAAATGAGATGCCTCTACATATATACTAGAATGACTAAAATTATAAATAAACCAGGTTTCTATGAACAATTTTGTACAATATGTTTGCAGCCATATTTTTTTTCATTCTTGAGTAAATACGTAGGAGTCAAATGGCCACAAAATAATGATCGTGCCATTCATATTTCCATCATCAATGTATGAGAGTTCCAGTTGCTCCACAGTCAGCCTTTTTAAACTTAGCCACTATGGTGAGTATGAAATGGTATCTAATTGTGATTTTTATTTATAGGTCACTGACAACTAATGATCTGTTGCACTTCATGGAATTACTAACTTCTTGCACATTTTCTTTTAAGAAATGTCTATGCAAGAATTTTGATCATTTTTATGGGGTCATTTGTATTTTTGTTATTGGTTTGTTAGGGTCTCCTTATATATCTTTTATGGAAGTCGACCATCTGTATGATGTTTTGCAAATATATTTTCCAGTGTGTGGCTTGGATATTCATTTACTTAGTGGTACCCTTTAATGAGCATAATTTTTAGGAATTTTTATAAAATCAATTATGTCAAAAAAATTTATTTCATGGTTAGACATTTTTATGTCTTATCTAACAAATACATTCTCTCTCTTTTTTTTATTTTTAGAAAGAGTGAGTTGGGGGAGGGGCAGAGGGAGAGGGAGAGAGAGAATCCCAAGCAGACGCCCTGCGAAGCACAGAGCCAGACACAGGGCTAGATCTCAAGACCTTGAGATCATGGCCTGAGCTGAAACCAAGAGTCAGAAGCTCAACCAACTGAGCTACCCAGGTGCCCCTAACAAATAAATTCTTAATCCAAAGTAACAAAGGTTTTCTCCTATGCTTTCTTCTAAAATATATATGGTTCTTGCTTATACATTTATATCCATAATATCTCTATGGAGTTCATTTTTGTGTAAGGAGTGAAGATATAAATACTCATTTATTCTAGAATCATTTCTTAAATTCCTAATCCCATTTAATTTACTCATTTACCTTTTTTTTATCAATTACTGAGATATGAGTATCCACATATATCCAAATATGACTGTGAATTTGTGTATTTCTCTTTTTCTGTTTTTTAGTTCTATTATTTTTGGCTTAACGTATTTCAAGCTCTATTTATATATGATATATAAAGTACATTATTAAATAATTAAAAAATATATATTTAGAACAGTTATGTTTTCTTGGTGAATTGACCACTTTACCATTTTGAAATATCTTTGTTTACAGTAACATTTCTTGTTTCGAAGTCTATTTTATATGAAATTAATAGAGCTACTCCAACTTTCTTTTGATTAATGTTAATTTTAATGATAGAAACATATTTTAAGTCAGTCTTCCAATTAGTGTGTGCAATAGGCAAAGGTAATTTTTTATGTATAATTAGGCATTTAGAAAACAGATCCATTTTTCCTCCTTCCAAAACTGTTATGCACTATGAACTTATAGGAGAAAGTCCCAAATGCTGATCAGAAAGCCATTATGTCCCTTCCCAATTTTCAGTAGAAAAATCACCCTTTCAGCTTGCCCCTTTTGAGAAGTGAGTAAGTGATGCCTCTGTTGGGCTAAGTGGAGAAAGACAGGCACTAATGCCCATTTTCACACTTTGGCAGGGTAAGTTTAGGTTTATAGGAAAGCCTCTTTATGAAAGGTAAATCTCAAAGAAACATATTACTAAATAATCTTCAATTGAGAAGTAATCTGTCCAAAATACCACATCAATACAGAAATTGCCTTAACATTATCCTAAACACATGGTCTTGTCTGCCAGGAAGGCAAACAATCTTCTATCACATAAAGGCTGTTCTTTCTTTGGGGTGATTTAATTAGGTTGATGGATAACTTTTATTAGTGCTTTCTCTATGGCAAGCACTATGTTATATATTTTACATACATCATTATCGATTACTCCTCAGAAAAACCCCATGAGATAGGTACCACTATTCTACTACTGTAATTGTCTTTTTACAATTTAGGGAATGGAGCTTTAGAGATACTAAAGAACTTTTCTAAATTTATCTAGATAATAAGAGATATTTTAGTTTAAATCTCAATCTCATTGCTATTTAGCTCTAACATAATTGAGTTAAAGTTTGCATAGATTTAGAGTTTGAGCACGCATCTGTGTGTGTGTGTGTGTGTGTGTGTATACGTGTGTGTTTTGTGGTTGTTATTGACAAAATGTACACTGTTGGTTCACATTGACTTTTCTATCAACCTAATACCTATATATGACTGTGTTTTAGTAAGTAGGCATATATATCTACTTTTCTTTTGAACTTAAATGTAAAACTCTACAATTTTCTCCAACAATTTTAAGGATGTCATTAAATCATTCCACGTCTTTGCCTTACCCTAATTTTTTTTAAAAAAGATTTATTTATTTGAGAGAGAGAGAGAGCATACGAGGGAGGGGCAGGGGGAGAGAGAGAGGGAGAGAATCCTCAAGCAGACTCTATGTTGAGCATGGAGCCCGATGTGGGGCTCGATTTCAGGACCCTGAGATCACAACCTGAGCTGAAACCAAGAGTGGGATGCTCAACTGACTGAGCCACCCAGGAGCCCCTACCTTACTGAACCATGATTTAATAATTTTCTCCCACTTTCCTTTGTCTCTCATTAAGTTGGTATTTTTTTTTAATGAGTGCACTAGGCCATTGCTTATTAATCTCATTCTGAGTTAAAGTACATAAGATTATAAAGGGTTAAAAGCAGTAATAGAAATATTCATGCCAATGGAATACATATATATATATATATACACACACACACACCATATATATATTGTATTCATATATATGAATATATATACACACACGTGTATGTGTTTAAAAAGTGATCTCTAATTGCCACCTGTGTGATGAAAAGTCCCTGTACAAAGAGAGGGTCCTAAGTTCTAAAGTGACATCACACAGAATAGAGCTAAGTTTATGTACAGTGTGTTCACATTCTTCACTCACCTGAATGGTCAGAATAAAAACCAATAAAGCTGGGAGAAATCTCAGAAATCCTACGCCATTTATGTTAGTCAGGATAGGCTATACTGTGTTTCCTTAAAAAACAAGCACACAATCTCAATGGCTTAACACATAAACATGTATTTACTGTTTTCATAATAGATTGTTCCCACTGAACGTTCAGTATCTCCCTAGGGCAACTCTCTTCCATGTGGTAACTCAGGTATTTCAATCTGGTTGCATCTTGTGGCTCCTTCATCTCAACCCATACTCTCCACAATCACTATGGCAAGGGAAGGAAGACCATGAATCTGTTCTTAAGTACACGCACATCACTTTTGATCACAGCTCGTTTGTCAGAACTATTCACAACTGAACTACAAGGGAAGCTGAGGAATATTGAGGGGCACATGAAATATGTGGAAAGTAAAAACTATCTCATGATATTATTTTAAATATAATTCTATAGATCCTCTGTAAGTTGAAATGTTCCCCCCCGCCCCAAATCACTGGGGGAAGATGTTATCCTGAGTCCAGTGCAGTGTCCCATCTCTTTGCCTTATAAGTATTCTACAAAGATCTGTTCTCTGCTAACTGGAAATCCACTTTGTTATTGCCCCCATTGGCTGCCATATTTTTTTATATCTTTGTTTCTAAGGAAATTATTATTTTATTGAATACATTACTTTAGCCTACATTCTTGAATTGTAATAATAATTGTTAATATTAAACAATAAAATGCTGATTTATTGAAGACTACACACTATCTATTAGGCTAAGTGTTTTGTACATATTATTACATTTAATCCTAATAATATATATGAATTAGATGCTATTATCTTTATAGATGAGGAAATTAGGGATTAGAGAAGGTTAATTAATTTGTAACCCATCCCCTTTTACTCTTTCTGGAACCATGACTCCCTAGGACTACCTGTTTCCATTCTTTTATTAGTTTATCATCTTTTGCATCCATGACTTTCCTGTTCTGTCTAGATTTTACCAAAGCTAGGAAACAAGCCCCAGACCACCCAGGGCTTAGACTCAAGCAGGAAAGGCTTAAGTAAGATCCAGGCAGCTAGCCAAAGAACATTACTAAGTGACCGTCTCTCCTTTCTATGCACTTTTATTTGAATTTTCACAAGGATCTGTCTGTACCTGGGTGGTGAAGATGGGATGCTGTAAATGAGAAACCTTCATTCCAGACCAGGAGAAAGGTGTGCTGAACATCAAACACACATACACAAACCCCTCAGGTATAAAAAGAACAAAGGAGCAAAGTTCTTTCAATGCCAAAAAGGGGAGACCATGTACAGAAGAGGTAACTTGCAAATTTGAAAATAAATAAAACAAAATACTTCAAGCTTGAAACCATGAAGATGGACAGTCCTGGTATAAACCAGGATTGAAATGGGGAAGATAATGTGAGGGAGTTCAAAGGAAATGAGGAGAGTTTCATAAAATAGAACAGAATCTTCAGTTCTCTAATAATCTGGTAGGGTGAGTTGGCCCTTCATTCATTTAACAGTCATGTGCTGAATAATCTATGGGCAAGGCACTGTGCACATACTGCTAGGTTATCTGGCATTGTTCCCATCAGAAATAGACCAAGTAATGCTGCATTTTCATAACTGAATAGGGGTCACTATGGTTATAATCTTGGTCACCAGTGTATTGATTGATGGAAATTAAGCACTACTGAGACTACTTAGATCCAAGCTCATAAGCTGAAAGCCGATCTTATAACTTCATCATTTTGTCTTCCAGTTCACTCACATGGCCCCTGGACACACAAACACCTTGTGCTAGACAGTAATGCACTGCCCAGACCCCCCTTCCACAGTCATAGACTTAATTGCCCCAGCTTCTGGAAGTGCTGCTGGCAGACAGTCCTGTCTGTCGATCCTTTGTGAGAGTACCTCTTCTGAAAGAAGTCATCTTGTCAGAAGGCCTGCCATCCATGACTGCTCCATGCTTGGGGATAAAGGCCCTACTGGCCCAACTCAGGACAACTCTGAAGGGCCATCTCTTCTTCAAAATTCCCCACAGTGTAAACCGAGGATTCTATTGAGACTGCACTGCAGCATAACATCTCCCACTTCCGAATCCTACTTCCTTCCCTTCCCTTCCACATGTGTTGATTCCAAAAACACCCTAGAAGAAAACAAGTGCACACCAATTTCCATATCAGACTGTTTCCTGGGGGATTCGGTCTATCACACAATCTCTCCTTGGGACAACACCAGCCTGGAACCCAGCCTGCTCTTATTCCTTGTCCTTCTTTCTCAATGTTGGCTAAGTCACCGAGGTGTCTTTGCCCGATTATCTCATCTGATCTGCTCTGTTCTCTTTAGTCCTTTCTTCCTACTGTCTCTGTCCAATGCTCATCTTAAAATCTTTATCAGAAATTCATCTCTTTGTATTTTGCCTATCACGCCAGCTAGAAATCTACATTTCAAATACCAATGCTTACAAGAATCCGTATTTGTTCTCAGTGTCAGAAGATCCCTAAGGTCTGGAGCAGGGCCTACTGCGGGGGGGGGAGGGGGAAGTGAGACAGAGCCTCTAGAACATTCCATTTGAAGGCCCTCAGACAATTCTAGAAAGGCAGAAAACTGTTGAAGACAATAACTACAGCATGAGGTATCAAGTAAGAAAATCTGTAAAAAGAAGGACAGATAACATTTGAAAATTTGAAAGAGGAATTTCCAGCTGAGAGAGGATGAAAAAAATCATCACAGAATGAGCAATATTTTAGTTGAACTTCAAAAACTAAGAATGATTTATGCATGAAATCATGAGAAGAAACTGTTTCAGGATATGAGGAGAAGAACAGTGTGAACAAAGACACAGAGGGAAGAGAATATGGAGTATGTGAGGGATGCCAGCATGACGCCTGGAGTATATTTATAGAGGAATAGTGAGAAAGAAAATTGAAAAAATCAACTGTGATAAAAGTATTCCAAAAATGTAAAATATATGTATAAGAGTGGACAGAATGTAGAAATCCTTTGTACTTGGAAATATGAGACCACTGCTAAAACTTTAAAATTGGGCAAACAAAAATGGGAAGGATATTATGTTATCTCCCTTCAACAAATAAATAGAATAGCATGTGTTTCTAATGATATATTTTCCACTTCCAATTTTGTGTTTGTTTGTTTTGAAGGGAATCATTTGGAGGTACTCAGATAGGTATAAAGGCAGAAGTTTGACCCCTCATTAAAAGGATACTGGGGGCACCTGGTTGGCACAGTTGGTTGAGCATCCAACTCTTGGTTTCGGCTCAGGTTGGGATCTCAGGGTCGTGAGATCAAGCCCTGCACAGGGTTCCATGCTCAGCACAGAGTCTGCTTGAGACTCTCTCTCCCTCTCCTTCTGTCTACCCCCCTCCCAATAAAAGTAAATAAATCATTAAAAAAAAAAAGGATACTGGATCATTTCTCTGAAGACTACATTTCTTGTCTAGATTCAACAATACTTGATGGTACTACCTTTCACCCAGTCCTAGAGTCCTCAAAATAACTCAATCCCTTCCTTTTCTGAATCTAGCACATAAATCTCTGGGCTATAAGACTCAAGCTCCTTGAAGGCAGAAGCTGTTTATGAGTCGTCTGTATAATCCCAATACTTAGCATTGATAAAACAAAATGTGCTCACTAAATGCCAGCTTAATAAGTGAATGAATTATCTGACCTGTTTAATAGCTAAAACCTCCATGATACAGAATCCTCCCTGAGGGAGCTCCATTGGGTCTGGAATCTATTTACATATCTAAAAAATGTATTTGTAGGCCACAGAGAACAACTTTTGCTCTTCAAGTGAAATGAAGATTTATTAGAAAGATAACAGAGTTGTCACAGATTCAATCTCAGAACCATACAGTGGAAAAAAAAAAAAAGGATGTCAGTATTAGGATTTCACAGGCCTTTTTGCCCAACTGATGACCACAATATGACTACTAGTCTCAACCGCTGTGTCTCTCACTGTGATGCCTAATTCTTAAGTGGGAGAGTTTGATTGTTCCAGCTTAATAAACAAGCCCCTTTCCTCACTTCAACATACCTAGGGATCTTAAGGTAAGAAGGACTTGGCTGCTGGAAGGAGTCATCTGGGGACAGGCAGCACACCCAGAGTGTGCCATCTCTCTCGTACCTGTCTCGTGAATATGCACACTTTCTTCTTAATATGATCATGTCTAATACATAGGACTTCTTTCTTTTTTTTTTTTAAGATTTTATTTATTTATTTGACAGAGACACAGCGAGAGAGGGAACATGAGCAGAGGGAGTGGGAGTGGGAGAGGGAGATGCAGGCTTCCCGCTGAGCAGGGAGCCCGATGCAGGGCTCGATCCCAGGACCCTGGGATCATGACCCGAGCCGAAGGCAGACGCTTAACAACTGAGCCACCCACGCGTCCCTTTAGGATTTATTTCTATGTGTCAAATGCTGCCTAGTGTTTTACACACATTCACTCATTTAATCCTCAGAACACCTTACAATGTGGGACACTGTTTTATCCTTTCAAGGATGAGGAAACTGAAGTACAATGAAAATAACTTGTGTGAGATTATCCAATGACCATTTGGCAGAGCCTGAATTCAAATCCAGACATTTTTAATTTATGAGCCTGCACAATTAACTAATATACTAGAAGGCTGAGAGTTGGAGCCATGCAATCTATCACTAGGCACCATATAAGGTCTGGGCTCAGCAACCATATTAGAAAGTCTCCAAGAGCTGCCACACATCTTTCTTCTCTTCAAGTCCCAACAGTACCGAATACAGGGCTCCTGGGAGGCTCTTAATAAAACATGCTGACCCATTCCGTAAAATTGGCCCCACCCACCTTGTCAGTGCTCACTTCCCAGCCCTTCCAGACCAGCAGCACACTCCTTCTTTCCTTAAATCTGCTGTGATTGCACCCCACCACCTCTATTTCCTAGAAACTTCCAGTATTACACTAATATTTGGAAAATGTGGGTGTATCTGTTAGTCATTAATTTATTCATTTAAATGTGCCTACCAAGTGCCCTGTAGCTAAAAACTGCCAGAAAAACAGGGTCAAATAACACTAAGACACTGTTCCAAAAGAAAACCACATAGCCTGATGAGAGAGAAGAACATGTAAGCCAAATATAACGTGTAACAAGTTGCATAGAGAGCTTCCATCATCTCCCACCCTCCTTCCACTTACCCAACAGCATCTGTACTCAGTGATAGACATCTACGTTCCCCGTCACTAAGATGAACTATGCATGCCTCAGGCTAAAGCCAACCCTCCCTTTGGCAGCAGACAGACCATCTCTCTCACCTACCCAAGGGCATCACTCCAGTAATGAAACACTCTCTCTTCTATCATTAAGTTTTCCTATCTCATGGATTATTCCTTCCAGCATACAACCAAGTTATTCTTCCTTCCAAATAAAAAAAAAATATTAAAAAAACACTCTCCTTAAACCCATTCTTGCTACCCAGCTATCCCATATTTCTCTGCGCCCCTTCATAGCAAACTCCTAAATGTTACCCACTTCCTCACATTCTCTTTTACACGCAGTCCCATTTGGCTTTTGCTCCATTGCAACCACCTGATCAACAAGCTCAGCCCTGATCTAAACTGATCTGGTAACATTCTTTTCGTAAGAATGGTTGTTCTGCTATAGCTGTCAGAATATTCCCTTTAAATAACTGAAACCCACCTGATTGTAGTTTGTGCCAGTGGGTCTCACTTTGACTTTTGGAATGTCACTGTTCCAAGCTACTCTCTCTTTCAAAAGCAGACTTAACCACTATTGAAGTCAGATCTATGTCCCTGTACTGAAATCCTTCCTACTTAAACATCACACATACTTGATGTACTTCTGAATATTAGTAGAGTCAACTATGATATGAATGCAAAGAGGAACAGATTATTTGAAAACTATTCATTAATTTATTTGTTCAACCAACAGATGTTTCTTAAGTATCTAACATGTGTCAAGCACAAGTGTGTGCACTGGTGATACAGAGCTGAGAGCAAGACAGACATAACACCTGCCTTCAGGGAGCTCATGTAGTCAATTTTATTGGAAAATGATAACATCACTTAGGTTGTTCTGGTGTTTTATAAATATTAATATTTACATTTAGTGGGACAATAATCTGAATTATAACCTAGCACATTTTTTTCATCTCCAAAATTCCCTGCTCCCTGCCTTTCCTCACTTCCAAGCCAGAGGCTAAAAAGGATGACAGAAAATAATCCAAAAGGAACAATGAATCAAGTTGATGTCTTTGAGCTCCAAAGTAGATTATTTTTTTGCCCACAGCAAAAACAATAGTTGTGAAAATGAGCTACAGCCAAGCATTTGGGAAATTTCCCCAAATCTAAGTTTTAAATAATGAGAGAAAAAATTGTAGGACTCAGAACATGGAGTCTATGTAAGAAACCTAAAATGGAAAGCACCAGAGTCAGCAGTTAGTGAAATTCTAAACCTCATTCACTGGCCTCCCATCCAAGCCTGCAAAAAATAGTTTTGCATTATTTCTACAGAGTTTGGAGAGTAACTATAGCCAGGTCTTCTCTTCTTCTCTGTTGAGAACATTGGGATCCTTGATACCAATAAGTCACAGGGTTTCACAACTGCTAATGAGCTGCATTCATGGAATACTTGTTCCTTTACATTCAACACCCTTTCCACTCCAGCTGGTATTCTGTGTCCTCCATTTTTTCTCTATTTGATTATTACTATTCAACACTCTGTCGCAATTAAGAGCTACATTTGAGAAAACAGTCCAGTCTAGATTTGAACTCTAGCTTGATCACACACTAGCTCTATGACTTTAGCATAAGACTTATTTGCTTTGTGCCTCAATTTCCCCATCTGTGATAAGTATACCTCTTTTACAAAGCTGTTGGGAATATTGAGTGATATATGAATTTGCGAGGCCTACCTCATCATGGAGACTATAGTAGTATATTGATTTTATGTATTCCTGGTAGTAATAGCTTAATCTTGTTTATGACATATTTTTAGTGTCCTACAATAGGAGATCTGGTAGGCAACCATAACTCTAAGAGAATTGGTGTGCACAACTGTAAGCAGCTAAGGACTGAGCCAAATAGATCACTTTCCTCTAGAAAGATAATCACTTCTGTTAGTTTCTCTACTCACTTTCTTGTTTTGCTGTGTTATTATGAAAGCTCCATAAAAGACACTTCAGAATTTTTCATCCCATTCTAAAGCCTCCAAACTGATTTCCCTTTCTCCTGTCATGTCACTATCTCGCAACCTCTGGGTAGCCACGACAGTGGTCCACTTGCAATGGGAGCAAGTCGTGCCACCATATAAAATCCTTCAGTAGCTTCCCACCATAGCCTCCAGGAAAAGTCCAAGCTCCATTGCAAGGCAAATTCAACCTCCCCAATCTGACCCCTGCTCCTTTTGTAGCTTCATTTCACACCAATCCCCACTCTTCAATCTGCTCCAGAAAGAAATGCTTATCTTGTCCTGCACAGAAAACGTTTCCCATCTTTGTACCTGTGCTCATGTTGTTCCTTCAACCATGAAAGCCCTTCTTCCAGTTCATGCCTGACTAACTCATCAGTTTTTTAAAACTGATGTCAGATGCAATCTCCTACAGGAACCCTTCATGAGTTCCCTGGGTTGGACTGTTCTCTTCCTTGTTCTGTGTTGTCTCAACTCACATTTCCATGTCAATTATTACCTTCACACAATCATCCAAATTATTTGATTACAGATATACCTGATTGGAAGCTCATGGAAAGCTGGGAAATAACTTAAAGACATATCCAGTGCCTAGCACAATGATTTACACACAAGTAGCTGTTTAATAATAATTTCAAAAGCTCTGGACAATGCATCAGATGACCTTGTATCCGGTTCCACCTCTTCCATGAATTAGTCACATTATTTTAATTAAATCACTGAAATTTGAAGATGTTTCCTCATGTCTAAAATGGGCATAATTCCCTTAACTCCCCACCACCTATCTGGTCTCCCTACTTTACTGTGAAAAAGCAAAATAAATTAAATAATCCATGTTATTTTTTAAAATTGCAAGATGCTATGCAAATACAAAATATTTCTAGAGCAAATATTTAATTTGGTTGGAACCATTTGAGATCACTGTAAAAATATGTCAGAGATGTAACTAAGCTCTCATTCCTTTCAACTGGAATTAGGAACAACAATAACAACAAAATCAATCACAGAATGTGAGGCTTCTCAGAGAACTTTGCAAAACGCAAGTAAATGAACTGCAAACTTGGAAGGCTTTTAGGAATTATTCATCCCTGTTTCTATAAAGGAAGGATTCTGAGACTCAGAGATATTATAAGCCTGGCTAAGAGTTACTAGATTGGAACATGTATAAGACTCGGGCCTCTGGGTCCCCTGTCTATTTCTCTTTATAATAAACTGACCTAAATCTAGATTAGATATCCATTAATTCATGCATGAACAAAATACAATATAGGATAACCTTTATGTTTTGGGTTTTGAAAATTCTGAAATCTTTTGTAATGCCACATTCTAAATCTGGTCATCCATAAATTATTCACAAAACTAACTTTTGATATATTGATATAAAGTCCCAAGAATGCCTCCTCAGAGAGCATAAAGTTTGGGACGAATTTTCCTTCCTAAGCAAATAGTGGTCACATCTTACAGTGCTATTGGGAGTGACTTGGAAACAGTCTGTTTTCAAGTGACAACTGCCTGTTACCATGGCCCTCAATCCCTATCCACTGTGCAGCCTATTCACCACCATCTCACAGGGAAGCCAGCTTTCCTCCTTACAAGGAATCCTGTAGTGAGCCCAGTCTTGGCGACTTTTGCAAAAGAAAATTCCCAACGAAAGAGTTGATTCAGCCTGTGGAAGGAGCTAGAAAGCTGAAGTTGCACAGCTGCTCTTAGATAAACGTTTCTGCTTTCCATGAGCTGTTTGTGCACTGAGCCCCCATGGAAGCCAAAATGATATTTGGCCATATAGTAAGCAGATTGTAGTTGGCAGGATTCAATTATTCCTTTCACCCAAGTGCTAGGTATTGTTCCAGGTGCTAAGACTAGCACAGGGAGCAGGACAAAGTTCAGGCTCAATTCTGAGTTCTTTGGGATGGCTTGCTTTCTGTTTATCAGCAGTGGAACAGAATCTGGAGGTGTGGATTCTGGTTCCAGTTTTTCCATTAAGTATTGATAGCCCATGTAACTCTCAGCTTTAATTGCCACATCTGTAGACTAATAACTGCAATCCCCGTTTCAGAGTAACTTTGGAGATCAAATAGGATCATTGGTGTTCCTGTTCTCTGAAACGCCTAAGATTTACAAATCAGTATGTAAAAGCCTTACTATCTATGTTCTACATAGTGTAGCTCCAAATAGTCTTTCCAGATATATCTACTCTTGCCTTCCCACAGAGACCCCTCCTCGGCCAAACCCATCTTCATTCTCCCTCATCAAACCATACATTCCTTTACCTCTTATTCTTTGCTTCTACAGTTTTTCCTTCCTAAAATGCCCTTCCTTTTATGTCTGATGCTCTTTTTCAGAGGTCAAACACTCAGTCCCCATGGGAGCTACGCAGTAACATAAAATCAGTGAAGATCACCTGATATAAAAGAATAGGGAGCAGTAGGGATGGCAGTAAAAGGAAGTGCACATTTTCTGTAGTTGCTGCTCACTACTGTTAATTACTCCAAGTGAAAATCGGGCTTGGTAGGACCATGTATATTAGTACGATTGTGTCCCACAGATCTGAGACTCTGTTAATTTTTATTCGTTCATTCTTTTTCCTTTCTGTTCCTCAGATCAACAATCTCAATAGACCGGTGTCAAGTTTGTGGACTCTTTCTTTGACCATTTCAAATCTACTGTTGGCCTCCTCTCATGAATTTTTAATTTTGGTTATTATAATTTCCAACTCCAGAATTTTTTATTTGGTACTTTTATAGATCTGAAATCATACCAAGTATGCCCATTGACAATAATAGAATGAAATTAAAACACAGTAACAGAAATTGGGGAAATACAGGAGGAGGGAGCAAGATGGCGGAGGAGTAGGAGACCTGGATTTCATTTGGTCTCAGGAATTCAGCTGGATAGGGATCAAGCCATTCTGAACACCTACAAACTCAACAGGAGATTGAAGAAAAGAATAGCAACAACTCTCTGAACAGAGAAGTGACCACTTACTGGAAGGTAGGACGTGCGGAGAAGTGAATCCGAGGCGATATTCGGGAGGATAGACAGCGGGGGAGGGGGCCTCCGTCGGCCACTACCGGCAAGTGCTAGAGCCGCGGAGCACAAAATCGGAACTTTTAGAAGTCGGCTCCGCTGAGGGACGTCGCTCCAGTGGCTAAGCGGGGGGTGCAACCCTCGCGGGACAGCGTGGTCTCAGGACCCTCGGGGTCACAGAAAGACCGGGGGTGCCTGAGTGCGGCAGAGCTCCCAGGTATCGGAGCGGGGAAGCCATCTGCAGAGACAGAGCCGAGGCACGGGCTCTCAGCTCGGGGTGGCCATAAACTGTGATCTGCGGCCCAGTCGGGGCACGGCTCCCCCAGCAGGGACCCAACAAGCGGCAGATCCCGGGAGACTCCCCTTCCTCCCCCAGGAGGAGCGGCGCGGGAGCGCACCACAGGGACCTGCTGGGTTTGGAGACACCACACGGGGTCGGGTGCCAGAGACAGAAACGCTCGGTCACAGGCTGGGTGAGCACAGAGTGCGGACGGAGACCGGGAAGATGGGAGTGACTGACTGCTTTTCTCTGGGGGCGCACTGAGGAGAGGGGCCCCGAGTTCTCAGCTCCTCCGGGCGGAGATTAGGAGGCCATCATTTTCACTCCCGTCCTCCAAAGCTGAATGGAAAGCTTGCAGGGAACGAAAGCTCCTGAGAGCAAACCCAAGCAGATAGCTTAAGCTGGACCAACAAGGGCGGGGCAATTCCGTCTCCGGCAAAGACATTTGGGAACCACGGCAACAGGCTCCTCCCTCAGAAGATCAGAAAGAACAGCCAGCCAGGAACAAGTTTACCGATCAATGAGAACGGCAGAACTCCAGCGCTAGGGGAATACTGCACATAGAATTCATGGCTTCTTTACCATGATTCATTAGTCTTTCAAAGTTAATTTTTTTAACTGTTTTTTTTTTTATTTTTCTTTTTCCCTTTTTCAACCAACATCTTATCAATCCCTTTTTAAAAAAAATTTTTTTTCTTTTTCATTTTTAGAATCATATTCTATCCCTTCATAGTAGTTACCCTTATTTTTGGCATGTATATATAAGTTGTTCATTCTTTGAAATTTTGAGATACAGTTTCTTCTAACAGATCAAAATATACCCTAAATCACTAGTGTATGGCTTTGTTCTAGTCTCCTGCCTGATCACATTCTCGCCCTCTTTTTTCCTTTTTTTTTTTGTTAATCTTCTTTCTTTTTTGAAACAACTTCTTATCTTATCAATTCCTTTTATAAAATCTTTTATAATCTTCATCTTTACAGTCATATTCCATCCTTTCATTGTATGAACCCTTATGTTATACATATATAAGTCTTTCTTTCTTTAAATTTTAGGAGGCACTTTCTTCTAACAGACCAAAATACACCCAAAATTTAGTGTGTGGCACTGATCTATGCACTAGCCTGATCATATTTGATCATATTCTGGTTTTTTGTTTGTTTGTTTTGTTCTCTTTGTGTTTGTTTTTATCTTTTTCTTTTTCTCTTTCTTTCCCTTTCTTTTCCCCTGGTTTAAAGTCTTTTCTGATTTGTTTAGAGTATATTTTCTGGGGATGTGGTTAACCTGTTAGCGTTTTGTTCTCTCATTCATCTATTCTCCTCTGGACAAAATGACAAGACGAAAAAAGTCACCTCAACAAAAAGAACAAGAGGTAGTACCGTCGGCCACGGACCTACTCAATACACACATTAGGACAATGTCGGACCTAGAGTTCAGAATCATGATTTTAAAGATACTACCTGGGCTTGAAAAAACCATGGAAGTTATTAGAGAAACCCTTCCTGGAGAAATAAAAGAACTAAAATCTAAACAAATTGAAATCAAAAAGGCTATTAATGAGGTGCAATAAAAAATGGGGGCACTAACTGCTAGGATAAATGAGGCAGAAGAGAGAATCAGTGATATAGAAGACCAAATGATGGAAAGTAAAGAAGCTGAGAAAAAGAAGATAAACAACTACTGGATCATGAGGGCAGAATTCGAGAGATAAGTGATACGATAAGACGAAACAACATTAGAATAATTGGGATCCCAGAGGAAGAAGAAAGAGAGAGAGGGGCAGAAGGCATATTGGAGCAAATTATAGCAGAGAACTTCCTTAATGTGCAGAAGGAAACAGGCATCAAAATCAAGGAGGCACAGAGAACCCCTTTCAAAATCAATTAAAATAGGTCAACACCGCAACATCATATAGTAAAACTTACGAGTCTCAGAGACAAAGAAAATCCTGAAAGCAGCTTGGGACAAGAGATATGTAACCTATAATGGTACAAACATTAGATTGGAAACAGACCTATCCACAGAGACCTGGCAGGCCAGAAAGGACTGGCATGATATATTCAGAGCAGTAAACGAGAAAAATATGCAGCCAAGAATACTATATCCAGCTAAGCTGTCACTGAAAATAGAAGGGGAGACAAAAAGCTTCCAGGACAAACAAAATCTAAAGGAATTTGCAAACATGAAACCAGCCCTACAAGAAATATTGAAAGGGGTCTTCTAAGCAAAGAGAGAGCCTAAAAGCAGCATAGACCAGAAAGGAACACAGACAATATACAGTAACAGTCACCTTACAGGCAATACAATGGCACTAAATTCATGTCTTTCAATAGTTACCCTGAATGTAAATGGGCTAAATGCCCCAATCAAAAGACACAGGCTATCAGACTGGATAAAAAACAAGACTCATCAATACGCTGTCTGAAAAAAAAAAAAAAAAAATATATATATATATGCTGTCTGCAAGAGATTCATTTTAGACACAAAGACACCCCCAGATTGAAAGTGAGGGGGTGGAAAACCATTTACCATGCTAATGGACGCCAAAAGAAAGCTGGGGTGGCAATCCTTCTATCACACAAATTCGATTTTAAACCAAGGACTGTAATAAGAGATGAGGAAGGACACTATTTCCTACTTAAAGGATCTATCCAACAAAAAGATCTAACAATTGTAAATATCTATGCCCCTAATATGGGAGCAGCCAATTCTATAAGGCAATTAATAACAAAACCAAAGAAACACATCGACAACAATACAATAATAGTGGGGGACTTTGACACCCCCCTCACTGAAATGGACAGATCATCTAAGCAAAAGATCAAGAAGGAAATAAAGACTTTAAATGACACACTGGACCAAATGGACTTCACAGACATACTCAGAACATTCCATCCCAAAGCAACAGAATACTCATTCTTCTCTAGTGCCCATGGAACATTCTCCAGAATAGATCACATCCTAGGTCAAAAATCAGGTCTCAACCAGTACCAAAAGATTGTGATCATTCCCTGCATATTTTCAGACCCCGTGCTTTGAAACTAGAACTCAATCACAAAAGGAAAGTGGAAAGAACTCAAATACATGGAGGTTAAAGAGCATCTTACTAAAGAATGAATGGGTCAACCAGGAAATTAAAGAAGAATTAAAAAATTCATGGAAACCAATGAAAATGAAAACACAACTGTTCAAAAGTTTTGGGATGCAGCAAAGGCAGTCCTAAGAGGAAAGTATATAGCAATACAAGCCTTTCTCAAGAAACAAGAAAGGTCTCAAATACACAACCTAACCCTACACCTAAGGGAGCTGGAAAAGAACAGCAAATAAAGCCTAAACCCAGCAGGAGAAGAGAAATAATAAAGATCAGAGCAGAAATCAATGAAATAGAAACCAAAAGAACAGTAGAACAGATCAATGAAACTAGGAGCTGGTTCTTTGAAAGAATTAATAAGATTGATAACCCCCTGGTCAGACTTATCAAAAAGAAAAGAGAAAGGACCCAAATCAACAAAATCATGAATGAAAGAGGAGAGATCACAATCAACACCAAAGAAATACAAACAATTATAAGAACATATTATGAGCGACTCTATGCCAGCAAATTAGATTATCTGGAAGAAATGGATACATATTCCTAGAGATGTATCAACTACCAAAACTGAACCGGGAAGAAATAAAATACCTGAACAGACCTATAACCGCTAAGGAAATTGAAGCACTCATCAAAAATCTCCCAACAAACAAAAGCCCAGGGCCAGATGGCTTCCCAGGGGAATTCTATCAAACATTTAAAGAAGAATTAATACCTATTCTCCTGAAACTGTTCCAAAAAATAGAAATGGAAGGAAAACTTCCAAACTCGTTTTATGAGGCCACCATTACCTTGATCCCAAAACCAGACAAAGACCCCATCCAAAAGGAGAATTACAGACCAATATCCTTGATGAACATGGATGCAAAAATTCTCACCAAAATACTAGCCAATAGGATCCAACAGTACATTAAAAGGATTATTCACCACGACCAAGTGGGATTTATCCCCGGGTTGCAAGGTCGGTTCAACATTGACAAATCAATCATTGTGATACAATACATTAACAGAAGAAAGTACAACAACAATATGATCCTCTCAATAGATGCAGAAAAAGCATTTGACGAAGTACAGCAGCCTTTCTTGATCAAAACTCTTCAGAGTATAGGGATAGATGGTACATACCTCCATATCATAAAAGCCATCTATGAAAAACCTACAGCAAATATCATTCTCAATGGGAAAAACTGAGAGCATTCCCCCTAACGACAGGAACATGGCAGGGATGTCCACTATCATATCTGCTATTCAACATAGTACTAGAAGTCCTAGCCACAGCAATGAGACAACAAAAAGGAATCAAAGGCATCCGAATTGGCAAAGAAGAAGTCAAACTCTCACTCTTTGCAGATGATATGATACTTTATGTGGAAAACCGAAAAGACTCCACCCCAAAACTGCTAGAACTCACACAGGAATTCAGTAAAGCGGCAGGATATAAAATCACTACACAGAAATCAGTGGCATTCCTATAGACCAACAACAAGACAGAAGAAAGAGAAATTAAGGAGTTGATCCCATTTACAATTGCACCCAAAAGCATAGATATGCATTTACAATTGCAGCCAAAACCAAATCTAACCAAAGAGGCAAAGAATCTGTACTCAGAAAACTATAAAACACGCATGAAAGAAACAGAGGAAGATAAAAAGAAGGGAAAAATTTTCTATGCTCATGGATTGGAAGAACAAATATTGTGAAGATGTCAATGCTACCTAGAGCAATCTACACATTCAGTGCAATCCCCATCAAAATACCATCCACTTTTTTCAGAGAAATGGAACAAATAATCCTCAAATTTCTATGGAACCAGAAAAGACCCCGAATAGCCAGAGGAATGTTGAAAAAGAAAAGTAAAGCTGGTGGCATCACAATTCCGGACTTCCAGCTCTATTATAAAGCTGTCATCATCAAGACAGTATGGTATTGGCACAAAAGCAGACACATAGAAAAATGGAACAGAATAGAGAGCCCAGAAATGGACCCTCAACTCTATGGTCAACTCATCTTTGACAAAGCAGGAAAGAATGTCCAATGGCAAAAAGACAGTCTCTTCAACAAATGGTGTTGGGACAATTGGACAGCCACATGCAGAAGAAAGAAACTGGACCATTTCCTTACACCACACACAAAAATAGACTCCAAATGGTTGAAAGACCTAAATGTGAGACAGGAGTCCATCAAAATCCTAAAGGAGAACACAGCAGCAACCTCTTCAACCTCAGCTGCAGCAATTTCTTCCTAGAAACATCCCCAAAGGCAAGGGAAGCCAGGGCAAAAATGAACTATTGGGATTTCATCAAGGTAAAAAGCTTTTGCACAGCAAATAAACAGTCTACAAAACCAAAAGACAACCGACAGAATGGGAGAAGATATTTGCAAATGACATATCTGATAAAGGGCTAGTATCCAAAATCTATAAAGAACTTATCAAACTCAACACCCAAAGAACAAATGATCCAATCAAGAAATGGGCAGAAGACATGAACAGACATTATCCAAAGAAGACTTCCAAATGGCCAACAGACACATGAAAAAGTGCTCAACATCGCTCGGCATCAGGGAAATCCAAATCAAAACCTCAAAGAGATACCACCTCACACCAGTCAGAATGGCTAAAATTAGCAAGTCAGGAAACGACAGATGTTGGCGGGGATGTGGAGAAAGGGGAACCCTCCTACACTGTTGGTGGAATGCAAGCTGGTGTAGCCACTCTGGAAAACAGTATGGAGGTTCCTCAAAAAGTTGAAAATAGAGCTACCCTATGACCCAGCAATTGCACTACTAGGTATTTACCCCAAAGACAAAAATGTAGTGATCCAAAGGGGCATGTGCACCCCAATATTTATAGCAGCAATGTGTTACTCATTTCACTTGGCATAATATCCCCAAGGTCCATCCATGTTTTTGCAAATGGCAAGATTTCATTCTTTTTTATGGCTGAATATTATCCCACTATTATATAATACAGAATATAATATAATAATATTCCATTATACATATATACCACAATTTCTTTATCCATTCACCCACTGATTTACATCTAGGCTCTTTCCATTGTTTGGCTATTGTGAATGGGAGAAGAAGATATTTGCAAATGATGTATCAGATAAAGGGCTAGTATCCAAAATCTATAAAGAACTTATCAAACTCAACACCCAAAGAACAAATAATCCAATCAAGAAATGGGCAGAAGACATGAACAGACATTTCTCCAAAGAAGACATCCAAATGGCCAACAGGCACATGAAAAAGTGCTCAACATCACTCGGCATCAGGGAAATCCAAATCAAAACCTCAATGAGATACCACCTCACACCCGTCAGAATGGCTAAAATTAACAAGTCAGGGAACGACAGATGTTGGCGGGGATGTGGAGAAAGGGGAACCCTCCTACACTGTTGGTGGGAATGCAAGCTGGTGCAACCACTCTGGAAAACAGTATGGAGGTTCCTCAAACAGTTGAAATTAGAGCTACCGTTCGATCCAGCAATTGCACTACTGGGTATTTACCACAAAGATACAAATGTAGGGACCCGAAGGGGTACATGTACCCCAATGTTTATAGCAGCAATGTCCACAATAGCCAAACTGTGGAAAGAGCCAAGATGCCCATCGACAGATGAATGGATAAAGAAGA
>NW_027397067.1:68924590-68924998 GCF_003265705.2 Callorhinus ursinus | reverse complement strand
GGGGGTGGGAGGGATGGGGTGGCTGGGTGATAGACATTGGGGAGGGTATGTGCTATGGTGAGCGCTGTGAATTGTGCAAGACTGTTGAATCACAGATCTGTACTTCTGAAACAAATAACGCAACATATTTTAAGAAAAAAGGAAAAGAAGAAGATAACAGGAGAGGAAGAAAAGGGGAGTATGTCAGAGGGGGAGACGAACCATGAGAGATGATGGACTCTGAAAAACAAACTGAGGGTTCTAGAGGGGAGGGGGGGAGGGGGATGGGTTATCCTGGTGATGGGTATTGAGGAGGGCACGTTCTGCATGGAGCACTGGGTGTTATGAACAAACAATGAATCATGGAACACTGCACCAAAAACTAATGATGTAATATATGGTGATTAACATAACAATAAAAAATTAAAA
>NW_027397067.1:68867933-68924190 GCF_003265705.2 Callorhinus ursinus | reverse complement strand
CAGGAATTCAGTAAAGTAGCAGGATATAAAATCAATGCACAGAAATTGGTGGCATTCCTATATACCAACAACAAGAGAGAAGAAAGAGAAATTAAGGAGTTGATCCCATTTACAATTGCACCCAAAAGCATAGATATGCATTTACAATTGCAGCCAAAACCAAATCTAACCAAAGAGGCAAAGAATCTGTACTCAGAAAACTATAAAACACGCATGAAAGAAACAGAGGAAGATAAAAAGAAGGGAAAAATTTTCTATGCTCATGGATTGGAAGAACAAATATTGTGAAGATGTCAATGCTACCTAGAGCAATCTACACATTCAGTGCAATCCCCATCAAAATACCATCCACTTTTTTCAGAGAAATGGAACAAATAATCCTCAAATTTCTATGGAACCAGAAAAGACCCCGAATAGCCAGAGGAATGTTGAAAAAGAAAAGTAAAGCTGGTGGCATCACAATTCCGGACTTCCAGCTCTATTATAAAGCTGTCATCATCAAGACAGTATGGTATTGGCACAAAAGCAGACACATAGAAAAATGGAACAGAATAGAGAGCCCAGAAATGGACCCTCAACTCTATGGTCAACTCATCTTTGACAAAGCAGGAAAGAATGTCCAATGGAAAAAAGACAGTCTCTTCAACAAAGGGTGTTGGGAAAATTGGACAGCCTTATGCAGAAGAATAAAACTGGACCATTTCCTTACACCACACACAAAAATAGACTCCAAATGGTTGAAAGACCTAAATGTGAGACAGGAGTCCATCAAAATCCTAAAGGAGAACACAGCAGCAACCTCTTCAACCTCAGCTGCAGCAATTTCTTCCTAGAAACATCCCCAAAGGCAAGGGAAGCCAGGGCAAAAATGAACTATTGGGATTTCATCAAGGTAAAAAGCTTTTGCACAGCAAATAAACAGTCTACAAAACCAAAAGACAACCGACAGAATGGGAGAAGATATTTGCAAATGACATATCTGATAAAGGGCTAGTATCCAAAATCTATAAAGAACTTATCAAACTCAACACCCAAAGAACAAATGATCCAATCAAGAAATGGGCAGAAGACATGAACAGACATTATCCAAAGAAGACTTCCAAATGGCCAACAGACACATGAAAAAGTGCTCAACATCGCTCGGCATCAGGGAAATCCAAATCAAAACCTCAAAGAGATACCACCTCACACCAGTCAGAATGGCTAAAATTAGCAAGTCAGGAAACGACAGATGTTGGCGGGGATGTGGAGAAAGGGGAACCCTCCTACACTGTTGGTGGAATGCAAGCTGGTGTAGCCACTCTGGAAAACAGTATGGAGGTTCCTCAAAAAGTTGAAAATAGAGCTACCCTACGACCCAGCAATTGCACCACTGGGTATTTACCCCAAACATACAAATGTAGGGATCCGAAAGGGTACACGCACCCTGACGTTTATAGCAGCAATGTCCACAATAGCCAAAGTATGGAAAGAGCCAAGATGTCCATTGACAGATGAATGGATAAAGAAGATGTGGTGTATATATACAATGGTATATTATGCAGCCATCAAACGGAATGAAATCTTGACATTTGCAATGACGTGGATGGAACTGGAGGGTGTTATGCTGAGCGAAATAAGTCAATCCGAGAAAGACATGTATCATATGATCCTTCTGATATGAGGAATTCTTAATCTTAGGAAATAAATTGAGGGTTGCTGGAGTGGTGGGGGGTGGGAGGGATGGGGTGGCTGGGTGATAGACATTGGGGAGGGTATGTGCTATGGTGAGTGCTGTGAATTGTGTGAGAATGTGAATCACAGACCGGTATCTCTGAAACAAATATTACATTATATGTTAAAAGAAGAAGAAGAAGAAGAAGATAGCAGGAAGGGAAAAATGAAGGGGGGGAAATCGGAGGGGGAGAGGAACCATGAGAGAGTATGGACTCTGAGAAACAAACTGAGGGTTCTAGCAGGTGGTGGGGGGGGAATGGGTTAGCCTGTTGATGAGTATTAAAGAGGGCACATACTGAATGGAGCACTGGGTGTTATATGCAAATGATGAATCATGGAACACTACATCAAAAACCAATGATGTAATGTATGGTGATTAACATAACATAATAAAATAAAATAAAATAAAATAAAATAAAATAAAAGGAAGAAGAAAAAACATTTCAAATAGGTATCCTAAAGTTACACCTCAATAAACTAGATAAAAGTGCAGACTAAATCCTAAACAGGAAGAAGGAAAGAAATAATAAAAATTAGAATGGGAATAAATAACAGAGAACAGAAAAAAAAAGAAATAAAAAAAATTGCTTCTTTGAAAAGATCAAGAAAATTGGCAAACCTTTATCAAGATTGACCAGAAAAAAAGAGAGAAGATTTTACTACTAATACCAGAAATTAAAGGATCCACCACACCGATCTTATATAGATATATTATTAAGAAATAACATAAACAAATTATGCCAACAAATTAGACAACCTAGGTAGAAGGGATACACTACAGGAGAGACACAGCCTACAAAAATGGACTCAAGAATAAATATAAAATCTAAAAAGCTCTATAACAACTTATTTTATAGAGAAACGAAATTCAGTTATGAATCAAAAAACTTCCCATGAAGAAAAGTTTATGACCATATGGCTTTATGGTATATTCTACCAAATGTTTAAAAAAGAATTAATAGCAATTCTTCATAAACTTTTCCAAAGAATAGAAGAGGAACTCCTTCCAACTTATTGTGAGACTAGTATTATACTGATACCAAAACCAGATAAAGATACCACAACAAAAGAAAACAAAACAAAACCATTAACCAATATTCATTAAACATGGATGTAAAAATCTTCAACAAAATACTAGCAAACTAAGGCCAGCAACATGTAAACATAATTGTGCACTTTGACAAAATAGGATTTATTCCAGGAATGCACAGTTGTTTTAATGTGAAAAAATCAGTGTAATGTATCATATTAATAAAATAAAGGACAAAAAATCATGATCATTTTAATAGACACAGAAAAATCACTTGACCAAAAAAAAAAAAATCCTTTCGTGACAAAAACCCTCAACAAACTAGGAAAACAAGAGGCCTTTCTATCTCATTCTCATAATGGCCGTCTATTAAAAACCTGCAGCTAGCATCATTCTTAATAGTGAAAGACTGAATGTTCTCTCTCCCTATGATAATGAATAAGAAACAATTGTCTATTCTTGCTACTTCATTTTTTTTCTCAGATTTTTTTTATTTGACAGAGACAGAGATAGTGAGAGCAGGAACACAAGCAGCGGGAGTGGGAGAGGAAGCAGGCTTCCCCCCGAGGAAGGAGCCCAATGTGGGACTCGAACCCAGGACCCTGGTATCAGAAGCTTAATGACTGAGCCACCCAGGCGCCCTATTCTTGCTACTTCTATTGAACATTGCATAGGAGGTTCAAAGCAGGGCCATGAGGTTAGATTATACATGTTAAAAAAAAGACATCTAGATTGAAGAGGAAAATGTAAAACAATCTCTATTTCCAAATGTTATGATGTCTTATGCAGAAAATCCTAAAGAAACTACAAAAATTATTAGAACTACTACATGAGTTCAATGAGGTTGCAGGATATAAGATTAATATACAAAATCAATTTTACTTTTATACATTAGCAATGAACAATCTAAAAATTAAACTAAGAAAACAAATCTATTTACAATAACACCTAAAGAAAAAAATACTTAGGAATAAATTTTACAGAAAAAAGTGCAAGACTTGCACACTAAGAACCACAAAAAAAAACATTGAAAGTAATTAAGGAAGACAAAAATAAATGGAAATACCTCCCATGTTTATGAATTGAAGAATGAATATTGCTGTGGTAGTAGTACACCCCAATTGATCCACAGATTCAACACAATCTCTATCAAAATCCTAGCTACATTAATTGAAGAAATTGACTGCTAATCCTAAAATTGATATGGAATTGCACGAGGTCCTGAATAGCCAAAACACTATTAAAAAAGAAAAAGTTGAAGGACTCATACTTCCTGATTTCAAACCTATTACAAAGCTACAGCAAACAAAACAGTCTGATATTGGCAGACTAATAGTAAAATTAATGGAATAGAATTGAGAGTCCAGAAACAAACCCTTATATTTATGGTCCAGTGATTTTTGACAAGAGTGTCAAGACAATTCAAAGAAGAAAGAATAGTCCTTTCAACAATGGTGGAGGGAAAACTGAACATCCCCCCACAAAGGAATAAACTTGAAATCCTACCTCACTCTACCTACAAAAATTAAAGTAGATAATAGGCCTAAATGTAACTGCTCAAACTAAAAAACAAAAACAAAAGCAAAAAACCAACAAAAAAAACTTTTAGAGTAAACACAGAAGTAAATGTTTGTTACAGTGGATTAGGCAATGGTCTCATGGATATAACACCAGAAGCACAGTAACCAAAAGAAAATATATATATAATATATATATTTATACATTTGACTTCATCAAAATTAAATGTTTTTGTACTTCCAAAGATAGCATCAAGAAAGTGAAAAGACAACTCAAAGAATAGGAGAAAATGTTTGCAAATTATATATCTGATAAGGGACTTAATATCCAGAATATATAAAAAGTTCATGTAAGTCAATAATAAAAAATATAAATAACCCAATTAAAAATGAGCAAAGTCTTTGAACAAACATTTCCCCCAAGGATATATCCAAATGGTTAATAAGTATATGGAAAGATGCTCAGCATCATTAGTTCCCAAAGAAATTAAATCAAAACCACAATGAGATGTCACTTCGTATACATTAGTATGCCTATGATCAGATAGACACTAACAAATGTTGGTAAGGATATAAAGAATTTGGAATCCTCATACATTGCTGCTGAAAATATAAAATGGTATAGCCTTTTTGTAAGAGGATTTGGCAATTCCTCAAAAACTTAAAAAAAGAGTTACTATATGACCCAGCACTTGTACGCCTAGCTGTATACCCAAGGGAATTAAAAACATATTCCCACATAAAAAACATGTATACTAATGTTCACCATATCCTTATTTATAACAGCCAACAAGTGGAAATAACCCAAATGTCCATCAGCTAATGAATGTTTAAACAAAAGACATAATAACTGAACAATGGAGTATCGTCTGGCTGTAAAGACGAGTGAAATGCCTACCCATGCTAGAAAAATGATGAACCTCGAAATATTATGCTAAGTGAAGGAAGCCAGAGAAGAGACCATGTGTTGTATGATTCCATTTGTATGAAATGTCCAAGATAGAAAAATCCATAGAGCTAGAAAGTATATTTGCATTTGTCAATATTGGTAGGAAGGGACGATGGGGGAGAAACTGTTAAAAGTTGCAGAGTTCTTTTCTGTATGATAAATGTTTTTGAAATTAGATAGTGGTGAGGGTTGCACATACCGTGAGTACACTAAAAAATATTTAATTTTACCTTTTAAAGGGGTAAATTTTATAATATGTGAATTATTTATCTCTAAATCTGATATTTTTTTCAATGTTATTCATTATAGTCACAAACTCCGATACAGTATTTTTGACACATCGAAAAACTTTTTTGGGCGCCTGGGTGGCTCAGTCGTTAAGCATCTGCCTTTGGCTCAGGTCATGATCCCAGGATCCTGGGATTGAACCCCGCATCAGGCTCCCTGCTCAGCAGGAAGCCTGATTCCCCCTCTCTCACTTCCCCTGCTTGTATTCCCTTTCTTGCTGTTTCTCTCTCTGTGTCAAATAAATAAATAAAATCTTTAAAAAAAAAAAAAAGAGAAAAACTTTTTTTGATAAAATCTTTGGAAAGTGTTGTGAGTTAACTGCCTGGGAGTGAGGGCACCTAAGGAGGGTCAGGTTTGGTTGTTTAAAATACAAATATTTATTTCTAGTCCTTCTTCCAGAGTGGATAATGGAGAATAATTGACAATTGAAATAATTCCAAGAAGCGTTTAATACTTCAGGGCAAGTAAAATAATCTCTTCTGGTCTTTTAATTCCTTATCAGGAACTGACTGAATTTTTAGGTTATATCACAGCTCTAAGTCACCCAAGAGCAAGAAATAAAAAGATAGAAGGTCTGGCATAGGCTCTTTTCACATCATTTGAGAAAGAGCGCAACCTTGGGGAGTCATTGTATGCAGTTACCTTTCTCATGAGTCGTTCTGCAAAGAAAGAACCTCATGCACTATCAAATGATGCCACTGATATACTACTATGTTTCCCCAAAGCCACCATTTATGATGAATTTGACTTTCTAAAAATGATTAAGGAACATTTGCAAGTAGGGAGATTTTAGAGGAAAATGGGCAGTCAGGAGTTGAGAGATGGGCTGAAGATACTAACTTTAGCTCGGCATCATTCATGCAGCAACTGTACCCAATACACTTAAGTCAGACGATCACTAAATATGTCTTGAATGAATGAAAATGTTGAATGAATTAAGCACATATTCAAACCATCCATGAAAAGTCTAACAACCATGAGTTCTTTGTATGGAGAAGTAATATTTTATAGTGCAGATTCTGTTTTGGAAGGGATTTTAGAAATTACCAGATTCAATTCCCCATTTGTGTTTGAATATCACTTTCTTTATCTTCTTTAAGGGTTAACCCAACGTATATTTGAATGTATTTTCGGATGTTGAATTTATGAGATCTCAGGATGGTTATCTTTGAGGATTTGACTATTTGTTCTGCATTTAATTAGCTAATATTTACTGAAGGCCACCTTCAGAATACCAGGCATTAGAGGCAAAGTGATAAATAAACAAAAGAATAAGACAAAGACTTTTTTTGCCTTTGGGTAGTTTTCATTCTAGCGGGGTAAGGAGAAAAGACAGAAATAAGTGAACAAAATATATTTTGGTTGATGATAAAAGCTATAGAAAAAATAGAATAAAGAATAGAGAATGCTGGAGGAGACTGCTATTTTGTATGTAGTGGTCAGTGTAGGACTCTCTGATAAGGAAATATTTGAGCAAAGAGAGTCTAAAGGTTTAGGCTAAATCAGTTCTGCCGCTAATTTGTGATGTGGCGTTTAGCAAATCACTGCCCCTTTCTATGATTCAATGTCTTTGTATATAAATGATTGAATTCTAGGTTCCCTTCTAGGTCAATATACTATTATGCAAAGGAAATAGCCATTATTCAAGGACATGTGAAATATGAGTAAATACAGTGCAGCTATATAAGGCATGGGGGGAACTGCTGATCAGTTTCCTGGTCTGTAATAAAATCTCCTCCATTCAAGTCAGTGTAACTCAAGGTCAGAGTTTCTCTTTCCTCTCTTTCTTCCTCACCTAGAATGTTCCTCCCCACAGTTTGGACTCCACAGAGGCTTCTGTCATGGTGAATTTTTTTTTTTCTTTTTAGAAAGGATTCAAGCAGCTTGATTTCAAATTCAGGAACTGGGAACAGTCACAGAGTGTGGCTAAATTCCTTCAGGAGGGTCTGTAATGTCGTCTAGTGGTTTTCAAATTTGGTTACATATTAGAGTCATCTGGGAAGCTTTTAGAAACGCTAGTGTCCAGGCTGTGCCCCAGAAGAATTAATCAGAATCTCCCAAAGTTTATTTAATACCCCTCAGGTTATTACAATGGACAGCTATGATTGAGAACTTTGGTTGAAGGAAAAGAGTTTGGTTTTGACAATGCATACATCTGGGCTCGACATCTGATTTTGACACTTGCTGGATCTGAGCCCTTGTGCAAACATCTTAATTTGACCGCCATTCTCCTTATTTGCAGAAATAAAAAAAAAAATAGTTACATGCCTGAACCAGTAGGCAATCTGTAGTTGATACATTTTCACTAAGATTTATTTTAAGTTCTTATCTATTAAAGTCCTAGTTTTACATAATTTCATACTAGCTCTGTCCAGATAAATGTAAGCCATGTTCTTAGAAGCTGGCAATCTTTATACAAAGCCCTGAAATAGAAAACCCTTAGAAAGGATAGAAGGACAATATAAACACATGCCCCTGGCAATCCATCAGTAAGAAACTACATCCTGAGAGCCCAAACATGGTAGTCAGAATTGTCAAAGGTAGATGTCTTTAGTTATCTATTGCTGCATAATAAATAACCGAAAACATAATGGCTTAAGGCAATAGCATTTCTTATTTCAGCTCTGTAAGCCAAGAATCTGGGCCAGATCAGCTGGGTGCTCTGGCTCTGGGGTTCTCATAAGGCCACAGTCAGAATGACTAAAATAAAAAAAGACAAGAAATATTGTTGAGGATGTGGGATAAAAAGGCACAGTCATATACTGTTGGTGGGAATGTAAATTGGTATGGTCACTGTGGAAAACAGTATAGAGGTTCCTCAGAAAATTAAAACTAGAATTGATCCAATAATTCCACTACTGGGTGTTTACCCAAAGAAAATAAAAACTAATTTGAAAAGATATATGTTTCCCTATGTTTATTGCAGCCTTACTTACCACAGCCAAGGTATGGAAGCAGCTTAAGTTCCCATCAATAGACAAATGAATAAGGAAGAAATGGTGTATCTATACAATAGAATATTATGCAGCCATGAAAAAAAAGTGAGATCGTGCCATTTGAGACAACATGCCATTTGAAACAACATGGACTCTTATTATGCTAAGTGAAATAAGTCAGACTGAGAAAGACAAACACCATATGATTTCACTCCTTTGTGGAATCTAAACAAACTAACAAACAAAAAAACAAATGAGTAAATACACAAAAAGCAGAATCAGACCTATAAATACAGAAAACAAACTGATGGTTGCCAGAGGGGAAGGAGTAGAGGGATGGGCAAAATGGGTGAAGGTGAGTGAGTGATACAGGCTTCAGGTTACGGAGTAAGTCATGGAATAAGAGGCACATCCTAAGGAATATAGTCAATGATATTATCATAGTATTTAGGGTGACAGATGGTAGCTATACCTGTGGTGAGCATAGCATAATGTATAAATTTATTGAATCACTGTGTCATACACCTGAAATTAACATAACATGTGTCAATTATATTCAAATAAAAAGTGAATTAATTATTTTTTTTAAAGGCTGCAGTCATCTCAAGGCTCACCAGGTAAGGGTTTGCTTCTTAGCTCACTTAACATGGTTGTTAGTAATTTTGGTTTTTCACAGGCTTTTGCAGTGAGGCCTCCTCAGTGGCTTGCAAGTTGCTCATCAGGGGGCCTCCCTTGATCCCTTGCCATGGGGGCCTCTCTGTACAATGTGGCAACAAGCAAGCAAAAGGGCAGACAGTGCCAGCAAAAGAAGAGTGCTGGCAGGATGGACACCATAGCCTTTTGACATCTACCCACTTCCACCATATTTTATCATTAGAAGTGGGTCCTGAGATCCAGCCCACACTCAGAAAGGATGACCCATACCATGAATCCCAGGAGGCAGGGATCATTGAGAGTGCTATCAGCAACCGCCTACCACAGTAGATGCCTGGAAGTTTTGTTTCTTTAAATCAAAACGTAGTTGTTGCTTCTCAGAGGAGAGATTGACAATAGAAGCGCCAGTATTACTTCATTCTCATTTGTCTATGCAAGAGCCAAGCCCCACCCTCCCGCACAAGGGTTCCTGGGGGTTCCATTTACGGAGTCCATGCTTTGTGCACAGAGTTCTAAGGGTTTTGAAATGAATAAAACAGCAGTCATCTTCTAGGAGCTCACCAGAAAAATGAGAAAAACAGAAAAAAATCATTCCAAAACAGGACAGTAAATTTTATTATAGAGAAACTATGTGCTGTGGTATACAGAAAAAAGAAAAATCATGACTCCTTGGAAAGGGAATCAAATTTGAGCTACACCAGAAGGATATAGAGAACTTGGAGAGATGTCTATTTAAGAAAACTATCCAGGTGTGGGAACAGTTTGAGCAAAGGCACAGTGGCAGGAAAACTGAGGGAACATTACGGACTTATGAAGATGAAGTATTGGACTCAAGATACTGACCAGAGAAAGAAGGCGAGATCCAGTTAGCTAGACACAAAGTGGATTTCAGTGCAGAGACCACTGAATATTTGAGAATCAGAGACTGACCTAGTAAGACCCATGCTTAGGACAATCACACTGGCAGCAAAGTAAGAGATTGGAGTAGGGGCAGCTGGGTGGGGAGAGGTGTGCTGGAAGCAGGGAGACCAGTTAATAAAACCTTTAAAATTATACAGTGGGTAGGTAAAAGGATCTCCTCATAGTCAGGGGAAGTCTGCGTGGAAACCACAGTAAAGGTCTGAGGGGCCACAGCAGAGACAGCACCACCAGGATTTAAGGAGACCTTTGAGAAAAGTTTAGGCAACAGAAGTTGAGAATGACTGAATTTTCACACCTGGGTGACTAGATTTATAACAGCAAGTCAGGGGGAGCATTCGGAAATATGAAGTAAAATAAAGAATGTATTATTTGACTCTCTCATCCCTTCCACACAGTTCTCTTATGAGAAAAAAGTTCCTCATTTGCCCGGGAAAATAAGAGCTGAAGCGTCACTCTGGATTGTGTGTGCTGTTGTTTGTTTGGAGAGATAATAAAACGCAGGGCATAGATTCAAAACCCCCAGGAGGGTGGTGAAGCAGAGTCAGAAATCAAATTTAAGTCTGTTTGATCCTTCCCACTACTTTCGGAACTTTGAGTCTTTGAGGTCTTGATTGTCACTCTGAGCAGATTATGTTACACTCCACAGACAATGAATAGCTAAGGCAACTTTATTTTTTTCCATCTTTTTGTTTCATTTTGCAAGGGCTTTATTTTGAGTTGGTTATAATTTAGGAGCTTCATAGGCATAACTGCTCCAATTATGGATTTAACATACCATATCTAATGAATAAGAATACACAAGATTGCAGGAGAAAGGAATGTCTATTTTCATCCAAGGGCATTTGAAGAAGCCAGGATGGAATTTAGGTTTGGCTCTCAGGGAAGAGCATATGTCTTTACTGCACTGCAAAGTCACCATGCAGAGAGGAAAAGAATACTTGGCTGGTGATTCCAAAACCAGCACTAAGAAATATCTCCATGGAGAAAGCAGAAAGGGGAGGCGGGGTTGAGAGTAGAATAACTGAGTAATTTCATTCTAGAAATAGCAGAGTTGGTACTGAGCAAAAGGTTTTCCCAATGGCCAGGTAACCAGGTGACCTGATCAGACATGAATAAAAAATGGGATGTCCCCAGGGGAAATATCTACCTCTCAATAATCCCACACCAATAGGAGACCAAGTTCTGTTCTCCAAGAGATAATGTGAAACAAGCCTCAGAGTTAATCCACTAGAGGTGCAAGGAAGCTAAAATATTTATCCTCCAGTTTCTGTTGATCATTGGTTCAAGGTTATCTTGGGGAATGTCAATTTCTGAGGTCTTTGGCCAGCCTCAGACAGAGCATGAATGCTTAGGGGACAGCCCCTAGGAGGGGAGCCCCAGATGGTTGGTGATGATAGGATATGGCAGGCACCCACAGCTTGAGTTATACCTAGTCTACTGGTCCTCCTTCTCATCCAACAAGGTCTAACCTGTTCATCTTTAATTACAGATTTATCGAGCACATACCATATTACAGCCACTGGGATACAACAATAAACAAGGTAGACATGTTCCTTGCCCTTATGGTTTCTACATTCAAGTAAAGAAGACATATAATTAAGCCAACAATTGTAATCAAAATTTATCTTATAAGATTTTTCAAACATACAGAAAAGTTGAGAGAAGTTTATAATGAACATCCAATCATCCATCATTCAGTTGGATAGTGGTTGCCAGCATTTTGTCACGTTTGTTTCATCTTGTTTTGTGTTTTTTGTTGAATTATTTCAAAGTAAATTATACACATTATAACACTGACTCCCATTACTTTAGCATGTATCTCTCTCTAAAAAAAAAAAAAAAAAAGAATGTTTCTCTGGGTACACAGCATTATTACACCTGACAAAATCAAACTCAACAACAATTCTTGGCATTGAATACCCAGTCTTTAACATCAATTGACAAGGAATTCAATAAACTCAGAGAATGTACAGACTGGTCCTCTGTCTAGTCCAATACTCTGATTTTATGCCTTGTAACTTATGGCATGGTTGTGGTGATGAGGAATTCATTTATCTGAAAAGGGGCTCAGAAGACCTGGCTTTAAAACTGGCCACTAACTTGGTGACTAATCAATTTTGTCAGAGATCAGACTGGCTCCAAAAAGAGAAAAAAAAAAAGGATGGAATTTACTGGCTCATATATCTGAAAAGTCCAGTTATAACACTATTAACATTCACAAATAGTTAAATGACATGTACTATGTGTCAAGCCCTGCTCTAAACACACACACGCGCGCACACACACACACACACACACACACACACTTATTTCTCCCAGTCAGACTTCATGAGGTAGGATTCCAATTACTGTTTTCATTTTACAGATGAGGTGGTTGAGACATCCAGAGAGCAAGCGACTTGCCTAAGGAGGTCACACAGCTTGTCAGTGGCAGAGTTGTGACTCTGGGCAGTCTGGTCCCAACATCTAGCTTATGGTTTATGGACTCAAATATATCAGACTCAATCTTCTCATACTATGCACTCCCACTTATTCTTTGGCTCCATTTTCAAGCAGAGCTTTGTCTGATGACTGAAACATGGCTTTCATTAACCACCTTTACCCTCAATCACCCCAGCAGAAATCCTAAGGCTCTTTTCTCAACAATTCACAATGCAATATTTCTGACTGACGTTCATTGTCTCTGATTAGCCTGGCTTGAGTTATGATCCGTCCCTGCACAAATCACTAAGTCTGTGAAATCAATCGTTCACCCCCAGAGCTGGAGTGTAGTCCATTTTAAAAGGTGGAGAATGAGAGAAGCAAGGGCTTCACCAAAGGAAACCAGAGTGCTATTTCTGGAAGAATGGAAGCTGCATGCTGAGTGGCAAGACTTGCTCATGAGCATCCCTGGATCCCAGCAGGACCTTGCAACGCAAAGCCTCCATTTCCTCCACTGCAAAGTGAAGGCAGTTGGACACCATAATTTCTAGAGAAGATTTTTAGTTCCAGTCACCCAAATTTTATCCAATTTAGAAAATGAGGGCTAGGAGATGAGATGGCATTTGCTCAAAGTGACAGAGATAACTAACTAGGGCTATTCATTTCAGCTCTTTGGCTACTGAAATGTGGAGGGTCCTCAAAAAAACCTCTGCAAGTAAGTATAATTGCTGGCATTGGTCCTTACTTGCAGGATCTGTGGCTTTACAAAAGAGGAAAGGATTATTGTGTAGCTATTGACCTCATCTGAAAGATATATAGTAGAGCAACAACTTTTAATAAAGCCCCCAAAACATACAAAAGGAATTTTTCAGAGGATCCTCCAAGATTAACCTGAGTTTCCACAGGAATTTAGGGCTGATGGTGCCAGGTAATACTTGTCTGATGTCATTCAAGTAGCTAATGGCTGCAGACAACCTCACCTGGAATAGCATCAAAGCTGTTGACAAGCAAGAAGAGAAAGTCCACCCAAGCTTGGCACGTCTGGATCTGTATAAACGGGTGTTGATTTTCATCTCTCAGTCACTTTGAAGTAAATCTTCCTAGGGAATCAACTTAGGAACCACCTCCTACCTTGGACTTTAGAAAATAATGTCAAGCTCTAAGTCTTAAAGAAAAATGAGCAATGGGATATTTCAATTTCATCCCAACTTTAGCTACAAGGAAAATTTTCATAAAGGATAGGATGGGACTACCAAGACAGAGGGATTAGTGAACTTCATAAGCTACGGATATATTTTTTAAAGATTTTATTTATTAATTTGACAGAGAGAGACACAGCAAGAGGGAACACAAGCAGGGGGAGTGGGAGAGGGAGAAGCAGGCTCCCTGCTGAGCAGGGAGCCGGATGTGGGGCTCCATCCCAGGACCCTGGGACCACGACCCGAGCCTAAGGCAGATGCTCAACGACTGAGCCACCCAGGCGCCCCTGTATTCTTATTATTTAAGAAGCAGGGACTCACTGGAGCCACAGGGAACAGGCATTATGATGGCATGTCTTCTCTGTGTCTATGTCCCCTATTCTCCCTTGGTTGGCCAATTTCTTTGTGTTAGCCCCAATCACAAAGGAAACCAGTTTGATTGGTATTTAGTAGTTGTCCAGCACAGGCTGCTCTTGGATCAGCTGCCCACCCCGTCTAATTTTAGCCATTCCTGCACCAAGCACAGTCTAGAGGTTCTTTCTAAAGAATGGGGTTATGGATAGGGAAGCTCAAAAGGAAGGGAATGTGAGAAAGAACAAGATTTCATGAAAGGTTGGTCTGGTACACCTGTTCTTTTGAAACTACAAGCTAAAATCTGATATCCAGTTCTTTCTTCTTATCGCCACTTCAAAAGAGGAAACCAGATGTTTACACAAGATTTGTGATCCCACATAAGCGATAAGTTCATGAACATCTGTTCATCCTGTGGTACCTCCAGATTCAATAATGTTTTGGGCTAAAAAAATGTTCTCCCCTTTGGATTCCCTTACACAAACCATTCAAAAACATGATGTTGACCCATCCCATGCCTCATTTGCAATCAGCCCCACTGACATTTACCTCTCACTAAAGTACAAAATTATATGGTAGGAAGGAATAGAAGATCTAATATTTATGAAGCACCTACTTAGTACCAGGGACTATCAGGTTTCTGTATATTCTAACAATAATCACAAAGCAGAAGTTACTATCCCTGTTATATAAATGTGGAAATTAAGACTCAAAAAAGTCGGCTTTTCCAAGATCCCACAATTATAGCTCTGAGATTCAAAGGCAGTTTGCATGACTGATCATCCATGCTCCATCTGTATATTACCTACCCCCCCTTTTTTTTTAAGATTTTATTTATTTATTTGACAGAGAGAGACACAGCAAGAGAGGGAACACAAGCAGGGGGAGTGGGAGAGGGAGAAGCAGGCTTCCCGTGGAGCAGGGAGCCCGATGCGGGGCTCCATCCCAGGACCCTGGGATCATGACCTGAACCGAAGGCAGGCACTTAAGGACTGAGCCACCCAGGTGCCCCTATCTACCCCTTTTGAATCTTTTCACTGTGTCTTGCATGCAGCCAGGAGTTAGGAAATTGATAATTAGGATCAGCAACTCATCAACACCTGCCCCTCATGATTGTCTATATAAAAAGGTTCAGTGATCAAATAAGTTGAATATTTCTGCATGTAACATCCCTCTCATAAAATTTATACTATTGACATATTAAAGACTCTAAAATGTCCAAAATCAGTTTAGTTTTGTTTGGCCAGTATTTTCTAAGTTAACTTGATCACAGAATGCTCTTTCAGAAAACATCTGTTGATATTGCATGAACATAAAATTCCATGGAATGATCTTTGGGGAACACAACACTGCATCATGTCATATTCTCCTCATTTTATGAATAACAATTCTAGGTCACAAATACAAAAAAAAAAAAAAAACGAGTGACAATACTGACTGAGAATGAAAGAATGATTTGTGTTAGGACTCACAGCTAATGACTGATGGAGCTGGGGCCAGAGGTCAGAACTCCTGGATGCTAATGCTTATGTTAATGAAGCCTTGGCATTAAACAGTCATATATCTGCTCCTTCTTCCTGTTCTCCTCCCCGGGGATGTCATTCATGAGTCCCTCTTCATAGCAAAATCTTACCACCTAGCAAAAGAAATGTTTTCTGACTGATCCAGCTTATACCCATCACTGGTCTCTCCCTCCTCCTCCTCCTTTCTCTCTCTCTCTCTCTCTCTCTCTCCCCCTATCTGTCTCTCTTTCTCATAAATTCTTAAAGCACTTAAAGAATGATAGAAAACAGAAGGAAAAAAAATCTATTCCTCCATTTTGTGCTGAAGGCTTATATCTCTAATCAATTGTGGCACTTCATGTCAAACCTAGACATGATTCAACATGAATTTAATACAAATTCATGGTACTCAAAGTAGCCTCTACAGATCCCACGGCAGTAGCATGCACAAAGAAATAAGGTTGCCGTCTTATATTTAGAGTACAATTTTGTCTGTTATGTGTTGCTTTTCCCCTTCTCCATTTATTTATTTTGTTTACAAAAGTGACAAAGATCATGCCTTGTGTTCTTAAATATCTCAGGGTACTTAGGACAGGGTGGAAGATGCTATATAAACTTATGGACTCACATCATAACATTCCAACACTTCAAGAGACAATAACATTATAGAATCACAGACTTTAAATGAGGCAAAAACAAAACAAAAAACAAAAACAAAAACCCTGACAAAGTGTGAGTCAAAGAGCTGAATGCACAGGGAAGATGCACAGTGACAACTCCAAAGCCTTAATGATTTGGGGATGCAACTGTTTCATGGCTGTGTTTCTTTTCAGCAGGAGAGTCACCCACAGGGAAATGAACCACGCCCTGCAGCCTTTCAAATTCCTGGGAGATCAACAGGAACCTCTGGGATTTAGCACAGTATTGATGGAAGTTTTCTTCAACTTGTGGCCACAGAAAAGTAGATCTCTCAGGCACTTTTCTTTCCTCTCAAGGCATGGTTTTCTTCCTTCAAAGCTTTTGAAGGAAGCTTTTGCACATCCTCTTATAAAATATCCCAGATCTGAGATAGAAGTTTTGAAGAGATTGTTTTAAAGTTTGTATATGATGCAAATGGATCCCTGAAGTTCTTCTCCACCCTCTAGCTAACACTGGCTTTTTCTCTCCAAAAATTTGAGTTGAGCAAATCTCCCAGAAGTAGAACCAAACACACCAAGATGGAGAATGGGAGAGGAAATAAAATTAAGGAAGGAAGGAAGGAAGGAACGAAGGAAGGAAGGAACGAAGGAAAGGAAGAAAGAAATCCAGGAAGCTCAACATCCAAATAATAAAAATTCCAGAAAGAATGGTTTGAGAAAGTGAAGTAGAGGAAAAAATAATGATATAATGAGAAAAAAATTCAGAATAGAAGGACACAGGTCCCCAGATTGAAACCTGAGTACTCTGTACAAAACTGTTTAAAGCCTCACTCTAGGACATGTGATAATGACAAGTCTGAAATACCTGGAAGAAACAGGTGACGAGCTCTTTTGCCAAATTCAATGGTCAATTCACAATTACCTTTCTTCTTGACTTTTCCGTTGCATTTGACACAATTGACTACTTCCTGTACTTAAAAGATGTTTCTCACTTGACTATTATAACATTGTGCTTCCATTTTTTTTTTTTTTTGGTCCTATCTCTGTCTCTTCCTCCTCTTTCTCTCCTTCTGGATCCTCCTCATATTCCCAAACCTCTCCACACTGGTGGGCTTCTGTAATCACTCCCTCAATATGTCATCAGAACTCATATACTGGTGATTCTAGAACCATATTTCTAGTCCTGACCTCCTCCAGAAAGTCTAGGCTCCTATATGCAACTGTGCTTTGGCATTTCTACTTAGGTAAGGCTGGACTGCTGAAATGTATCATGTTCAGAAAGGAACACTTGATTCCATATGACCAAACCTGCTTTCAAACCAGTGTTCTCCATCTCAGTCAGCAGTTTCCCCTTCTATATGGTTGTTTGATTCTAAAGAAGTCAGCTTTGATGATTTTCACTCATACCTCACATCTTATCCCTCAGCACAGCCATTGGTTCAGCCTTCAAAATGTCTTTGTAATTAGACCAAATCTCATCCCCTCACTCTTCCCATTGGTGGTTGCATTTCTCACCTGAGACAGTGACTCCTAACTAAGGGTTCTGCTTCCTCTCTTGGTCTGTCTTCTCCCTTCAAGTTCCTCAGAGCACCTACAGCAATTATTTTTTTATTTTTTATTTTCGGAATTTAATCTTTACTTACAGGACACTGCAAGAGAGGAGATTCTACATAGAAATAAGAAACTCACTGAGAGGAGGAGCTTCATACAGGTTGTACAGTTTGGAACTGGTCAAGGAGAGTTTTGTTGTAAAAAGTGCTACAATAACAAAACACATTTAAAAAGAGTTCTTAGTAGAGAAACAGTAAGACAAACTTCTACCAAACAGAGTACACAACAAACAACTTTCTGCCTCAGCTGTACAATCTAAAAGTTAAAAGTCCCAGGAGTGCCATCCTGAACTTGGAACGTATAGCCTTCAGAGGTAATTTCTGGCACAACATTCTGATCTTCCTCTTCCTCTACAGAGAAATCCTTCTCAATCAAGTTTAATGAAGCTTTGTACACAGACTCATTTTCATGGTTTTGTAGAGCTTCAATTTTGTCCGAACCTCCACATTCTTCAATCATTATACTAAGTTTCTCAGTTTCATGTAGTTTCTCAGCAGCCTGAAAGCTGTTTGAAATGGCATCCAGAATAACCAGAATAATTTTGGTGTCTTTTGCAGTTAAGAGGTTCAGCAATGGTTCTATTATGCCACAGTGAACGAGGTATACAATCTGTTCAACTGTCCCACCACTTGTATGGTTGGTCACAGCCCAGACAGCTTCCTTTTGTGTCTTAAAGTCTGCCTTAGAGAGAACACCAACGAGGAGTGGGACTAATCCATGATTCACAACTTGCTGTATCTGGTCCTGGCGACCAGCTGTGATGTTTGACATTGTCCACGTAGCTTCCTTCTGAATATTAGTTTTGGGGTTCGTTAGGAGGCTGGGAAAAACAGCAAGTGCTCCTGCATCTATTACAACCTGAGTCTGTTCATCTGTCCCAGTAACGATATTTCCTATGGCTCTTAGTGCAGGAGTTACAGTGGGCAATTCAGTAGCTCCTAGAAGCTTCACAAGCTGGGGCACAACTCCTGTTTTCACAACCATTTCAATCTGTTCATTTGGACCATCAGTAAGGTAGTAAATAGCCCAGCAGGTATCTGCCAATACTTCTGGATCATCATGATGCAGGAGACGAACTAAGGTAGGAAGAATCTGCTCAACAGCATCTAATGGGGGTGCAGGATTCTTGTTGCGACAAAGGTTTGAAAGTGTCCAAGTAAGGTTACGTAAGTAACCATATGCTAAAGATGACATATCAGGAACTGCAAGGAGAGCCAATAGTGGGTCAACTGCACCATACTTGATAACCAAGTCTTGAAAAACTGAACCATCACCTGCAATGTTTCCTAGAGCCCATACAGCTTGTTCACTGATGTGGGCATGGGAAGATGCCAACAGAGAAATGAATGCTGGGATAGCACCTCCATCTACCACAGCCTTGGTCTATTCTGACGTCCCAGAAGCAATGTTAGTGAGAGCCCACGCAGATTCAAACTGAATGGGACTACAATCAGTTCTGCCCAAGAAGGACACAAATTTTGGAATCAAACCAGCCTGGATTATGTTGTCTATGGGGGGCTGTTTTTCCCTAGAAAGCAGTTTCCTAGCAGCTTGAGTAGCCTGGAGCTGGCTTTCCAAATTGTTGCTATTTATGCCTTTGACAATGTCATCAACAGACCAATTTACAGTGCCCTGGTTGTTGCGGTTTTCCTGTAGTGGAGAGGTAGCATCATCAGGAAACGAGCTTACATTTCTCCTTTTCAGCATCTGGTCATCCTTCTTAGCTTTCCTCAGCTCCACATTAACTTCTATTCAGCACCGCCTCATTTCTGTACTCTTTCCCCTTGTTCTTGAATCCCCCTGTTAAGGCAAGCAGCTGGTGAATTAGCATTCTCATTGGTGGACATGGTTATGAGGCAAAGGGAGAAAGCTACACAGCTGGCTCAGGCTTCCACAGGAGGCAGTCCAGGGCACGCAGGCCGCAGGACAGCTGACCTCAAAACGTCCACCACGGATCACCCCAAAGACGGTGTCTACAGCAATTATTTTAAGAACATAATTCTGATCACTTGTTCAAAACCCTCCAATAGTTTGCCATCACACTTGGAATAAAGTCGACTCATATTAATAGGTACCATGGGGCTTGAATAAAATATTAGATAACTCTTCCTTCAACCTCACACCACAAGACCCAGGTAGTAGGCTGCAGAGGGATAAAGCTCTCAAGCTTTCCTTTTCTCCAGGGCATGCTTCTTCCCCTCTTGAGAAGTGGCCAATAGTAGGTGTCACCCTTCCAGAAAGCTGTGACTCGGTCACTCAAAGGTAATATAATGCCTATTTTTTTTGTGCCTAAAGCTGGTCTTCTTCAAATGTTGTAAAGTCAGACAGGGAATTGATCAAAATGGTTCCTTAAAAGTCCTAGAAGTCAGGCCATGAGTAGAAAGCACCAGACAAATGGTATTCAATGTAGTCAAACTCATATCCTCTTTCCAGAACAAGTTTTTTGCAATGCTTCTTTGTTAACAGAAATAAATTTCACAGATACAGTAACAGTCTCACACACGATTTTTAAAATACAACATATTATAAAACTACTATAAGTTGGAAAAAAGAAAAGTATTTTCAAATGAAATAACATGTATCATCCTATAGAAACAGCTTAGAAAGCATTATAAAGTAATGAGATACTCACTCATAAATGTTAAGGCACCAAGAATATACCCCTACACAAGCAGAATGCTAGAGAAAGGTTTATTGGCAAGCACTATTTTCTGAAACAGTGAATAACTCTAAATTCTGAACAAAATAACAGTAATAATGTGTCTATAGCAATTAATGTGTGCCAAGAACTATTCCAAACACTTTATATATATTAGTTTATCTAGCTTCAGGACATCCAAATAACATAGTTACTACTAGTATTCCCATTTTATTTATACAAAAAATGAGTCCCAGGGAGGTTAATTCACTTTCTTAAGGTTACACAGCTGGCAAGTAGTAGGGCTGAAATTCAAACCCTCATAGTCTAATTCTAGGGTCTGTCGTCTTAACCAATATATAGCCTCTCTTGATTTACACTGAAATTGCAATTCTGGAAAATCCTGCGTACATTAAAACCCTACATTTAAAAATAAACTTGTAAGGGGGGCGGAGCAAGATGGCGGAGGAGTAGGAGACCTGGATTTCGTCTGGTCTCAGGAATTCAGCTGAATAGGGATCAAAGCATTCTGAACACCTACGAACTCAACAGGAGACCGAAGAAGAGAGTAGCAACAACTCTCTGAACAGAAAAGCGACCACTTACTGGAAGGAAGGACGTGCGGAGAAGTGAATCCGAGGCGATATTCGGGAAGATAGATGGCGGGGGAGGGGGCCTCCGTCGGCCGCTTCTGGCAAGTGCTAGAGCCGCGGAGCACAAAATCGGAACTTTTAGAAGTTGGCTCCGCTGAGGGACGTCGCTGCAGTGGCTAAGAGGGGGGTGGAATCCTCCCGGGACAGTGTGGTCACAGGACCCTCAGGGTCACAGAAAGACCGGGGGTGCCTGAGTGCGGCAGAACTCCCAGGTATCGGAGCTGGGAAGCCGGCTACTGAGATGGAGCCGAGGCGCGGGCTCTCAGCTCGGGGTTGCCATAAACCATGATCCACAGCACAGTCGGGCCACTGCTCCTCCACCAGGGACCCAACAAGTGGCAGATCCGGGGAGACTCCCCTTCCTCCTCGGGGAGGAGCGGCGCGGGAGCGCACCGCAGGGATCTGCTGGGTTTAGAGACTCCACACGGGGTCGGGTGCCAGAGATAGAAATGCTCGATCACAGGCTGGGTGAGCACGGAGTGCGGCCGGAGACCAGGGAGACGGGAGTGATTGACTGCTTTTCTCTGGGGGCCCACTGAGGAGCGGGGCCCCGAGTTCTCAGCTCCTCGGGGTGGAGATTGGGAGGCCACCATTTTTGCCCTGGTCCTCCAAAGCTGTTACCAGAGCTTGCAGGGAACAAAAGCTCCTGAGAGCAAACCAGAGCAGCTTGCTTAGCCTGGACCAACAAAGGGCGGGGCAATTCCGCCTCCGGCAAAGACATTTGGGAACCACGGCAACAGGCCCCTCCCCCAGAAGATCAGCAGGAACAGCCAGCAAGCCAAGACCAAGTTTACCAATGAAGGAGAACGGGAGAACTCCAGTGCTAGGGGAATACTGCACATAGAATTCATGGCTTTTTTTTTTTTTACCATGGTTCATTAGTTTTTCAAAGTTAATTTTTTTAACTGTTTTTTTTTAATTTTTCTTTTTCCCTTTTTCAACCAACATCTTATCAATCCCTTTTTTAAAAAACCATTTTTTATTTTTCATTTCTAGAGTCATATTTTATCCCTTCACAGTAGTTACCCTTAGTTTTGGCATACATATATAAGTAGTTCTCTCTTTAAAATTTTGAGATACAGTTTCTTCTAACAGATCAAAATATATCCTAAATCACTAGTGTATGGGTTTGTTCTAGTCTCCTGCCTGATCACATTCTCTCCCTTTTTTTCTTCTTGTTTAAATCTTCTTCATTCTTTTTTCAAACAACTTCTTATCTTATCAATTCTTTTATAAAATCTTTTATAATTTTCATCTTTACAGTCATCTTCCCTCCTTTCATTGTATCAACCCTTATTTTGTACATATATAAGTCTTTCTTCCTTTAAAATTTTAGGAGGCACTTTTTTCTAACAGACCAAAATACGCCCAAAATCTAGTGTGTGGCACTGATCTATGCACTAGCCTGATCATATTTGATCATATCCTGGTTTTTTTTTTGTATTATTCTGTTTTTGTTTTTATCTTTATCTTTTTCTTTTTTTTCTCCTCTTTCTTCTTTCTTTCCCTTTCTTTTCCCCTGGTTTCAGGTCTTTTCTGATTTTTATAGACTATATTTGCTGGGGACGTTGTTAACCTGTTAGCATTTTGTTCTCTCATTCATCTATTCTCCTCTGGACAAAATGACAAGACGAAAAAAATCACCTCAGAAAAAAGAACAAGAGGTAGTACCGTCTGCCAGGGACCTACTCAATATGGACATTGGTACGATGTCGGACCCAGAGTTCAGAATCATGACTTTGAAGATACTAGCTGGGCTTGAAGAAAACGTGGAAGTTATTAGAGAAGTCCTTTCTGGCGAAATAAAAAAACTAAAATCTAACCAGGTTGAAATCAAAAACGCTATTAATGAGGTGCAATAAAAAATGGGGGCATTAACTGCTAGGATAAAAGAGGCAGAAGAGAGAATCAGCGAAATAGAAGACCAAATGATGGAAAATAAAGAGGCTGAGAAAAAGAGAGATAAACAACTACTGGATCATGAGGGCAGAATTCGAGAGATAAGCGATACAATAAGATGAAAGAACATTAGAATAATTGGGATCCCAGAAGAAGAAGAAACAGAGAGAGGGGCAGAAGGTATATTGGAGCAAATTATAGCAGAGAACTTCCCTAATGTAAGGAAGGAAACAGGCATCAAAATCCAGGAGGCACAGAGAACCCCTCTCAAAATCAATAAAAATAGGTCAACACCCCGACATCTAATAGTAAAACTTACGAGTCTCTGAAACAAAGAGAAAATCCTGAAAGCAGCTCAGGAGAAGAGATATGTAAACTACAATGGTACAAATATTAGATTGGCAACAGACCTATCCACAGAGACCTGGCAGGCCAGAAAGGACTGGCATGATATATTCAGAGCACTAAATGAGAAAAATATGCAGCCAAGAATACTCATTGAAAATAGAAGGAGAGATAAAACTTGCAGGACAAACAAAAACTAAAGGAATTTGCAAACACAAAACCAGCCCTACAGGAAATATTGAAAGAGGTCCTCTAAGCAAAGAGAGAGCCTAAAAGCAGCACAGATCAGAAAGGAACACAGACAATATACAATAGCAGTCACCTTACAGGCAATACAATGGCACTAAATTCATACCTTTCAATAGTTACCCTGAATGTAAATGGGCTCAATGCCCCAGTCAAAAGACACAGGCTATCAGATTGGATTAAAAAACAAGACCCATCAATATGCTGTATACAAAAGACTCAGTTTAGACCGAAAGACACCCCCAGATTGAAAGTGAGGGGGTGGAAAACCATTTACCATGCTAATGGACGCCAAAAGAAAGCTGGGTGGCAATCCTTCTATCACACAAATTCGATTTTAAACCAAGGACTGTAATAAGAGATGAGGAAGGACACTATTTCCTACCTAAAGGGTCTATTCAACAAGAAGATCTAACGATTGTAAATATCTATGCCCCTAACATGGGAGCAACCAATTCTATAAGGCAATTAATAACAAAAGCAAAGAAACACATCAACAGCAATACAATAAAGTGGGGGACTTTAACATCCCCTCACTGAAATGGACAGTTCATCTAAGCAAAAGATCAACAAGGAAATAAAGACTTTAAATGACACACTGGACCAAATGGACTTCACAGACATATTCAGAACATTTCATCCCAAAGCAACGGAATACACATTCTTCTCTAGTGCCCATGGAACATTCTCCAGAGTAGATCACATCCTAGGTCAAAAATCAGGTCTCAACCGGTACCAAAGGAATGGGATTATTCCCTGCATGTTTTCAGACCACAATGCTTTGAAACTAGAACTCAATCACAAGAGGAAAGTCAGAAAGAACTCAAGTACATGGAGGCTAAAGAGCATCCTACTAAAGAATGAATGGGTCAACCAGGAAATTAAAGAACAATTTAAAAAATTCATGGAAACCAATGAAAATGAAAACAGAACTGTTCAAAATCTTTGGGATGCAGCAAAGGCGGTCTAAAGAAGAAGGTACATAGCAATACAAGACTTTCTCAAGAAACAAAAAAAGGTCTCAAATACACAACCTAACCCTACACCTAAAGGAGCTAGAGAAAAAAACCACAAATAAAGCCTAAACTCAGCAGGAGAAGAGAAATAATAAAGATCAGAGCAGAAAGCAATGAAATAGAAATCAAAAGAACAGTAGAACAGATCAACGAAACAAGAAGATGGTTCTTTGAAAGATTTAATAACATTGATAAACCCCTGGCCAGACTTATCAAAATGAAAAGAGAAATGACCCAAATCAACAAATCATGAATGAAAGAGGAGAGATCACAACCAACACAAAAGAAATACAAACAATTATAAGAACATATTATGAAGAACTATATGCCAGCTAATTAGATAATCTGGAAGAAATGGATGCATTCCTAGAGATGTATCAACTACCAAAACTGAACCAGGAAGAAATAGAAAACCTGAACAGACCTATAACCACTAAGGAAATTGAAGCAGTCATCGAAAATCTCCCAACAAACAAAAGCCCAGGGCCAGATGGCTTCCCAGGACAATTCTACCAAACATTTAAAGAAGAATTAATACCCATTCTTTGGAAACCGTTCCAAAAATTAGAAATGGAAGGAAAACGTCCAAATTCATTTTATGAGGCCACCATTACCTTGAAACCCAAACCAGACAAAGACCCCATCAAAAAGGAGAATTAGAGACCAATATCCTTGATGAACATGGATGCAAAAATTCTCACCAAAATACTAGGCAATAGGATCCAACAGTACATTAAAAGGATTATTCACCACGACCAAGTGGGATTTATCCCTGGGCTGCAAGTCTGGTTCAACATCCGCAAATCAATCAACATGATACAATACATTAACCAAAGAAAGAACAAGAATCCTATGATCCTCTCAATAGATGCAGAAAAAGCATTTGACAAAGTACAGCATCCTTTCTTGATTAAAACTCTTCAGAGTATAGGGATAGAGGGTGCATACCTCCATATCATAAAAGTCATCTATGAAAAACTTACAGCGAATATCATTCTCAATAGGGAAAAACTGAGAGCTTTCCTGCTAAGGTCAGGAACGCAGCAGGGATGTCCACTCTCACCACTGCTATTCAACATAGTATTAGAAGTCCTAGCCACAGCAATCTGACAACAAAAAGAAATCAAAGGCATCCAAATTGGCAAAGAAGAAGTCAAACTCTGACTCTTTGCAGGTGATATGATACTTTATGTGGAAAACCCAAGAGACTCCACCCCAAAGCTGCTAGAACTCACACAGGAATTCAGTAAAGCGGCAGGATATAAAATCACTGCACAGAAATCAGTGGCATTCCTATACACCAACAACAAGACAGAAGAAAGAGAAATTAAGGAGTCGATCCCATTTACAATTGCACCCAAAACCATAGATACCCATTTACACTTGCAGCCAAAACCAGATCTAACCAAAGAGGCAAAGAATCTGTACTCAGAAAAGTATAAAACACTCATGAAAGAAATTGAGGAAGACACAAAGAAATGGAAAAATATTCCATGCTCATGGATTGGAAGAAGAAATATTGTGAAGATGTCAATGCTACCTAGAGCAATCTACACATTCAATGTAATCCCCATCAAAATACCATCCACTTTTTTCAGAGAAATGGAACAAATAATCCTCAAATTTGTATGGAACCAGAAAAGACCACGAAAAGCCAGGGGAATGTTGAAAAAGAAAAGCAAAGCTGGCGGCATCAGAATTCCAGACTCCCAGCTCTATTACAAAGCTGTCATCATCAAGACAGTATGGTGCTGGCACAAAAACAGACACATAGATCAATGGAACAGAACAGAGAACCCAGAAATGGACCCTCAACTCTACAATTGATCTTTGACAAAGCAGGAAAGAATGTCCAATGGAAAAAAAGACAGTCTCTTCAACAAATGGTGTTGGGAAAATTGGACAGCCATAGGCAGAAGAATAAAACTGGACCATTTCCTTATAACACACACAAAAATAGACTCGAAATGCAATATATGTTAAGAAAAAAAAAAGAAGATAGCAGGAGAGGAAGAATGAAGGCGGGGAAATTGGAGGGGGAGACAAACCATGAGAGACGATGGACTCTGAAAAACAAACTGAGGGTTCTAGAGAGGAGGGGGGTGGGAGAATGGGCTAGCCTGGTGATGCGTATTGGGGAGGGCACGTTCTGCATGGAGCACTGGTTGTTATGCACAAACAATGAATCATGGAACACTACATCAAAAACTAATGATGTAATGTATGGTGATTAACATAAGAGTAAAAAATTTTCAAAAATTAAAAAAAAAGAATTGTCCTGTGCCCCACTTGAGTTTTGATTCTCTTGCCAGCCATTTATTAGTTGAAATACCCATTTATAATTACTTGACCTTACAACTTATTTTAATTTTATATACACACACATACAAGTTTTTTTTAAATTTTTATTGTTATGTTAATCACCATACATTACATCATTAGTTTTTTATGTAGTGTTCCATGATCCATTGTTTGTGCATAACACCCAGTGCTCCACGCAGAATGTGCCCTCTTTAATACCCATCACCAGGCTAACCCATCCCCCCACCCTCTTCCCCTCTAGAAGCCTCAGTTTGTTTTTTCAGAGTCCATCATCTCTCATGGTTCCTCTCCCCCTCCGACTTACTCCCCTTCATTCTTCCCCTCCTGCTATCTTCTTCTTTTTTCTTAACATATGTTCCATTATTTGTTTCAGAAGTACAGATCTGTGATTCAACAGTCTTGCACAATTCACAGCACTCACCATAGCACATACCCTACCCAATGCCTATCACCCAGCCACCCCATCCCTCCCACCCCCCACCACTCCAGCAACACTCAGTTTGTTTCTTGAGATTAAGAATTCCTCATATCAGTGAGATCATATGATACATGTCTTTCTCGGATTGACTTATTTCGCTCAGCATAACACCCTCCAGTTCCATCCATGTCATTGCAAATGGCAAGATCTCATTCCTTTTGATGGCTGCATAATATTCCATTGTGTATATATACCACTTCTTCTTTATCCATTCATCTGTCGATGGACATCTTGGCTCTTTCCACAGTTTGGCTATTGTGGACATTGCTGCTATAAACATTGGGGTGCACGTACCCCTTCAGATCCCTACATTTGTATCTTTGTGGTAAATACCTAGTAGAGCAATTGCTGGATTGTATGGTAGTTCTATTTTCAACTCTTTGAGGAACCTCCATACTGTTTTCCAGAGTGGTTGCACCAGCTTGCATTCCCACCAACAGTGTAGGAGGGTTCCCCTTTCTCCGCCTCCCCGCCATTATCTGTCCTTTCCTGACTTGTTAATTTTAGCCATTCTGACTGGTGTGAGGTGGTATCTCATGGAGGTTTTGATTTGGATTTCCCTGATGCCGAGCGATGTTGAGCACTTTTTCATGTGTCTGTTGGCCATCTGGATGCCTTCTTTGGAAAAATGTCTGTTCGTGTCTTCTGCCCATTTCTTGATTGGATTATTTGTTCTTTGGGTGTTGAGATGATAAGTTCTTTATAGATTTTGAATACTAGCCCTTTATCTGATATGTCATTTGCAAATATTTTCTCCCATTCTGTCTGTTGTCTTTTGGTTTTGTGGACTGTTTCTTTTGCTGTGCAAAAGCTTTTTATCTTGATGAAATCCCAATAGTTCATTTTTGCCCTTGTTTGGCGATGTTTCTAGGAAGAAGTGCTGTGGCTGAGGTCGAAGAGGTTGCTACCAGTGTTCTCCTTTAGGATTTTGATGGACTCCTGTCTCATGTTTAGGTCTTTCAACTGTTTGGAGTCTATTTTTGTGTGTGGTGTAAGGAAATGGTCCAGTTTCATTCTTCTGCATGTGGCTGTCCAATTTTCCCAACACCCTTTGTTGAAGAGACTTTTTTCCATTGGACATTCTTTCCTGCTTTGTCAAAGATGAGTTGACCATAGAGTTCAGGGTCCATTTCTGGGCTCTCTATTCTGTTCCATTGGTTGATGTGTCTGTTTTTGTGCTAGCACCATACTGTCTTGATGATGACAGCTTTGTAATAGAGCTGGAAGTCCAGAATTGTGATGCCGCCAGCTTTGCTTTTCTTTTTCAACATTCCTCTGGCTATTCGGGGTCTCTTCTGGTTCCATAGAAATTTGAGGATTATTTGTTCCATTTCGTTGAAAAAAGTGGATGTTATTTTGATGGAGATTACATTGAATGTGTAGATTGCTCTAGGTAGCATTGACATCTTCACAATGTTGGCTCTTCCAATCCATGAGCATGGAACGTTTTTCCATTTCTTTGTGTCTTCCTCAATTTCTTTCATGAGTATTTTATAGTTTTCTGAGTACAGATCCTTTGCCTCTTCGGTTAAATTTATTCCTAGGTATCTTATGGTTTTGGGTGCAATCGTAAATGGGATCTACTCCTTGATTTGTCTCTCTTCTGTCTTGTTGTTGGTGTATAGGAATGCCACTGATTTCTGTGCATTGATTTCATATCCTGCCACTTTACTGAATTCCTGTATGAGTTGTAGCAGTTTTGGGGTGGAGTCTTTTGGGTTTTCCACATACAGTATCATATCATCTGCAAAGAGTGAGAGTTTGAGTTCTTCTTTGCTTATTTGGATGCCTTTGATTTCTTTTTGTTGTCAGATTGCTCTGGCTAGGACTTCTAATATTATGTTGAATAGCAGTGGTGATAGTGGACATCCCTGCCACGTTCCTGACCTTAGGGGAAAAGCTCTCAGCTTTTCCCCATTGAGAATGATATTCGCTGTAGGTTTTTCATAGATGGCTTTTATGATATTGAGGTATGTACCATCTATCCCTATACTCTGAAGAGTTTTGATCAAGAAAGGATGCTGTACTTTGTCAAATGCTTTTTCTGCATCTATTGAGAGGATCATATGATTCTTGTTCTTTCTTTGGTTAATGTATTGTATCACGTTGATTGATTTGCGGATATTGAACCAACCCTGCAGCTCAGGGATAAATCCCACTTTGTCATGGTGAATAATCCTTTTAATGTACTGTTGATCCTATTGGCTAGTATTTTGGTGAGAATTTTTGCATCCATGTTCATCAAGGATATTGGTCTGTAATTCTCCTCTTTGATGGGGTCTTTGTCTGGTTTTGGGATCAAGGTAATGGTGGCCTCATAAAACGAGTTTGGAAGTTTTCCTTCCATTTCTATTTTTTGGAACTGTTTCAGGAGAATAGGTATTAATTCTTTAAATGTTTGGTAGAATTCCCCTGGGAAGCCATCTGGCCCTGGGCTTTTGTTTGTTGGGATTTTCGATGACTGCTTCAATTTCCTTAGTGGTTATAGTTCTGTTCAGGTTTTCTATTTCTTCCTGGTTCAATTTTGGTAGTTGATATATCTCTAGGAATGCACCCATTTCTTCCAGGTTATCTAATTTGCTGGCATAGAGTTCCTCATAATATATTCTTATAATTGTTTGTATTTCTTTGGTGTTGGATGTGATTTCTCCTCTTTCATTCATGATTTTGTTGATTTGGGTCCTTTCTCTTTTCTTTTGGATAAGTTTGGCCAGGGGTTTATCAATCTTGTTAATTCTTTCAAAGAACAGCTCCTAGTTTTGTTGATATGTTCTACTTTTCTTTTGGTGTCTATTTCATTGATTTCTGCTCTGATCTTTATTATTTCTCTTCTCCTGCTGGGTTTAGGCTTTATTTGCTGTTCTTTCTCCAGCTCCTTTAGGTGTAGGGTTAGGTTGTTTATTTGAGACCTTTTTTTGTTTCTTGAGAAAGGCTTGTTTTGCTATATACTTTCCTCTCAGGACTCCCTTTGCTGTATCCCAAAGGTTTTGAAGAGTTGTGTTTTCACTTTCATTGGTTTCCATGAATTTTTTTTAATTCTTCTTTAATTTCCTGGTTGACCCATTCATTCTAGTAGGATGCTCTTTAGCCTCCATGTATTTGAGTTCTTTCCGAATTTCCTCTTGTGATTTAGTTCTAGTTTCAAAGCATTGTGGTCTGAAATTATGCAGGGAATAATCCCAATCTTTTGCTACCGGTTGAGACCTGATTTGTGACCTAGGATGTGATCTACTCTGGAGAATGTTCCATGGGCACTAGAGAAGAATGTGTATTCCGTTGCTTTGGGATGGAATGTTCTGAATATGTCTGTGAAGTCCATTTGGTCCAGTGTGTCATTTAAAGTCTTTATTTCCTTGTTGATCTTTTGCTTAGATGATCTGTCCATTTCAATCAGGGTGGTGTTAAAGTCCCCCACTATTTTTGTATTGTTGTCAGTGTGTTTCTTTGCTTTTGTTATTAATTGCCTTATAGAATTGGCTGCTCCCATGTTAGGGGCATAGATATTTACAATTGTTAGATCTTCTTGTTGGATAGACCCTTTAAGTAGGATATAGTGTCCTTCTTCATCTCTTATTACAGTCTTTGTTTTAAAATCTAATTTGTCTGATATAAGGATTGCCACCCCAGCTTTCTTTTGGCATCCATTAGCATGGTAAATCGTTTTCTACCGCCTCACTTTCAATCTGGGGGTGTCTTTCAGTCTAAAATGAGTCTCTTGCAGACAACATATTGATGGGTCATGTTTTTTAATCCAATCTGATAGCCTGTGGCTTTTTATTCGGGCATTGAGCCCATTTACATTCAGGGTAACTATTGAAAGGTATGAATTTAGTGCCATTGTATTGCCTGTAAGGTGACTGCTACCGTATATTGTCTGTGTTCCTTTCTGATCTATGCTGCTTTTAGGCTCTCTCTTTGCTTAGAGGACCCTTTTCAATATTTCATGTAGTGCTGGTTTCGTGTTTTCAAATTCCTTTAGTTTTTGTTTGTCCTGGAAGCTTTTTATCTCTCCTTCATTTTTCAATGAGATCCTAGCTGGATATAGTATTCTTGGCTGCATATTTTTCTCGTTTACTGCTCTGAATATATCATGCCAGTCCTTTCTGGCCTGCCAGGTCTCTGTGGATAGGTCTGTTGCCAATCTAATATTTCTACTATTTTAGGTTATGTATCTCTTGTCCCGAGCTGCTTTCAGGATTTTCTCTTTGTCTCTGAGACTCGTAAGTTTTACTATTAGATGTCGGGGTGTTGACCTATTTTTATTGATTTTGAGAGGGGTTCTCTGTGCCTCCTGGATTTTGATGCCTGTTTCCTTCCTTACATTAGGGAAGTTCTCTGCTATAATTTGCTCCAATATACCTTCTGCTCCTCTCTCTCCTTCTTCTTCTCTGGAATCCCAAGTACTCTAATGTTGTTTCATCTTATTGTATCACTTATCTTTTGAATTCTGCCCTCATGATCCAGTAGTTGTTCATCTCTCTTTTTCTCAGCTTCTTTACTTTCCATCATTTGGTCTTCTATATCACTGATTCTCTCTTCTGCCTAGTTTATCCTGGCAGTTAGCTCCCCCATTTTTTATTGCACCTCATTAATAGCCTTTTTGGTTTCGACTTGGTTAGATTTTAGTTCTTTTATTTCTCCAGAAAGGGTTTCTCTAATAACTTCCATGCTTTTTTCAAGCCCAGGTAGTATCTTTAAAATCATGATTTTGAACTCTAGGTCTGACATCGTACTAATGTCCATATTGAGTAGGTCTCTGGCAGTTGGTACTACCTCTTGTTCTTTTTGTTAAGGTGATTTTTTTCCATCTTGTCATTTTGTCCAGAGGAGAATAGATGAATCAGAGAACAAAATGCTAACAGGGTAACAATGTCCCCAGAAAATATACTCTAAACAAATCAGAAAAGACCTGAAACCAGGGGAATAGAAGGGGAAAGAAAAAAAAAAGAACAAGAAAAAAAATGATAAAAACAAAAATCGAATAAAGCAAACCAAAAAAAGAACAAAAGAAACAGAATATGATCAGCCTGGTGCATAGATCAGTGCCATACACTAGATTTTGGGTGCATTTTGGTCTGTTAGAAGAAATTGTCTCCCAAAATTTTAAAGAAAGAAACCTTATATATGTACAAAAATAGGGTTGATACGATGAAGGGATGGAATATGACTGTAAAGATGAAAATTTAAAAAAATTTTATAAAAGGAATTGATAAGACGTTGTTTGAAAAAAGAAAGAGGATTTAAATAAAAAAAAAAGAGAGAACGTGATCAGGCAGGAGATTAGAAGAAAGTTATACACTAGAGATTTAGGGCATATTTTGATCTGTTTGAAGAAACTGTATCTCAAAATTTTAAAGAGAGAACAACTTTTATATATCTATATCTATATCTATATCTATATACATATATATACACAAATATAGAGAAACAAATATGAAGGTATATAATATGACTCTAAAAATGAAAAATAAAAATGTTTTTTTAAAAAGGGATAAGACGTTGGTTGAGAAAGGGAAAAAGAAAAATTCCCAAAAAAAAAAAAGACAGTTAAAAAAAATTAACTTTGAAATACTAAAGAATCATGGTAAAAAGGCCATGGATTCTATTTGCAGTATTCCCCCAGCACCGGAGTTCTGTCGCACTCCTTGATCGGTAAACTTCGTCTTGGCTGGCTGTTCGTGCTGATCTTCTGGGGTGGGGGGCTGTTGCCGTGGTTCCCAAATGTCTTTGTCGGAGGTGGAATTGCCCCACCCTTGCCAGCGCCGGGCTAAGTAATCTGCTCGGGTTTGCTCTTGAGAGCTTTCCTTCCCTTGAAGCTTTCCATTAGGCTTTGGAGGACGAGAGTGAAAATGGCGGCCTCCCAATCTCTGCCCTGGAGGAGCCGAGAACTCGGGGCCCCACTCCTTAGTGCACCCCCAGAGAAAAGCAGTCAATCACTCCTGTCTTCCTGGTCTCCAGCCGCATTCCATGCTCACCCAGCCCATGACCAAGTGTTTCTATCTCTGGCACCCGAACCCGTGTGGAGTCTCCAAACCCAGCAGATCCCTGTGGTGCACTCCTGCGCCCTCCTCCCGGGGGAGGAAGGTGAGTCTCCCCAGATCTGCCGCTTGTTGGGTCCCTGCTGGAAGAGCAGTGGCCCGACTATGCTGGGGATCGTGGTTTAGGGCAACCTCGAGCTGAGAACCCGCGCCTCAGCTCCATCTCTACAGCCGGCTTCCCCGCTCCAATGCCTGGGAGGTCTGCCGCACTCAGGCATCCCCGGTCTTTCTGCGACCCCGAGGGTCCTGAGACCACAGTGTCCCAGTAAGGGTTCCACCCCCCGCTTAGCCACTGGAACGACGTCCCTTGGTGGAACCGACTTCTAAAAGTTCCGATTTTGTGCTCCGCGGCTCTAGCACTTGCCAGAAGCGGCCCACGGAGGCCCCCTCCCCCGCCGTCTATCCTCCCAAATACCGCCTCGGATTCACTTCTCCGCACGTCCTACCTTCCAGAAAGTGGTCGCTTTTCTGTTCAGAGAGTTGTTGTTATTCTTTTCTTCGATCTCCTCTTGAGTTCGTAGGTGTTCAGTTTGATCCCTATCCAGCTGAATTCCTGAGAGCAGACAAAATCCAGGTCTCCTACTCCTCTGTCATCTTGCTCCCCCATCGGGCACAGGACAATTCTTGACTGTAACAGCGCATCACAGCATCCCTACCATCTCTGGTTCCCATTCACTAAATGCCAGTTGATGCTCCTATTCATTAGGACAACCAGAAATGTCACCTAAATCTCCAAAGCATCTCCTGCAAGTAGCACCACATAAGATTAAAGTCACAAGACATGAACTGTTCTCCTTGCATTACCTAAGTCAGCGCCTGACCTTGGACAAGTCATCGTCTATTGCCCAGCCCCCTGGTCTCCTAGTTGAAGGCACTGGCCTAGATCAAGGGTAACCAAGTTAAATGCCAATGGGCAAGGCAGGTAACATAATCTAAAGGTATAAAGAAAATATCACATAGCTTGCTTCACCTCTCCTGATTCCATTTTTGACAGATACATAGAGAAAAACAATTATTTTCTTAAAAACATCAGCAGCAGCTCAAAGGCAATATAATGGCATAAAGGAAAGCTGACGCTTGGCCTCAATGCTGGGGTCACAGAGGGAGGAGTGAGACCAGATAACAAGAGAGACGCACCTGTCCTCCGGGGTACAGTGGCTACTGAACTTCATCTAATTGTTATAGGTGGGATTGCCAGCCCTGCGTTGCTCTACTTTTCACTTTTTCAAAATAACCCCAAAAGTCAGATGTTTTAAATATAAAACTTCTAACTAATGAAATGCTGGTTCACATCTTTTAAGACATCATTAAAGTCAAGCAAAACATATGTATAAGAAGATTTCACTCAGGTGTCCACTTCGTTCCCACTATCTTTCCTTCCATCTCTGAAAGTCATTCTAACTCAAACCCTAGCATGTTACCTTATGGGGGAGTGTTATAGAGGAAATTACTGAAATTACAAAAGACATAGTTGTTCAAGGGTACAAGGTTAGTCCAGAAAGCTGGAATTTGGTGTCTTTCATTTCAGACATGAAAATCAGAAAGCCCATTACAAGACTGTTTGAAAGCTAAACTGTTTATCTAATTTAAATAAGCCAGCACACCCAGCCAAGTCTACAAAATGTATAGGACTTTCTTGCGAGCTTATTTATTTATGTTCTTTAAGAATAGGACAGGATGCAAAGCCTAAATTTTCTTTAAATATAGCACCACCCCTGACATTGTTTATACTTTCCCCTTTGCAATGTTTCCAGGCACACTTTAAAGCAAAGCGATAAGAAGGAAGGAAAAGGGAAGTCACTTACACCGGAGCATGAGGGACATTAAGTGTCTGCTCTAGAGGGTGTGGACGAAGTTCTTCAGCTGCCCTTGTTTTATTTATTTTCTGTTTTGTTTTGTTTTGTTTTTTAAGAGGGAGTCACTAAACCTCACTCTACATCTGGAGTGCGCTCCTTCGGAAGTACAGGAATGCCATAAATCTCCTCTATCAAGGGTCGTTATACCAGTGGGACAAAAAGGCAAGCGATGTGTATGTTAGGTCTGCAGCTCAGTCTGCCCAGTTATCAGCAAGTGGAAGGAAGTTGGAGTCACAGGATATGGCAGGTTAGAAAACAGTAGACAGAATGCTGAGGAACAATGCCCAGCTTCCCTGGAAGGCCAGTCCTCTTTGGACCCTTCCAAGTTAAGCCCGAGAGTCTGTTTGAGCAGGGGCAATGGCAGGAAGTCAGTCTATTTTCAGAACAGATCTTTGTGCTTAGAAGGCAGCCCAAGGTAATGAGCACACATTTCAGAGTCTGACAGATGCTGGCTCAAATCTTGGATGCTCAAGTTGTCAGCTTTACATTTTGGGGAAATTCTCTTTATTTTTTATGTTATATATTATTTCTCTCATGTGCAAGAGGATATGCAGATTTGCAAGATTAAAATGTGGCTTTGCAAGATTAAAAATTATAATCAACATTAAGTGGAAAGCATATTTCCTGATAGTAAATGTTCAATAAGTTTAGATTTCTTTTCTTGTTTCCCTTTCTGAAAGCAAACAAACTATGGCTCTATCTTGAATACAGGTGCTGGGATAGTAAGTTTTTTGAGAGGTCCTAGACAATATTCTAATAACAATATCTTTGACTCCAGGTTCTCAAATTTAGTATCAGAAATACCTAGAATTGGACAGGTCACTACCTAGCATCTACTCCAAAGGTTACATCTTGCCCTACTCCCCGTTAGTCCCCATCTCCTGCTGGCTAATCTGCACTAAGTGTTCATTTATTCTCACTGTCCCGATGAGAAAACTGAGGCTCAGGGAGCTTAAGGAATTTGTCCAAGGTGATCTAGCTATTAAGTAGCTAATGTAGGCTTAGAAACCACATCAGTTTGAGGCCAGAGTTTGGAAACGTAACTGTCATGCAGACTAACAAGTAGTAGGACCTCCCTTTACTCTAGCAGAAAGGGTCTGGAAACACTTAGCTATGTCTTCACCTGATGGCACATTGGAGAAATCATTTGGCCATCTGGGAGGACACTGTGTGGCAGCTTATTCAATGTTTCCCCAGGTCAAAATGCCCATCCAGTGGCTTAACCTTCTTGTTTGAATCCCCAGGGACTAGTTGCCTCTCCAGTTTCTCTGAGAATTGAACCTTCAAGCCTAAGTGGTCAGCTTGGAAATGGCATTCTTATTCCACTTTCCCATAGCCTTCTCAGCCTTTACTCTCTTCCCTGCAAATATCTGTCTTCAAATCTGGGAATAATGCCCACACTTTTCTTATGATCCAGCCTCAACATGAGCTCTCTCATGAGACTTCTCTGGGAGACTCCCTTCCTTGGCACAATTAATTATCCTAGAGGTCAGAAGAACTTTAGACCCAAATGGACCTGGATTTGAATCCTGATACTGCTCATTGCTAGCTGTGTGACCTTGGTAATATGCTTGAGCTTTGTATACTTTCATTATCCTCATCTGTAAAATGCTGTAATCAACCTTAGAGGGTTGGTGTGAGTAGGAAACAATCATATCTTTTAAGATTTTAACACAGTGACTGACACATATAGTGAGTCTTATCTAGCTTTTCTAGATGTGCCACTTTCTAGTTGTGTGGCCTTAGGCAAGCTACTTAAACATTTTGTGCTTCAGTTGTCACACCTGAAAATGAGGAAAATAATATTTACTGCACAAAATTATTACAGCGAGGATTAAAGACAATACCTGAAAAGTGCTTTATATAAAACCTGGCAAATAAAAATGGATTTCCTCTTATGTTATATGCTTCCTAGAAAAATTCTCTATGGTGCTTATTCTACCATATAGATTTCAAGTTTGAAAAGCCTAGTAACTTTCCTACAGTCAAAAGCCATTAGTACAATTGTGCATTTATACCCATTTATAATGTAGGATTTTGTTCTCTAATGCCAGTTTTCTCAAGTGAGATCTTGGAAAAATCCTTGGAGTTTAAATATCCTTTTTATTCATAAGAAATTGATCCAATAAATCATTGGTTCAGTGTCATTTCTTGAAAGTCAATGTGAGACATTGAAGAGCCTTCCCTCTGACAAATGGCTCTTCTCAGAGTGACCATTTTTCCCCATTTTTCATTTGTTAATATGGATCTCATTTGCACTGAAACTCATTCCTGAGTGTATAAAATCTGAAGCAATTCTAAATATGATTTAGGATAAGTAATTTGAGGTGGGGAGTTTGAGATAGGCTGGCTCGGGCTGTGCAAACCCTACCTTGGAGCTGGTATCCCAATTTATAGTACTGTACCCTCCTATGGATCAACCAAATAAACGTTCTCAGTTTCTAACAGATATTTGAGAGAGTAATTAGAATAAGAAAAAAAACAGATAACTACTAAAAGTAAATTATAATTCAGCAAACATTATCTAATGCATATTATGTTTTAAAGTTTTTATCTAGATGTTGTGATATGTGGCAACTATTTCAAAGCATTGAATTTATTTTGCAGCAAAACATATTTAACACTATATTTTGAACACCTATCATGGGAAGAAAAATTAAAAAAGAAACAGAAGTAGGTGAAATTAAATTAAGTCTAAATTTTTAGTCACTTTTAATTCATATTATCTAATAACAAAGAATATACCACATTTTTGTCTTAATATAAATTTCAAAAAGTTTAAAAGCTTATGTCATACAAAGTATGTTCTCAAACCACAGTAAAATACAAATTTAAAAATAAGCATTAAAAAGATCTCTAGAAAATTCCTATGTATGTGGAAACTGAAAAACAAATTTCAAAAGAGATGAGTCAGTGAGAAAACTTAAAAGAAAAATTAGAAAGCCTTTTGAACCAAAAAAAAATTATACACACACACACACACACACACACACACAGTTCAACATGTGGGATGTTGCTAAGGCAGTATTTAGAGGAAAATTTGCAGAAATAAAAGCCTATATTAGAAAGCAAAATAAGTTTCAAAACAGTAACATGAGCTTAAAAAACTGGAAAAAAGAAAGAAGAAAACAACAACAAAATAAACAGTAGAAACAAAATAATCACATCTTAAATCAATAAAATAGAAAATAGGAAAAAAAATAGAGAAAATTAATGAATCCAAAACCCACTTCTTTGAGGACCATAAAATTAATTGATCACAAGACTAATCATGAAAGAAAGAGTAAAGACAAATTACTCATGTCAAGAATAAGAGAGAAATATAGCTACAGATTCTTTATATATGAAAAGGGTAATGAGAAAATATTACAAACAACTATATGCTAATAAATTTGACAACTTAAATAAAATGCACAGGTTCCTGGAAACATTCAAATACCAAAACTCACTCAAGAAGAAATAGATAGCCTGAATAGCCCTATGTCTATTAAAGGAATTTAACTTGCGTTTAAATAATTTCCCACAAAGAAAATTCTAGTCACAATTGGCTTCACTGGAGAATTCTACAAACAAACCAACAAGCAAACAACCCTAACAACCACACAAACTCTTAAAGACAATTAAAGAGGAAGGAATACTTCCCAACTTATTCTATGAGACCAGCATCACTCTGACATCAAAACCAGACCCCAAAATATTACAATAATAGAAAAGTCAGGGCCAATATTGCTCAGGAAGGTAAAAGCAAAAAATCTTAATAAAATTTGAGCAAATTCAATCCAACCATACATAAAGATCTGAGAGGGTTCATCCCAAAAGTTCAAAGTTAGTGCACAAAAATTAATCAACATAACTGACCATGTTAACTAGCTGCAAGAGAAAAACCATAAGATCATATAATATATGCTGAAAAATGCCTTTGACAAAATTTAATATCTATTCCTTTTTTAAAAAAGATGTATTTATTTATTTGTCAGAGTGAGAGAGTGAGAGCACAAGCAGGGGGAGTGGCAGGCAGTGGGAGAAGCAGGCTCCCCACTGAGCAAGGAGCCTGATGCAGGACTCGATCCCAGGACCCTGGGATGATGACCTGAGCTGAAGGCAGATGCTTAACTGACTGAGCCACCCAGGTGCCCCTGTAATATCTATTCCTAATAAAAACTTCCTAAAGCTAGAAAGAGAAAGGAAGTTTATCAATTTGATAAAGAACATATACCAAAAACTTAGAATTAGTATCCTAATGAAAAAAAAAAAAAACAGAATGCTTTCCCCCTAAAATCATGAACACAGCAATGATGTCTGCTTCCACTGTTGCTATTCAACATTGTACTGAAGAATCTAGCCAGTGAAATAAGGCACAAAAAGTAATAAACATCCATATTGGAAAGGGAAAAAAATGTATCTGTTTTTACTCATAGAAGACATGATTATGTACATCAAAAATTCTATAGAATCTACACCCTCTGCCAAAATGCTAGTATAACTAGTAAGTTAATTAGCAAAGTTCCAGGATTCAAGATAAATATGAAAAATCAGTTGTATTTCTATATACCACAAAATCTGAAATTGAAATTACAAAGAAATACCATTGAAAATACTATCAAAATTAGGAAATATTTAGGTATATATCTGACAAAAGATGTACAAGACAGGAATACTGAAAACTAGAAAACAATTCTGGAGAAATTAAGGAACTAGTCACAACCTACTTGGGAAGGGCATGTTACCTCATTTTATTTTCTTCACATCACTTAACTCCATCTGAAAGTATCCTGTTTGTTTCCAGATTTATGAATTCATTTTCTGTCTTGCCCTGCCTAGCTCACTACTGTTTTTCAGTGCATTGAACATTACCAGCCACACAAGAGGCGCCTGCTGAATAAATGTGTGTTGAATGAATGAGCAAATGAGTTCATCGGTTTCTATTTAAGGCTTTGCGTTTAGTTTGGGGCTTGACAATCCCCCCCTCCAATACCATTTGCCAAAAACTTTTCCCTTAATTTCTAATCCCATGTCTATTAATGAGGAAATTAAGTCCAGATGTTTCTGAATCATCCACCCTGGACTCACCAGAATTTGGTGTTGCAAGAGCTGAGTTACGGAGCTTTTCCTTTAGTAAAACCCATGCCCAAAGAGGGAAATAAGCAACCCCCAGAGATACAGGATTAAAGGGAGGGGGAGAAAAAAAGCTTGGACATTTCTAAATTGTATTTCCAGTTGGAAAGTCTTACAGGAATTGGTAGGGAATGGGGGTGGTATCTAGTCACCTCTATCCTTAGTTTTCTCTGCTAGGACAGGGCAACTTCATGTGGACTGCCCTACTAAGAAATCTTGGCTTCTCCAATGGTTAGTGAAACCTCCTACCTGAATCTTTTACCCTCAGATAAAATCAGGGCAGGTTGCCACCTCCCATTCTCATAATTAACCTTATTTGATGCATTACTTCAGGGGCAGAAGTCCAGTGGGGATATTAGGACATGTCTGTCATCCAGTAACAGATCTTTCAAAATCTGGAAAAAAAGCAAGTCTGTTTGGAAATTGCAGACTCAGCCTTCTGTTTGCTTGTTGTGTGTGTGTGTTAGTATAGGCTTCAGGAGTGAGTAGGAGCTTTCAAACAAGATAGATTTGTGTTTCGATTCCACTTCTATTTACTGATAGTGTCCTTTGGGCATTACATAAATTCTTTGAGCCTCTGTTTATTTTTTTAATTGAGTTAAAACAGTATAAAATTGTTATGATGATGAAATTAGATTTTTTGTAAAGAGCCTGTCAAAATACCCAGTACTATTAGAAATATTAGAAAATATTAGAGAAAATAAAGGAAAAAATAAAAAAATGAGAGAAAGGGAGAGAGAGGAAGGAAAAAAGGGAAGAAATGGAAGGAAGGAGGATAGACAGTGGTATGTAGGTAAATGATTAACAATTTAAAAACTGGTTCTGTAGTAAATACATAAATAAATAAAGATCAAGCAATCAATCAACCTGGATTCATAGCGCTTGCCAATTTCCATGGTGAATATATTCTCACCATGGCCAATTACAAGCTTTCAATGGGAAGTCAACCAGCTCACAAAATTTCTGAAAATTCAATAATCAATTGCTGCAAGCTGATACAGGGCAGTGCCTGCACACCACCGAGGAATAGCTGCAAAAGGCCATATTTTTGGGAAAATAAACACTGGTCAGTCAATCTATGACTGTGGTGGATCTAAATACAGTTTCACTTCAATTTAAATCCACAAATATTAATCTTCACCTTTTTAAAAAGGGTGCTGCCCTTGAAGCTTCAACATGAGATGGGCTTTACAAAACTTTATCAATTTATTATATTTTGGGGGTCTGGAATTTGGGGCTTCCAGGATTTATAAAGAAGAACTGAAGACAAATAGCACTTTCTGAACTCATAAGCAGGACAATTTGTGGGTTTTAACTAGTGATCTGCCTGACCTACTTTTAAAATACCCTCTGAGCTGATAAAGTGGATTCCACACATAGGGATATGCTGAGTTCTCAAGCATTTTCTCCAGGATAAAATGCAAATACAGTCTTAATAGGGAATTGTATTTTGACCATTATCATCCTTTAATACCCCAGTGTTTGATTTGCTTACTTCACAACCAATTATTCAGCAAGAATCTTAAGGAAAGTGGCAAGTTTAGGTAAGTTTTAAGATGAGGTCAGGAGAGTCAAAATTACCATAAATCCTAGGTCACTGGAGAGAGCTTGACACTAGATTGAGTGTGGCTGCGGTGGGCCCTGAGCCACATGAAGGGAAGAAGTAACCAGAGATCTTTGGTGCAGAGTATAAGGGGGAATTTGGGAACAGGTCCTACATGACAACATTGAGGTTTTTTGTTTTTGTTTTTACAATATTTTAATTAAAAAGAAAGAAACCTGTATTCTTACTGTTTGCGTGATACTGGGGCAAATCACTTACCCATTCTGGATCAGTTAACTTACCTTTAAAAAGGGAGCACTGTATCAGCCAATTTTTGTGAGTTTCCTGGGAGGTAACACATGCATCTGGTAGGAGGCGAGGTATAAGCTTAATGACCAGTTCCTTGTTTTCTTAGGTTTCTCTCTCCTTCATAATTTTTCTCTGTAAGAAGGAGTGAATGGAAAGACATGAAAGTGTTTCATCATGTAGACAGTGAGACAAGTTAATGTCAAATGTGTGTGTGTGTGTGTGTGTGTGTGTGTCAGTGGGTTGCAGTATGGACATCTGATTTCAACTCAGTAGGCAGAGGAATGCTTTAATACAACCACATGGTTCTATTTAATTCCTTAGAAGGTACCAGGCTAGGTTAGGGAACTCTTGACCCCTCCTTTAGAGCCAATTTCAGACTCTGTGTCTAATTCTCCCAGCAGAAACCAGCCCCCCTTTGCTGTTTGCAGCTTCTTTTTCCTCTATGCTAAGTATACCTTCTATGCTGCCTTGTCACATAGTTTTGCTGAGTCTGGGTTTGTGAGTTTCCTCCTTTGCTTGGAAGAAGCACAGGCCTTCTTTGGATTACTTCAGGTAATGAATTATTGTAATAAAATGCATGGCCATAAAAATACAGAGAAGCTCTACTAGGTCTCCTGGGAACCAGGAGTATCCCACCATCTGGCTTCTGGAAAGAATGGAGATAGTCAGAATTCTTGGCCTCAGAGAGATGGAAAGACCTTCAAGAATAGGAAGGTCCCCTGGGTCCCAGCAAGCACCCTTCTCACATATATAATGTGTAGATGTGGGCATCCGGACACTGGCCAGCACTCACCTGCACCTCCCCTGGAATGGGGTTGCCTGTGGAGCCTCTGGACCTGAACTCCCCTCACCCTGACTCTACCATGCTCCCATTTTTCCTTCTCTGCCATCTGCTCATCTCTGAGAGAGAAAATCTGACTGTCAAGGTGGTCACTATTAAGCCCTTCCATGCCACCCACAGTATGCTAGCCGACTGACAGTCCTTGAGTCAGGTGTCCACTCCAAGCAAATCAGCCTTGGCCCGGGTGCTGGGTTCATACCTGGCACTAGGGAGACTTCTGACGTGAGTGGGTTGCATTTTTGGTGGAACTCCAACAAAAGTGGCTGTGGCGTGGCCAGCATCTAAAGTAAGGACTCCCTGGTGAACAATCTCAGCTCTATTAATGCTCTCTGAATTCCTTTTACAAGGTAAGTGAACTGTTTCTTGTGCATCTCCGCATCCCCATCAGCAGCTAACAGGTGCGGCGCAAATGCTTTTAAACTCCAATTTTACTGATTTCTCATTAGCTTGGCTTTAGCTTTTCGGCAATTCTGACTCTGGTTTAAAAAGAGTATATTTGTGCATGTGATATGATATGATGTGATGTGTGTGTGTGTGTGTGTGTGTGTGTGCACCACAGACAGCAGGGAACACATACAAAAGGCATTACAACCCTTCACAGAAAATAAAATAGCAGGTAAAGGGTCTGGATCAAGTTTAAAAATAAATTTTAATAAGATGCCTTAGGGCCTCTCATCTAGAAAGAACTTGAAGTAGACCTATCACATCTTCCTTTATATTATTTTTTTCCCGACACAGCTGTGGACTCTATTAATGGCTATGGCCCAATTTCTATACTTAGATACCCAGTTTAAGCTTATCCAGATAAGCCCATTTATCTTAGAAATAAAACATATAGGTGTTTGCTATTCATGCTTCACCCACTTGGCTCCTCTCTAGAGCGATACCTTGAATGTGGTGAGAAGAAGACAATGAAAAGGGAAAGATTCCTGATCAGGAAAGATTGGTACATCCCCAAGCTTTATTGGCTTGGGGACTCAGGTGTTGTTGGTCATACTTCTCCAGTGTGATGGATGGAAAAACATGAGAAACCATAGTTGTACCGAATTTTGTTGTATTTATCATACTATATCATGACATGGATTTGTACATCTTCAATCACACTAATCTGCTTCATTTATCTTAAAATCCCCATCACAATGCTGGCTACATAGCAGACTCAGTACATCTTTTCTAAATCAATGAATCTTCGAATACACAAATACACGAATGAATGAAAGTGCTTTGTCACCGCGGTCGTTGTTGCTCATCTTGCCCTTCACCCTCTTGAATTCATGGACATGCATCTCATTCCCTTCCTACTCTTCATCTCTTCCTACTAGGCTTGTCAGATATAGAGAGATAACAGAGGACACCCAGTTAAGACAGGACTTCATATAATCGGGGCAAATATGCCCCACCTGAATGTGTTATCTGCAATCCAAATTTAACTGAGTCCTGTATTTTAACTGGCATGCCAACAGATGCAACCATTAAGTCCATGTTCATGCTACAGTTCTCCCCACCCCTTCTCCTGCCGCCCCCATTCTACTGCACCCCAGGCTCTCACGACAGTGTCACACTGGGCTGCACTGGAATGGCTCTTGCTTTACTGAAAGGAGATGCCAGTCTTCTGCCTCGCCTAAAAGTGGACAGGGTCTCCACAAGCTTCCTAAAGAAAACAGGAGCCGCCAGGGAGAAGCCAGGCCTCCTGACTGAACACTTGCCTCTTTTGTCTCAAACAAAGAAAAGGGCTATTCACAAACCAAATTGATTAAAATTGAGGGAAATTGCCGGACCATTGATAATTGCAGCAAGAGGGCAGTGGTCACTTGGACTGATTGTCACTTCAGAGGGAGCTGCACACCAACAGCCAATCAAGGGCATTAGTAAGAAGCAACCTTTCAGTGACCCGCATTTCCCCCCTCGGGAAGTATTTCACACAAGTCTTTAAAGCCAGGCCTGAGCATTTTCTGTACCGTATTTACCTTTAATTCCCAAACCTAGGGGGACTGAAAATCATTCAGTCTCTAAATGTCTTTCACATGCTTAGGAGATGAATTAGACCAGTCCATTCGCCAGTCTTTGTAATAGGACAAGCTGGCCAAGACCCGCGCCCCCCACGCATCGCCGGGACTCTGGGCGCCCACCTTCCTGCACCCCCATCACTCAGTTCAGAAACGCTGCTTCTGTTCAGCACCATAAAAACCTGAGCACTTGTCTAGTTTCTGGGGGTTTTTCCCCCCTTACATCCGCTCACAGTGGCACTTTGACAAAGATAAATCTCTCTTGGTTTTAAAAGGAATCTGTATTTATAAATCCGGTGAAAGAATTTTGACCTGGGACCTAGGAGTCAAGGAGTGGTCCTGGCTCCGCCACAGACATGCTGAATGGTTTCTGGCAAGTTGTAGAACATTTCGAGACCGCGACTTTCTCACTGAGAAAATAACAATGTTGGACATGGTCCACAGGTCAAAAGTGTGCTAATCATTGCAATACCTGGGGACTCCAGAGAAAAACTACTACAGAATTCATATATGATATTTAAATAATAGACTTTAAGTAATATGAATATTTGCTTCTCTGGAATTGCCACAGGCAATGCCAAAGTGGCAGTTCCAAAGGAAAAATATATGTACATGTATATTTGTGTGTTTGGGATCAGTAATCTGTAAATTGGAAATAAGCTCTCTGGGTGATTCTGAAGATTAGACAGGTCTGAAAATCATTAGAGAAAGAGGTCACTGGTTTTCTTCTGGTTAGCATTTCATGGTAGGAACACCAAAGCATTGTTCTCTCCTGACTGTTCCCAGGAGCCTGGAGGCTGTGCCCATAGGAGAGTAAGTGAGACAGGGCCTCCAAGGATGTTTCAGAGGTCAAAGGGTCTGCTCTAGGAAGGCAAGAGCAGCTACCCTCTGTCTGCCAATGAGGAAACCACACACTCTTGCTGGAAGGGCACTTCCTTAAAGCAGAAGGACGGATGAATTGCTTGGTTGCCTCTGGGGACAGGCTGAGGTGAGTTCAGAGCTCTTCTTCACCCCTGCCCTGGCCTGTGGCACAGGGAGGCTTTGGTTAGAAGAAGGGCTGTCTTATGACTGAAATTAGGCCAGGAAGATCCCTCTGCATGGGGATTCTGTGTTCTGATTGCAAATCTCCCACCATTTTGGGGCCTACATCTCCATTCTCTACAAGCACCTGCCCTATGGAAAGGGGGTTAGGTTGCTGCCAGGGGACTAGATTCTGGCTGCAGAGGCACCGCCAAACTGCTTACATGACTTTGAGCTCTTCCCTGCACTTTTCAGTGCCTCTGATGCCTCACCTGTAAATTAGGAGGTTCGTTGATATTTGTAAGGTCCTTTCTAGCTGTGAAAGGGTACAGAATGATTTTTTAAAACTTCTGTGGCCACTGTTTACATAATTAATAAAAAGATATGTAACTATCATTATTTTATAGTTTCTAGTGACAAAAAAAGACACAAGTTGTGTGTATCTAAATAAGGAAATGACTGCACATTGTAGCACATCCATGCAAGGAATATTATCCAGCCACTTAAAAAAAACGAGTTTAATTGCTAGCTATTACCCTCAAACGATGTCCATGATGAGTTGTAAAAGTGAGACATTTATAGAGAATTTAAGCAAGTCGAAGAAATATGTGTGTGTGTATGAATCTGATGCTTTCAATAAAAAGGACAAAAAGCATATGTCTATATGTTTTACATGAATATTGAAATGAAGGCAAAGATGAGGCGCCTGGGTGGCTGTAGGTTAAACATCTACCTTCGGCTCAGGTCATAATCCCGGGGTCCTGGGATTGAGCCCTACAACAGGCTCCCTGCTCAGTGGGGCGCCTGCTTCTCCCTCTCCCTCTCTGCCCCCACCATGCTTGTGCTCTCTCACTCTCTCTATCAAATAAAATCTTAAAAAAAAAAAGAAAAGAAAAAGAAGGCAAAGATACCCCTCTTGCTGTTAAAACTGGTTTCCTAGAGGGGCTCCTGGGTGGCTCAGTGGGTTAAGCAACTGCCTTCAGATCAAGTTATGATCCCAGAGTTCTGGGATTGAGCCCTACCTTGGGCTCCCTGCTTAGTGGAGGGTCTGCTTCTCCCTCTCCCTCTGCCCCTTGCCCCTGCTTGTGCTCTCTTTCTCTCTCAAATAATAAAATCTTAAAACAAACCTAAAAAACTGGTTTCATAGAAGGACAAGGGTTGGGCTAAGGGAATATTATTAGTTTTTTTTTCATAGTTTTAAACTGCTTAATTTGTTATAGCAAAGACAAGTTTCTTTTGTAATTTCTTGAAGATTAAATCAATGAATAAAATTAAATTAAATCAATGAATAAAAAAGCCCAAACATTCTTATCACTCCTCTTCTCTTGAGGAAGGCACAAAGAGTGTGGGGTAGAAGTTAAAGATCTGGTCCTCACAAGCTATTGGGAAACATTGCCACAAAATTCAGCTTCTCCTCCTTTTGGGGCATTGTCTCCATCCCCACCCCCACGCCCTGCGGGACCACCATCTCCTGCCAGTCCTGCTGCATCAGCCTCTGAGCTTCTCTCTTCTCTTCCAGTGCCGTGCGTGTATTCCTCACGTTGATGCCAATGAAATAGTTCTCATACATCTGCTCGTGTCACTCCTCTTCTGGAAAACAGTCAGTGACTTACCACAGCTTACAGGATACAGTCTACACTCTCTAGCAGGGCAAACCAGGCTCATCACAAACAAGTCATACATTTTTTGTTCAGTTTTATCTACATTTTCTCTTCCTATTCTATGTTCCAGACACATTAAATTGTTCTCTATTTGCTGTTTTCTAAAACATCCTCTGCCTTTTCATGGCTTAATGTTAGTTCATATGATGCTTGCCTCAATCCGGATTCATTTTTTAAATTTTTTATTGTTATGTTAATCACCATACATCATTAGTTTTTGATGTAGTGTTCCATGATTCATTGTGTATAACACCCAGTGCTCCGTTCAATACGTGCCCTCTTTAATACCCATCACCAGGCTAACCCATCCTCAAACTCCCCTCCCCTCTAGAAACCTCAGTTTGTTTTTCAGAGTCCACCATCTCTCATGGTTTGTCTCCCCCTCCGATTTTCCGCCCTTCATTCTACCCCTCCTGCTTTTTTTAAAAAAATATATATTGTATTATTTGTTTCAGAGGTACAGATCTGTGATTCAACAGTCTTGCACAATTCACAGCGCTCACCATAGCACATACCCTCCCCAATGTCTATCACCCAGCCACCCAATCCCTCCCACCCCCCACCACTCCAGCAACCCTCAGTTTGTTTCCTGAAATTAAGAATTCCTCATATCAGTGAGGTCATATGATACATGTCTTTCTCGGATTGACTTGTTTCGCTCAGCATAATACTCTCCAGTTCCATCCACGTCGTTGAAAATGGCAAGATCACATTCCTTTTGTTGGCTGCATAATATTCCATTGTATATATATATACTACCTCTTCTTTATCCATTCATCTGTCGATGGACATCTTGGCTTTTTCCACAGTTTGGCTATTGTGGACATTGCTGCTATAAACATCTGGGTGCACGTACCCCTTCGGATCCCTACATTTGTATGTTTGGGGTAAATACCCAGTGGTGCAATTGCTGGATCATATGGTAGCTCTATTTTCAACTTTTTGAGGAACCTCCACACTGTTTTCCAGAGTGGCTGCACCAGCTTGCATTCCCACCAACAGTGTAGGAGGGTTCTCCTTTCTCCGCCTCCCCGCCAACATCTGTCCTTTCCTGACTTGTTAATTTTAGCCATTCTGACTGGTGTGAGGTGGTATCTCATGGAGGTTTTGATTTGGATTTCCCTGATGCCGAGCGATGTTGAGCACTCTTTCATGTGTCTGTTGGCCATTTGGATGTCTTCTTTGGAAAAATGTCTGTTCGTGTCTTCTGCCCATTTCTTGATTGGATTATTTGTTCTTTGGGTGTTGAGTTTGATAAGTTCTTTATAGATTTTGGATACTAGCCCTTTATCTGAGATGTCATTTGCAAATATCTTCTCCCATTCTGTCGGTTGTCTTTTGGTTTTGTGGACTGTTTCTTTTGCTGTGCAAAAGCTTTTTATCTTGATGAAATCCCAATAGTTCATTTTTGCCCTTGCTTCCCTTGCCTTTGGCGATGTTTCTAGGAAGAAGTGCTGCGGCTGAGGTCGAAGAGGTTGCTACCAGTGTTCTCCTTTAGGATTTGGATGGACTCCTGTCTCACGTTTAGGTCTTTCAACCGTTTGGAGTCTATTTTTGTGTGTGGTGTAAGGAAATGGTCCATTTTCATTCTTCTGCATGTGGCTGTCCAATTTTCCCAACACCATTTGTTGAAGAGACTGTCTTTTCTCCATTGGACATTCTTTCCTGCTTTGTCAAAGATGAGTTGACCATAGAGTTGAGGGTCCATTTCTGGGCTCTCTATTCTGTTCCATTGATCGATGTGTCTGTTTTTGTGCCAGTACCATACTGTCTTGATGACAGCTTTGTAATAGAGCCGAAAGTCTGGAATTGTGATGCCGCCAGCTTTGCTTTTCTTTTTCAACATTCCTCTGGCTATTTGGGGTCTTTTCTGGTTCCATAGAAATTTGAGGATTATTTGTTCCATTTCTTTGAAAAAAGTGGATGGTATTTTGATGGGGATTACATTGAATGTGTAGATTGCTCTAGGTAGCATTGACATCTTCACAATATTTGTTCTTCCAATCCATGAGCATGGAACATCTTTCCATTTCTTTGTGTCTTCCTCGATTTCTTTCATGAGTATTTTATACTTTTCTGAGTACCGATCTTTTGCCTCTTTGGTTAGATTTATTCCTAGGTATCTTATGGTTTGGGGTGCAGTTGTAAATGGGATCAACTCCTTAATTTCTTTCTTCTGTCTTGTGGTGTATAGGAATGCCACTGATTTCTGTGCAGTGATTTTATATCCTGCCACTTTACTGAATTCCTGTGTGAGTTCTAGCAGTTTTGGGGTGGAGTCTTTTGGGTTTTCCACATAAAGTACCATATCACCAGCAAAGAGTCAGAGTTTGACTTCTTCTTTGCTGATTCAGATGCCTTTGATTTCTTTTTGTTGTCTGATTGCTGTGGCTAGGACTTCTAATACTATGTTGAATAGTAGTGGTGAGAGTGGACATCCCTGCCGTGTTCCTGACCTTAGGGGGAAAGCCCTCAGTTTTTCCCCATTGAGAATGATATTTGCTGTGGGTTTTTCATAGACGGCTTTTATAATATTGAGGTTTGTACCCTCTATGCCTATATTCTGAAGAGTTTTGATCAAGAAAGGATGCTGTACTTTGTCAAATGCTTTTTCTGCATCTATTGAGAGGATCATATGGTTCTTGTTCTTTCTTTTATTAATGTATTGTATCACGTTGATTGATTTGCAGATATTGAACCAAACTTGCAGCCTAGGGATAAATCCCACTTGGTTGTGGTGAATAATCCTTTTAATGTACTGTTGGATCCTATTAGCTAGTATTTTGGTGAGAATTTTTGCATCCATGTTCATCAAGGATATTGGTCTGAAATTCTCCTTTTTGATGGGGTCTTTGTCTGGTTTTGGGATCAAGGTAATGGTGGCCTCATAAAATGAATTTGGAAGTTTTCCTTCCATTCCTATTTTTTGGAATAGTTTCAGAAGAATAGGTATTAATTCTTCTTTAAATGTTTGGTAGAATTCCCCTGGGAAGCCATCTGGCCCTGGGCTTTTGTTTGTTAGAAGATTTTTGATGACTGCTTCAATTTCCTTAGTGGTTATAGGTCTGTTCAGGTTTTCTATTTCTTCCTGGTTCAGTTTTGGTCGTTGATACACCTCTAGGAATGCATCTATTTCTTCCAGATTATCTAATATGCTGGCATATAGTTGTTCATAATATGTTCTTATAATTGTTTGTATTTCTTTGGTGTTGGTTGTGACCTCTCCTCTTTCATTCATGATTTTGTTGATTTCGATCACTTCTCTTTTCTTTTTGATAAGTCTGGCCAGGGGTTTATCAATCTTATTAATTCTTTCAAAGAACCAGCTCCTAGTTTTGTTGATCTGTTCTACTGTTCTTTTGGTTTCTATTTCATTGATTTCTGCTCTGATCTTTATTATTTCTCTTCTCCTGCTGGGTTTAGGCTTTATTTGTTGTTTTTTTCTCCAGCTCCTTTAGGTGTAGGGTTAGGTTGTGTATTTGAGACCTTTCTTATTTCTTGAGAAAGGCTTGTATTGCTATATACTTTCCTCTTAGGACTGCCTTTGTTGCATCCCAAAGATTTTGAACAGTTGTTTTCTTTTTCTTTGGTTTCCTGAATTTTTTTAATTCTTCTTTAATTTCCTGGTTGACCCATTCATTCCTTAGTAGGATGCTCTTTAGCCTCCCTGTATTTGAGTTCTTTCTGACTTTCCTGTTGTGACTGAATTCTAGTTTCAAAGCACAGGGTCTGAAAACATGCAGGGAATAATCCCAATCTTTTGGTACTGGTTGAGACCTGATTTTTGACCTAGGATGTGATCTATTCTGGAGAATGTTCCATGGGCACTAGAGAAGAATGTGTATTCTGTTGCTTTGGGATGGAATGTTCTGAATATGTCTGTGAAGTCCATTTGGTCCAGTGTGTCATTTAAAGTCTTTATTTCCTTCTTGATCTTTTGCTTAGATGATCTGTCCATTTCAGTGAGGGGGGTGTTAAAGTCCCCCACTGTTCTTGTATTGCTGTCGATGTGTTTCTTTGCTTTTGTTATTAATTGCCTTATAGAATTGGCTGCTCCCATGTTAGGGGCATAGATATTTACAATTGTTAGATCTTCTTGTTGGATAGACCCTTTAAGTAGGAAATAGTGTACTTCCTCATCTCTTATTACAGTCCTTGTTTTAAAATCGAATTTGTGTGATAGAAGGATTGCCACTCCAGCTTTCTTTTGGTGTCCATTAGCATGGTAAATGGTTTTCCACCCCCTCACATTCAATCTGGGTGTGTCTTTGGATCTAAAATGAGTCTCTTGCAGACAGCATATTGATGGGTCTTTTTTTTTTTTTTTATCCAATCTGATAGCCTACGTCTTTTGATTGGGGCATTTAGCCCATTTACATTCAGGGTAACTACTGAAAGGTATGAATTTTGTGCCATTGTGTTGCTTGTAAGGTGACCGTTACTGTATATTGTCTGTGTTCCTTTCTGGTCTGTGTTACTTTTAGGCTTTCTCTTTGCTTAGAGGACCCCTCAATATTTGTTGTAGGGCTGGTTTCATGTGTGCAAATTCCTTTAGTTTTTGTTTGTCCTGGAAGCTTTTTATCTCTCCTTCCATTTTCAGTGACAACCTAGGTGGATATAGTATTCTTGGCTGCATATTTTTCTCATTTAGTGCTCTGAGTATATCATGCCAGTCCCTTCTGGCCTGCCAGTCTCTGTGGATAGGTCTGTTGCCAGTCTAATGTTTCTACCATTGGAGGTTACATATCTCTTGTCCCGAGCTGCTTTCAGGATTTCCTCTTTGTCTCTGAGACTCATAAGTTTTACTATTAGATGTCGGGGTGTTGACCTATTTTTATTGATTTTGAGAGGGGTTCTCTGTGCCTCCTGGATTTTCATGCCTGTTTCCTTCCCCACATTAGGGAAGTTCTCTTCTATAATTTGCTCTGCTATACCTTCTGCCCTTCTCTTCTTCTTCTGGAATCCCAATTATTCTAATGTTGTTTCGTCTTACGGTATCACTTATCTCTCAAATTCTGCCCTCATGATCCAGTAGTTATCTTTTTCTCAGCTTCTTTATTTTCCATCATTTTGTCTTCTATATTACTAATTTTCTCTTCTGCCTCATTTATCCAGCAGTTAGCGCCCCCTTTTTGATTGCACCTCATTAATAGCCTTTTTGATTTTAACTTGGTTAGATTTTAGTTCCTTTATTTCTCCAGAAAGGGTTTCTCTAATAACTTCCATGCTTTTATCAAGCCCAGCTAGTATCTTTAAAATCATCATTCTGAACTCTAGTTCTGACATAGTACTAATGTCCATATTGAGAAGGTCCCTGGCAGTCGGTACTGCCTCTTGTTCTTTTTGTTGAGGTGATTTTTTCCATCTTGTCATTTTGTCCAGAGGAGAATAGATGAATGAGAGAACAAAATGCTAACAGGTTAACAACATCCCCAGAAAATATACTCTAAACAAATTAGAAAAGAACTGAAACCAGGGGAAAACAAAGAAAAAAGAAAAAAAAAGAAAAAGAAAAAGATAAAAACAAACAAAAACAGAACAAAACAAAAAAAAAAAACAATATGATCAAATATGATCAGGCTGGTGCATAGATCAGTGCCACACACTAGATTTTGGGTGTATTTTGGTCTGTAGAAGAAAGTGCCTCCCAAAATTTTAAAGAAAGAGAAACATATATGTACAAAAATAAGGGTTAATATGATGAAAGGATGGAATATGACTGTAAAGATGAAAATTGTAAAAACGTTTATAAAAGGAATTGATAAGAAGTTGTTTGAAAAATGAAAGAAGAGGATTTAAAAAAAAAAGACAAAAAAAAATGGGGAGAGAATGTGATCAGGCAGGAGACTAGAACAAAGCCATACACTAGAGATTTAGGGTATATTTTCATATGTTAGAAGAAACCGTATCTCAAAATTTTAAAGAGAGAACTACTTATATATATATGCCAAAAATAAGGGTAACTACCCCGAAGGGATAGAATATGACTCTAAAATGAAAATGTTTTTTTAAAAAAGGGATTGATAAGATGTTGGTTGCAAATGGGGAAAGGAAAAATTCCAAAAAAAAGACAGTTAAAAAAAATTAACTTTGAAAGACTAAAGAATCATGGTAAAAAAGCCATGAATTCTATGTGTAGTATTCCCCTAGCGCTGGAGTTCTCCCATTCTCATTGATGGGTAAACTTGGTCCTGGCTGGCTGTTCGTGCCGATCTTCTGGGGGAGAGGCCTGTTGCCGTGGTTCCCAAATGTCTTTGCCAGAGGCGGAATTGCCCCGCCCCTGTCGGTTGGGGCTAAGCAATCTGCTCCTGTTTGCTCTCAGGAGATTTTGTTCCCTGCAAGCTCTCGGTACAGCTTTGGAGGACGAGAGTGAAAATGGCGGCCTCCCAATCTCCACCCCGAGGAGCTGAGAACTCGGGGCCCCGCTCCTCAGTGCGCCCCCAGAGAAAAGCAGTCAGTCACTCCCATCTCCCTGGTCTCTGCTGCACTCCATGGTCACCCGGCCTGTGACCGAGCGTTTCTATCTCTGGCACCCGACCCCGTGTGGTGTCTCCAAACCCAGCAGATCCCTGCGGTGCGCTCCCGCGCCGCTCCTCCCCGGGGAGGAAGGGGAGTCTCCCCGGATCTGCCGCTTGTTGGGTCCCTGCTGGAGGAGCAGTGGCCCGACTGTGCTGTGGATCACAGTTTATGGCCACCCCGAGCTGAGAGCCCGCGCCTCGGCTCCGTCTCTGCAGCCGGCTTCCCCGCTCCGATCCCTGGGAGCTCTGCCGCACTCAGGCACCCCCGGTCTCTCTGTGACCCCGAGGGTCCTGAGACCACACTGTCCCGCGAGGGTTCCACCCCCCTCTTAGCCACTGCAGCGACGTCCCTCAGCGGAGCCGACTTCTAAAGTTCCGATTTTGTGCTCTGCGGCTCTAGCACTTGCCAGAAGCGGCCGACGGAGGCCCCCTCCTCCGCCGTCTATCCTCCTGAATATCACCTCAGATTCACTTCTCCGCACGTCCTACCTTCCAGAAAGTGGTCACTTATCTGTTCAGAGAGTTGTTGCTATTCTTTTCTTCCATCTCCTGTTGAGTTCGTAGGTGTTCAGAATGGTTTGATCCCTATCCAGCTGCATTCCTGGAACCAGACGAAATCCAGGTCTCCTACTCCTCCGCCATCTTGCTCCGCCCCCTCCCTACGTATTTCTGGCAAACTTCTAATATCCTTCAGGACCGAGCTTAAATATCTTCACCTGTGATAACATTAGTTTGTATATTGGGACCCACAAAATGGAAGCTGCCCCAGTGGCCCAGCCTGTGCCACAAATTTAAACCTAAGTTAGTCTATACTTATGAGAAACACCTGTCCAGAAAAACTGACACCAATCACAATCCTCCAACTCAACTTTAGGTAGCCTACTTTACCCTAGAAAACAGGACCTGCTAGTCTTATAACAAAATTCCTCACACCCTAGCCAATCATTCCCCATTTCCATGTTGCCCCTTCTAACACTATAAAACTCACTCTTGCTCAAAACCCCTCGGGATCAGTGTTTGTGAGGCACTGTATTTCCGCCGTCCATGGGTAGTTTTCCTTTGAATAAAGGACATCAAACTCATTTCTGAATTGTAGTTTTCTCATTTGACACCTGAATCAAGGCTATATTCAACAACTCCTTAAGAGTAAATCATCTATACTCCTACAACATCTACTATTCTACTGTAATAATTTATATACTTATGCGTCTCCTCCTAGAATGAAAACTGCATTGCACATAGTGTATGCTCAATTCATAGTATATGCTCATTAATTAATTATATTTACTTCTAAACTTTCTGGAATATTTTTTAACAAAAATATATTTGAAAAAAATAGGTTTGCAGCAAAAATCTGATTATAGACTGTTAAGAATATGACTTTTAATTTAAATTTTGTGTTTAACCAAAGTGAGTACTCGGTTACAAGTAACTTCAACGAAACACCAACCTGTGCTAATTATTGCCATTTAAATGATTGCTTCTGTTGGTCGTTGCTGCCCCCGAACTCCTGGATCTCTTCCCTCCCAGCTACTCTAGCATAACAGTGTGAGACAGATGAAATAACATTCTTTTGGGGCACCTGGGTGGCTCAGTCATTTAAGTGTCTTCCTTTGGCTCAGGTCATGATCCCAGGGTCCTGGGATGGAGCCCACATCAGGCTTCCTGCTCAGCGGGGAGTCTGCTTCTCCCTCTCCTTCTGCTCCTCTCCCATGTTCATGCTGTCTCCCTCTCTCTCTCTTAAATAAATAAATAATCTTTTTTAAAAAAGAAAGAAAGAGGGGCGCCTGGGTGGCTCAGTTGTTAAACGTCTGCCTTCAGCTCAGGTCATGATCCCAGGGTCCTGGGATTGAGCCCCGAGTCGGGCTCCTGCTCAGTGGCGAGCCTCCTTCTCCCTCTCCCATTCCCCCTGCTTGCCTTCCTTCTCTCTGTCAAATAAATTAATTAATTAAAAAGAAATAAAGAAAGAAAGAAAAGAAAGAAAGAAAGAAAGAAAGAAAGAAAGAAAGAAAGAAAGAAA
>NW_027397067.1:68698939-68867923 GCF_003265705.2 Callorhinus ursinus | reverse complement strand
AAAGAAAGAAAGAAAGAAAGAAAGAAAGAAAGAAAGAAAGAAAGAAAAAGAGAAGGGAAGGACATTCTTTTGGGCACCCACAGATCAAGGTGTAAGTCCCGATTCTACTTTTTCTGACTGCTATCTGGCAAGCTCTTAACTGCTCTGTACCCTACTTTGCACGCCTATGACCACTGTCATTCAATGAGGACAATGGGAAGATGACTATTTCCCTGGGTAATTGTAAAGCAGATTCAATAAGAATTTTGAAGTTCTACATGAACCTAAGTTATTATTACCTTTCGTAACAGCTGCATCTCTTCCTACAGTATTTATTTGCCCCTTTGCCCCTGATGGGGGTGAAATCAGGAACAATCATGGTTGTCATGAGAAAAAGCACAACATGGAAACCTAGCTCATTTAAGCAAATTTGTTAGATCAAAATGAAGATTTCTCACACCAATTATTATGGGATGGTTATTTCCCATTGAAAAATAGTTGTTATTTTTGCAAAAAGTATAATTATTTGGTTCATCTAAGTAGCAAGGTCTTCAGAATGTGTGCAATATCTTTTTTCTTTTTATATTTAAATTCAATTAGCCAACATATAGTACATCATTAGTGTCAGATGTAGAGTTCAGTGATTCATCAGTTGTGTATACCCAGTGCTCATCACATCACGTGCCCTCCTTAATGCCCATCACCCAGTTACCCTATTCCCTCCAGCCCCCTCTCCACCAGCAACCCTCAGTTTGTTTCCTGGAGTTAAGAGTCTCTTATGGTTTGTCTCCCTCTCTGATGACTTCCCATTCAGTTTCCCTCTCTTCCCCTAGGGTCCTCTGTGCTGTTTGTGTGTGCAATATCTTAATTCACACACAAAAATTATCACTTTACTCATGCACACACGCACACATTTTTGGTCAGTTAGAACAAAGCTTTCCCTTCCTATTCCTCCTGTAAACATCATTTCCTTCCACTCTGGGGAGGCGGAGTAGAAGTGTAATTTGCTGAGCTTGGGGATGGGCTAATTTTGGTTGCAATCTGGGTTCTAACACTTATTATGATAGGCAGTATATTTAAGTTCTCTGAGCCTCTATTTCTAATCAGTCAAATGATATCTAGCTTTCAAGATTATTACGAAAATAGAAATAAAGTATATAAAGTACATGGCACAGGTATGTGCTAAAAAATGACAGCTACTATTATTAGTATGTTTTACCATCATGTACTTCAAATATCTTGTTCCCCTAGATCAAAAAGCTGGTTAGCTGTGACACAAGCAAGCAATCAGAAAACCCTGGCACACACAAATTCCTGAATATGTAAAAGATAAAAACTCAAAAAATATTCCTCTCTAATATTTCTCAAATATGCTCTAAGATACTAATGTTCCATCACGACTAAAACTTATAGTTCTGGTCCTAGGACAAAGCAGGAAGAACTGTGTTAACAACAAATATCAGTTTTCACTGGGTAAACGGAATAGTCAACAGACAGGTATGAAAAGCCTGGCAGGAAGGAGAATTCCATAGGTTTATATTATCAGAGTCTTAATGTATAAAGTCATTGATTCTTATCAGTGAGAGAGTATAGTAATTTGAGTACAGTTTCTGATATCTGACTGGATTCAAATCTCAGCTTTGCCACTTTCCATCTACGTGAATAGAAATCAGTCCAGTCAGAAAGGAACGCGAAGAGCAGAGATACCACTGTCAGCCGGGGAATCCGCATTAACAGTCATTGAGAATTTACCATGTGGCAAACACTCCGATGGGTAGGCTACATACTTTTTCTATGTTAAATAGCCCAATGGGAGCCCTATTTTTATGAGGAGAAATTGGAGATGCAGAGAGGTTATATAAATCCAGCAATGTCACATGGCCACAAATGACAAACTCAAGCACAGAGCCTGTGCACTTTGCCATAATCATTTTCTCATTGCTCATTAAAAATGACTCCAGGACATGATGCATTGGAAACATTTGTTTTTTAAATGTTGGTGGTTCATATTTATATAAACCAAAAATCGGGAGCTGCTTTATCATTAATTTGGACTGAAGTGCGGTGATGTGGCACTTGCAGGCAATAGAACTAGGTCTGTGTCCGAAGCATACATTACCTTCGAAAGGTATGTCAGCTTAATTGTACCATACGGCCAAAGAGCCTTCTAGTGCCATGAGTGACCGCCAGTGGTCAGTAAACAGCATCGTACACTGTCAGAGAAGAACACACAGACCCAGAGTGTAGCAAGCATGACTTCCTCACTTCGCATCAAAGAAAACGAGGCTCAATATAACTGAGTAAGATCCTGCAGATACAGACCAATATCTGATCCATGACAGAGTTAACACTCCCGCTTAGAACTTCTGATTCACAGTCCAGAAAGTGTCCAACTGTGCAAAATCATAGCAAGAAATCACAATGACCTTTTCAGTTCATTAGTATTTTGGCTAGAAAGATTAGGACAACTCATGTTTATTGGCGGTCTATATTTTTTTTTAATAAAGATAAGCTAGCCGCTCTCTCATTCATGCATCTCATCTCTCCAACATGAGAACGAGGGGTCAAAAACTGGGCAATCTGTCACCATGCTAGGTCATCACTTCTCACAAGCATTCCGAGATACACAGGTCTATCAGAATCAGGGGAACATGCCAACATTTAAGAACATTGTATTCAGCATCTCCAAATGCCCAGCACAGGATTTTGGTGGCGAGAAGATGGTCAACAGATTTTTGATGAATGAATAAAATGAAAAGGAGCTTATATTTAAGGATGGTTATCTGCTGGCCAGGCTACTAATACAAAGTAGCTTTCTCCTCCCAAATTGTTCCTAGAGTACATTATTCACACTGACCTCATGGCATTGGCCTCAGTCCTTGTATAGCCAAACAGCCCTTCCACTAGCATATAAATTCCTTGATGGTACACTTTTTCTTTCAGTTTCCCCCCAAAACATATGCCCCCATCAATAACCTGAGCCTAATGCACGTCACCTTCTAGGAGCTCACTATGTGTTTATTGAATGAAACTGAATCTATAATGAAGAGGTTAACCAGGATGATCTCTCAAAGACACTTTCAATCCTAGTAATGCATGATTTTAGCATGGGCTATGAGAGGCCTAAATGTCCTCATTTGCTTCTGTATTTTGTTTATAAGCTATCTGCGATTCACATAGTCACTGATTCGGGAATGCCCAAGGAATATTCATACCATTCCTTGGGATGCCAAGCTTGGAAATAAATGCTTCCTTTGCTAATGTGTTCTAAGATGGCATGTACTATACCCAGATGCCAGCAAGGGAATTTTAGACAATGACACAACATTGTTGGTTTTATGTTTCTTTTATTTACTTCATTTTTGGTTTACTTTATTCCTAAAGACTGTATTTTAAGATGGGTAAACATAGTAACCAAATATATTCAAGTTTTATTAATTAGGAACCAAACTATATTCTACATCAGAGGACTAAATAAAAGCTCTTCACGTTCTTCAAAGAGTATCTCATATGAACCATACTTATTATAGATTGTGCTAGGATGCCATGAGAACAGATCTCATCATCTAAAATTTTCTGCTGTATGGGAAAGTCAGAAGGCAACTAGGCCTTTACTGTGAACTGCTAGAAGGAGTTAGGATGCCCAGAAAATGAAATTACAACCAGAATAAAACATTCTGTGGTATGTACAAGTGGGAGTTGTCAGGTCATCTAAATCAATTATTCACCATTTGTACAATTTGGGTTTGTATAAATCTTCCTTTTCTCACACAGCAAATTCCCAGTTTGCTGTGAAGCCATACCCAGTCAGTAATGAGGACAGAACGCCAAACATTAAACTGAGGACAGTTGCAAAATTTATAAGTCCTGCCCCTCGACTGGCTTCATTTCTCTGCACCTCTCCCTTGCCCTTATTTTTGTCTGATTTTCATATAAAAGTCATAAACAGAAGCAAAGTCCCATCACCCAACAAGCGAGAATTATGTCAGTTTTGCTTTATGATTTTGAAGCCCAGGGTTCCAGCTGATACCTATCACTGGGGAGGCTGGGGAGGGTTATGAAAAGCACAGATAATAACAGGAATAATGGCTACAACAGCAGACATTTCTAGTATTGTCCATGTTGTGGCAGTCAAGCACTTGACATATATTGTTCTTTTTCATCCTGACAACACCCTGTGAGGATGTTCCTTGGATCACTTTACAGCTGAAGAAGCTTCAGTGTGAGATGTTAAAAAGCCTGTCCAAGGTCACGAGGTTAGTATTAGCAGAGCCAGGACACCAGAGGTATTTGATAAATGGTAATTTTGATCCCATGCCTTCCTTCTCTTAATTTCCCTTCTTGAGCATGGGTCATCGGGCCATTTTCTCTCTCTTGCTACCATTGCTGAGGGCTCTGATTTCAGCAACTCCCACACCCCAAAGCCCCTTCTGTGGTGACCCTTTATTAACAACATGATCCATTTATAAGAATATTCCTGAACTCTGCCCTTGGAATCAATATCTTCTTATCAATCAGCTGTAGCAAATTCTCTGTAGGGAGCCCTGAGGAAGAAAATAAGACCTAAGAGGAAGCATCTGCATAATTAAAAAGGACAAGCCCCCCTTACAAGGCGAAAAGAAGGAGCAAAAGAGATGTGGAAATTGATTGAAAATTCAATCCCAAAGACCCAATCTTGGACCAAATGAATTCTTTTGTAGCTCTGAACCTTTAACTGAATCACTTTAATTGCTGGAACTTGCTAAAGAGCTCTCCTGATGTGTACGTGGGCCCAGGGCTGCCCCCAGGGGCCTTGGGTCCTGCAAGGAAGCAGGCTGGTGACTTCGGCCAGGGACAGACCCCTCTCACAGTGGTATTGGAACAACAGAGGTGGGCCACGCTATGGATGCATCTCTTGTCTCTCACGTTTGCTGTACACAGAAGATTTTTTTTTTAAGATTTTATTTATTTATTTATTTGAGAGAATGAGAATGGAGAGAGAGCACATGAGAGGGGGGAGGGTCAGACCCCCTGCTGAGCAGAGAGCCCGATGTGGGACTCGATCCTGGGACTCCAAGATCATGACCTGAGCCGAAGGCAGTCGCTTAACCAACTGAGCCACCCAGGCGCCAGCTGTACACAGAAGATTCTGCACTTACCTACTCTGGCTTTAAAAAAAGGCTGTAATGTACAACTTTTGAAAAGGAGGGGAGCCACATTTCCTAGGTTTGAATAGTGGCTCCTGTGCCTACCAACTGTGTGGCATTGTGACAGTCACACACAATAAGCAATAAGTCAGAGTAAAATTTCATCAGTGTTGCTCACTGCCAACAGATGGCAGGAATCATCGCTGATGTATTATCTACCTTTTAACTTCTGATGAACCAAAGCTGTATTTATGTGAAACGCATTTAGAAATCCAGTTCATAAGTAGAGGAACTGCCATATTGGGAGAGCTCCATTCATCGCATATTACAGCTGGATAACAGTATCGAGTCATTGACTTCAGTGGTTTCCAAACTGGGTTCCACTGAGTACTAGGGTGCCACAGTGAAGCTTCAAAAGTCTCGAGGGGAGAGAAGGGAGGTGAAATAGGTGGGTGGCAATAAGTAGATGAGTTTCTTCCCCTCTATCCTTTTTTTAGGCAAAGCACCTGTGACTGAATAAAAAATATATATTTGATCTCTGCCCCCATTCCTAACATAGACATCCTATAACCTGTGAAATATCCTGAGTGGTGGGGGTGATGGGAGAGTCTCACACAAGTGGTCCTATATCCCTTGGAGATTCCTTGGTTACAAAAGCCTTTTTTGTTCTAATGAGATGACTCTTGGTGGGTTCCTGGATAGTTACGGGATAGGCGTTTGTCACAAGAAAGACCAAGCCATGAAAAGAAGTTTGGAACTTTCAGCCCCACTCCCAACCTCTGAGGAGCAGAGAGGGGCTAGAGAATGAGTTAACGAAGGATCACGCTAAGGTGGTGAAGCCTGCATAAAAACCCCTAGGCCACAGAGAGCTTCAGCGTTGAGGAATGCATCCGGGTGCTAGGAGGGTAACACACCCCAACTCCATGGGGAGAGAAGCTCCTGCGCTCGGGACACTTCCAGACCTCGCCCTGTGCACCTCTTCATCTGGTTGTTCCTTCATATCCTTTGTAATAAAGCAGTCCATGTAAGTGAAAGTGTTTCTCTGAGTTCTCTGGGCTATTTTAGCAAAGTAGCAAACCAGAGGAGGGGGGGTGTGGGAAGCCCCGGTTACAGCCAGTTGGTCAAGCATACAGATGACAATCTAGACCTGTGACTGGCATCGGAAGTGGGGGCAGCCTGTGGGACTGAGCCCTTGACCTTGGCAGTGGGGTCTGTGCCAAGTCCAGGTGGATGGCTTCAGATTGCATTAAACGGTAGGGTGCCCAGCTGGTGTGCAGAGGTAGAGAACTGGTTGTTGGTGTGAGGAAAGATCCCACACCTTTGGTGTCCAGAGCACTGTGAGTAGAGAAATGGTTTTCCTTGAGCACCTTTATTATCATTTGTGCTATTTCTTGACATTCTGTGTAATATTTCATTTGCTTTGGGGGACCTTTTGATTAAAAATATAGAGTGAGAGAAGGACTCATTCTCTCCCAGAGGGAGGGAATCAGGTTGGCCAAGACAAGGCTAGGTGAGTTGGGAGCAGAACACAGAGTAGGACCCAGCACCACCTCTAACTCCTATTTCCAGGGTGATGTTCATGACCGCAAAGTTCTGGCGTTCTTCACATGCCTAATACTCCAATCCCTGTGCTGGGTGAATATTATTGTGTGATTCCAGCTCTTTACTTGGGTCTGGCAAGGTCAGTTAATGCCCATCCGGAGGTTCGTGAGGTCACAGATGGGTTGTGAGGAAACAGCCTGAGTGCCTGGCTCACTGGCTCGACACTGATGATATGGAGCCAGTGGAGTTAGGGGAACAGGGAAGGAAAAAAATACAGAAAGCTTGCCAGTGCTCCCTCAGCCTTTTAGCTTCCTCGCCTGACTCATTCAGAGAACAAAAACACAGGAAAAAAAATACAGAATACCTGTGCCTTCTTATAAAGTGGTCTTTAGGGCAGCCTGCGAAGTCTGTGACTAAGTTGTGACAGTCGAGACCAGCTGGAAGACCATCACTTTTTGTTACTTTGTAAAATTTCTCAAAACCAGTCTTTTAATCCAGATTTTAAAATGTTATTCTAGACATTTAGGAGTTACTTAACGTTGTAATAAATGTTTAACATTTAAATAAAATAAATGTAAGTAAAATAAAAATTTTAAATTTCATAAAACATCATGGCAGTTCCTCAAAATAAATAAATAAATAAATAAACATAGAATTAACATATAATCCTAGGATTCCACTTCTGGACATTTACCCCAAAGATCTGAAAGCAGGGCCCAAATAGATATTTGCACACCCATGTTCAAAGCAGCCTTCCTCACAGTAGCTGAAATGTGGAGCAACCCAAGGTCCATCAATGTAGGAATGGATAAACGAGGTGGAATGTATGTACAATAGACTATTATTCAGTTTTTAAGGAGGAAGGAAGTCCTGTCTCGTGGTACAACATAGATGAACCTCGAAGACATTACGCACAGCGAAATAAGCCAGCCACCGAAGGACAAATACTGTATGATTCCACTTATGTGAGGCTGCTCAAGGAGTCAAATTTGGAGGCAGAAAGTGGAATGGTGGTTGCAGGAACTGGGGAGAGTGGGGAGTTAGGGTTTAATAGGGTAGAGTTTCAGTTTGGGAAGATGAAAAAGTTCCAGAAACAGACAATGGTGATAATTACACAACCTTATGAATGTACTTAATGCCACTGAAGTTTAGGCTTCAAAATGGTTAGAATGGTAAATGTGGTGGTATGCATATTTTTACACCACAATGAACAAAACAAGGTCAGTGCCAGGCAGCACATTGAGATATACATATGTACATGGCATTCGACACAAAGGAAAATTCCAAGCACAACACCCACGTGTACTTTGGCCTTTAACTCCACTCTGACATTGTCCAGTAAGGACTTTATTATCGAGAATACAGTAAACAGGATGCCCATTGTGGCGGGAACTGAATTTCTGGGGAAGGATCCTGGATTCAATCCTTTTAGGAAAAATCGTCTAACTCTGATTTATTATTAGTATCTCAATGATGTGAGTTATTTTAAAGAGACAGTGCTTTTCCTAGCTGCCACCTGGAGGAAAGAAGTGGCTCAGACTTCAGGAATGGTCACTTGTGAGCACACCGGAGACACAGCCCCTTCCTGCCACTATACACAACAGTTCCCATAGCACATTGTTTCAGGGATATCCTTATCTTTTTATGGAAAGCACGGGAGAGAAACAAGGGCCCCTTCCTACCAAGGTTGTGGAGAGGGTAAACATGAAATCAATGTATGTGAAAGTGCTCAGCAAGTGCCCAGCACACAGATGACACCCAAGGAACATTCTAGAACATATGCTGTAATTATCTACTACACTCCAGCTACTGTCTGATTCATTCAAAAATGGTAACTGAGCATCTATTATGTGCCTGGCTCTTTTCAGGTCACAGATGATAAAACAGTGAATAAGTTCAAGTCTCCACTTTCAGAGTGCTGACATTTTAGTAGAAGGACAGAGAATACAGATGTGTGGATGGCACCACAGGCAATGCAACTGGCTGGAACCATGGCAGAGGGAAGAGTACAGAGATTTACCACATAGAATCTGTGGTGTACTCTGAACAACAGGACCAAGGTTAAGGTGAAGGCTCTGGAGCAGGCTCAGCCTCAGGTAAATTCTGCTATGGCCGTGTTACTACCTAGGCTTTCTTAAGCAAATCAGTTATTCTCCCTAGGCCTCAATCTACTCAATTCTACTCAATGCATAAAATTGTTGGGAGGATTATAATACCCAATACCTAGCAAGCTCGCAGAAAATCATGCCATTCTTCTGCTTAAAACCTGCAATGACCTCTGTTCACTCTTAAAATAAAATCCACAACCCCTGGCATGGCCTCCAAGTTGCTGATTGTTCTTGGCCTCTGCTAGCCTCTTCAGCTCCCACTGCCCCAGGCTCCCCCTGTTTCTAAGTTCCTCACACCTGATCTTGGTTCAGTTCCACAGTTGCAGCAAGGCATTTGCTCCAAACACTTCACACTTTCCTTTTCCCTTAGTTTCTCCTGCTCCTCCTTTAAATTGCCGCTGAAATGTCACTTCCTTGAGCAACGGTTCCCTGGACAAGCTGACAAGCATCATAGGATTTGGCAATTTCCTACATGCACACCTGCACTCAGGTGAAAATAGGATCCATTTGCATCGCCACTGGCAGGTGTTATGGAGAGGTCTATTCTACTCACTATGAGATGGAAGGGCAAGGAAACCAATGTTTCTAAAGTGTCTATTTGATTTCAAGTACTATGTCATGCACTGTCTGTAGAGTTCTATCAATTAAACTTCCAACGCATATTGAGGTCAATGTTATTATCCTTCTTTGAGATATGGAGAAGTAAGGATCAATGTAAAGCTAGCAGGTGATGAAGCTGTGTTTTGAACCCAAGTCCATGCCCTCCTGGACCTGTCCTCATTCCTCTGTACCGCACGGCACTGAAAGATAGGTTCTATTTATGCAGAACCTCATAGCCTGCATTCTGGGAACAAGAGCTATGATTATTTGTCTGTAATTATACATTGCTATAACATCACCTATAAAAAGTAATTATAAAGACAGTGGGGAAAAGCCCCATTCCATTCTGTGTCCCTTTTCTCGGTGCCTTTATTGAGCAAGGCCCTTTGGGCTAAATTCTCTTTTCCTGATCCTGTAGGTGGCTCCACATTGAAGCCAGTGTTAACACATGACCGCCCGTAGCACCCATTAGAGGAAGGCGCCACTCTTCGGCCTCTGGGAAGAACTGAGCATTTTGTAATGTACAGAATTGTCGAATCACTATGCTGTGCACCTGAAACTAACATGAGAATGTATGTCGACTATACTTTGGTGACAAATAAAAATTTTTAAAAAAGAAGTAAAGCAAAGCAAAACAAAATGTGTGTCACACTTTGGTGACGGGTGTTAAAAGAAAATTGTTGCATAAAAACCAAAACAGAAAGAAAAGAGACATGTGCCATTTCCACTGGTTTTGCATCACAAAGTAGAAAGGGGGTAAGACCTAGAGTCAACACACCCACAGTCTGAGCCCTTATTTTGTCACTGTCTCACAAAAAAGGAAAGAAAGGCCCTGTTTTCCCAGGAAAGCTGATGTCTTCCTCCATCTGAGTCTTACTTTAATCAAAATACCAACTTCACAAAGTGGCTCTGAAGCTAAACTAAGAATAAGAATATGAAGGACTTCTGCTTGGACCTGTTCCTCTTGTTCAAACTGCAACACATGGTGCAAAATGGATGCTCTGGTGGACACGGCATAATCTCCACAGTCCTCAGCTCTACCTCATTTATAAAATGATGTAACTGATGCTTCCTCTATCCCTCCATGAGCCAGGGATCCACAGAAGACAACAATCACTTGAAATTTCCTTCTACATTTAAAATGTATAGTTCCGTGGGAAAAAGTGCTTATTTTAACCCAAGTCCTATAGCAGGAATTTATCATTTTTCTCATAATCCAAATGGGTCAAGATTGTTTGTGATGCTATTAGCCATTATATCTATTTCGGTTTATTTATATTTACTGACTGTCTTTGTTCAAATAGGGGCATCCTGGAGGCTGGTTGATCTCTTCCCCATACCTTGCCTGTAATTCAGATAAGCACCACTAGGTGGAGAAGTCTCAGATTGTGGAAAATTCATCCAAAAGTGTTTCTCTAGCTCTTTATGTTTGGAATTTACTTCACCACGAGTAACAAATTAAAAAAAAAAAAAAAAAAAAAAAGCAACATCTATTTATTAGGTCAGGTTGATCCTGGTCTCCAATAAATTCCGTTTTCCAAACTTCCAGAAGAGTAAACCTGCTTCATTCTCTTTGTTCTGACTCATCTAGAAAATAGTCCCTTTAGAGAATAGAATAGGTATCTTCACACCCTTAATGATACACATCAATTGGTTTAGTCACCCTACATATTCCCATGGATTATGTCTTGAGGTCAACCCATGATAACCAAAAGCATCTGAAGAAAGAGTGGACTTGATGACGTTACTAATATTATTAACTAACATCAAGTAGCAGAAAATACTTGGTAAACAGTATATCCTCAATAATTACAGCACATGCTACGAGCTAGGTACTTCTGGCTGCCTAATTCCTTAATTCCATGAGTATTTGGTGAATCCCTACTATATAACAGGCGATGTGCATAATGGGGTCAAAAAAAAAAAAACCCAGCCATGGCCTTAAACTCATTGTCTACAGCAGGGATACATGCATTAAATAATTAAATAATAAATAACTATGAGTGAACTCAGTTCCAGGAAAGAAAAGCTACAGAAAGCTACAGCAGAGATTAAGGGGGAAGGGGCTACTTAAGGTAAGTGACAGGAAGGGTATTTCTGAGGATGTGACATCCAAGCTAGAACTCAACAGTGAGGAGGAGGCAGAAACAAATACACATATAAGATCCATGAGGCAGAGAAGAGCTTCTTGTGTTTTAGAGACTTAATAATACCTGCATGGATGGGGCGCCTGGGTGGCTCAGTCAGTTAAGCATCTGACTCTTAGTTTCTGCTCAGGTTGTGATTTTAGGGTTGTGGGATTGAGCCCTACATCCAGGCTCTGTGCTCAGCATGGAGTCTGCTTCAGATTCTCTCTCCCTCTCTCTCCTGCTCATTTTCTCTCTCTCTCTCTCTCTCTCTCTCTCTCAAATAAGTAAATTAAAAAAATATATCTGCATGGCCAGAATGCAGAAAAGAAGTCATGCTTGGAAAAGTAGGCAGAGGCCAGATCACAAAAGGACTTAATCCCATAATAAGGAGGTTATTGCAAACACAACAGGAAGCTCCCTAATGCTTTTCAGCAGAGGAGTGAAAATATGTTTCAGCATGATTGCTCAATACTGTGGCAGAGAAACTATATGGAGCTGGTTTCAGTGAGTGTAGGAGGCCAATGAGGGGTATGTTTTTTGTTTTCTTGTATGTTCTTTGATCACTTATCATTCAGGCTTCAGCAGGAAACAGAAGGACAGTTTGGGAGTGTGATACAGGATAAAGGTAGAGATCAGGTATGGGGAAGCCAGAAGAGGGCACTGTGGTTTCCTGGGGGACAAGGAACAGAGAAGAGCCAGTACTATACCAGAAGGCACAAAGGCACAAATGGAGAGAAGGTAACTAGTTCATGGAGACAGAGGGCTATCTCCTGACTGGAAATGAGGCTTTGTGCTGAGGATCCCTGCAGGTCTGTGGCCATCCTAAAAAGAGGGAGCCCATGGAACACATACCCCAACCTCACTCACTCCCTTCCTCCAATTTCCTGCTATTACTGTCCATGAACTGAATCTGACCAAAAGCCCAAAGGCAAGGGATCTTACTGACCAGCTTATGCAGACCAGCCTGTTGAGGAATACAGAAGGATGGGGAAGGGTGGAGAATAGATCTGGAAGGAAAAATGGCAAATATGCCCCCCAAGTGATAGTGGAGATAAAGGTAAATGGGTGAATTCAAGGTATAGTTGGATATAATATTCCCGTGAGGTGCATATGTATTTTATATGGAGAGTAGGGGCGAGGCATTAACTCTGTTTCTTAGGCTTCTATTTGGAGTCACAGGGTTGTTAATGGTGCCAGTTACTGAGATGTGGTAGGTTTGGGATAGAATGGATTCTTAAAAAGCTCAAGATTCATAGGCATGTTGAGTGTAAGGTACTTGGGAGGCATCCCAGGGAGCTGTCACGTCGACAGGTGGATGGACGAGACCTTATCTCACAAGAAGTGCCTAATCTGGAGAAATACATTTCAGAGTCATCAGCATCTACAGGGTATTTAATGAGATGATAATGGCTATTATCTAGAGAGAGATTATAAAGGGAAGAGGGAAGAAAACCTACCTTCTAGTTCTGAGATCAGAGCGAGGAGGAGAAACCAGCACAGAAGACTGAACAGGTGCAGCCAGAGTGGTAGTAAGAAAAAAACAAAAACGGGAAGGCATGAGATCACAGACATGAAAAGAAGAGTATGTTTTGAGAGGAGGGTGGGTCACTTGCGATGAAGATACAATTGAAACACGGTAGCAGCTCAACACCAGCTTCAGTAGGTGGAGAAATCAGAAGCCAGATTCGAGAAGATTGTTCATAATAAACCTGTAATACAGATTTCATTATGTTTTTTTACTTTAATAAATAAAAAAATAATGCTGAGCTGAGTTAAGTAGATCTTTTAGTTATTAAATATTTTTAAAGCAGGCTTGTGATGCCCAAGCCCATGCTCTTTCCGTTCTGCTGAGTAATGCTCCAACTCCATGACTCATGCTGCACGGGGAGAAGTCTGGAAGGAGCCGTCAGGTTAGCATCTCCCCCCAGGTTCACGCCACATCTGACCTTCTCTCAGCTCTGGCTCCTGAAGGCAAAGGATAAGGAAAGGCTTCCACTCCAAGGAGGGAAAAAAATAACATAAAATAAATGGCAAGATACTAATCTTGAGATCATTTCCATAGAGGTGTTAAGTGCTCCCATTGGCATTAACAGCAATGAGCCTCAAATATCACTTGTACAGCAAGCTGCTTAGCTCAGCAGATAACAAGTCACAGCAGGCCTTCTTGGGTTGCAAATGTAGTCACTCTGTTTGCCAATTAACTCTTTCCCACATTGCTTTTTATGTAACCAGCCAGGGAGCTTTGCTGAGACAGCACGATCTGTTAGAAAGTAGCATTGGCCTGGAGCTGTGAGAGATGAGGTGATACAAACCAACCGTAGGTAGTAGTAACCGACAGTAGTAATAATAGTCGTAGAACAGTCATTAGTAAGCCAGAGCCCTTGGAGGATCCCAATTTCCAAAATAAATTCCCATGTTTGCTGAACTTCATCACAGCCCCCAATGTCACAGGCAAGACATTGTTCTTTCATCCCAAGAAATTTCAATTTGTCTAAGTGGTTCTAAGCATGCTAGATAAATACCCTGTGGTCTTTCCAAACCCACTGCCGAGTGTCCTTAAATCATTTGTGATGCCACAGACTAGATTTCTCTAGGAGCAGGTGCTTTGGTGGCCTAGAGAGAGAGGCTATCTCATCCATTAGAACCGCGACTTCCAGCAAGGAAGTCTTCTGGATGGTCTGGGCTCGCTTTACCTTCTAGCAACATTTGACATGGCTGACCATATCACTTTCTATAAAACATACTTTCCTTCGTCTTCCTGACCACAATTTCCTGGTGGTCCTCCTACCCCACTGATTTTTCTCTCAGTCACCTATGCTGGTTCCTCCTCTTTCCGTCAACCTACAAATATTGAAGTGTCCTGGGCTCTTGCCTAAGTTTCCTTAATTTCTCCATCTATTCTCTCCCCATGGAGGGTGCTGATCTAATTTACCATCCAACACAGGGCCACGTTGAGAGAGCTAAGATGCTGACCCAGGCCATACGTACTACAGGACCACAGATGTATTTCGAGGTGACCACATCCTACCTGGCAAAGATTCTGAAATCTTTCTCTATATACTCAGGACTCACATACTCAGTAATCAACTTAACACTCCTACTCGGATTCAAATAAGCACCTCAACTGTAACATAAGCAAAACAGAATTCTTGAATTTATTTCTGCACACCTGTTCCTTCTTAGTCTTCCCTATCCTAGTAAATGGCCCCATCCTTTACCCAGTATTCATAAAGCAGGCATTCCCTTTGATTTCTCATCCCTTCCCCCCAATATCCAATTCATTAGCAAGTCCTGTTGACTCCACTTCCATCTTGGATAAAGCCACCACCCCCCCTTGGCCAGATGCTGCAAGAACATCTTACCTGGTCCCCCTTCTTTGATTGTTGTCTTTCTATGAACTATTCCCCATACTTTGAATAGAGTGCATGCTCTCTGATGCCCAAGTCGGCCCGCATGGTGGCCCTCTCCCACCTCACTAGTCCCACTTCCCCCCCGCCCATCTCCTTCACCCTGCTCCAGTCTCACCAGCCTTCTCAGGGCTTGGCAGTGGCCCTTCCACATCCTGCAAGCTCTGATCCTCAGTGGCTAGCTTCTCCTTGACATCTAGAGCTCTGCTTAAATCATAACTTTCTCACCTGGGGTTTCTCATCCGAACCGCAGAACCCAGCACATGATTTCACTAACTTTCTCCCCCAGACTTTCTCAAGGACTGCATATTACTCGTACCATTCTTGAGTCACAAAAGAGAAAAGGGTTACTTACATCCAAAGTACGCCTTAGAGCAGTTGGCCTTAATTCTCTATTGAAAAGGGCAACACGTGCCTCCTTATCACTTGTCAGTCTTCTAAAAGTGGTGATCATTAAGTGGTATCTTTCCTCATTTATCTACTTATTTGTTTATTCCCTATCTCTTCTGCCTGACTGTAAACTCCTTTGAGTAAGATGCTATGGTGAGCGCTGGGAATTGTGTAAGACTGTTGAATCACAGACCTGTACCTCTGAAACAAATAATACGTTATATGTTTAAAAAAAAAGAAGAAGAAGAAGAAGATAGCAGGGGGGAAGAATGAAGGGGGGGAAATCAGAGGGGGAGATGAACCATGAAAGATGATGGACACGGAAAAACAAACTGAGGGTTCTAGAGGGGAGGGATTAGCCTGGTGATGGGTATTAAAGAAGGCACGTTCTGCATGGAGCACTGGGTGTTATACGCAAACAATGAATCATGGACCACTACCTCACAAACTAATGATGTAGTGTATGGTGATTAACATAACATGATAAAAAAAATGAAAAAAAAAGATTACATCCATTTTCTTTGCTGATACATACTATGCATTCAGCATTTGCTGGAGGTAAGAACAGTGGTACAATGAACTAAGAGGGAGAACCTAGGATGAAGATTCCTCTTGAATCCTTTCTAAGGTTGGCCTTCCCTCCAATTTCTTCCTCTTTTTTAAATATTATACCAGGCTTGTATTTCCTTGATATTCCTCACCACAACTTGTAATTATTTCATTGTTATATGGGCTTCCTGTCTCTCTCCACTCCCTAGAATGTGAGCTCCGTATAATAGACCATATCTGACTGACTACCCTGTGTATCCCCCTGTCTTACCTAATGCCTAGCACACAGCAGTTTTATTGTGTAAATAAATGAAAAGGAGGGCAAGTCTCTGCATAAAGAGACTTGGGTCCAGGATGAACTTAGATCAATCTTCCATAGAACTTTGAGCTTGTTACTAAGCCTGTTCATGTGTCAGATTTCCCCATCTGTAAAACGAATACCCATTAAGACCCACCTTAAATAGCACAGGGGATAAATCATTCTACATGTAACTGTTATGGGCTGTCTTAGTTTGAGTTCCCAGAAACGGTCTCTGAAACAAGGATACCAGTGCAACTGATTTATTTGACAAGGAAAGGGACACAGTGGAAGAGTAGGGAAATAGAAGAGAGCCATCAGTGTGGGCAACTGAGCTTGATCCCACTGAGCAAACCAGGAGACGACGCAGAGCATGTACCTCAGCTTGATCCCACTAAAGGGAAAGGGAGCTGGGGTATTTATACACCCGTCAACCTTTGTTGGAGAGCTGTTCTCCTGGGCCATTCATATCCTGGCACTCCAGGTGCCATGAGGATGGCAAATCAATCTGTAAGAGAAAGCCCTCAGACAGAGAAATGCAGGAGCTGCAGCTGGAAATGGGTCCAGTGTCACTGTAGTCATAGGTGATGGGATATGGAAAGGTGCAGGGAGAGGTTTCCAAAACTTCTTCCCCGGTGACTACTGTTTGCCAGCAATGGCCCAGCATCTACCATAGTAACCTACATTTAGCAGATACTTGCTTTTGTTCATGGAGCCTCTGAAATGTTGTGCAAACTATGGATAATTGCACATTTTTATAAGGGAAAAGATGCTAAATTTTAATCATATATTTAAAAACAAATCCATGATCCCAGAGAGTTAAGGGCTACTGGTCTATGAATCTCTACGGCCTGAGGCTTGTCCCTTTTCTATTCATCCACTTGCAAATATTTTTCAGTCATCAGAGAGTACACCCACTGATGACCTCACAGCGATCTCCAGGAGGCTGAAGATTCTCCCCACCCACGAGAGAGAAGATTTGAGCCAACTCCCGCAGTTTTCCAAGGGGAAGAGGTGTGGTCTGGCACACGTCATGTCCACATGTAAAATGACGACAATAATGTCTACCTCATAAGGCTGCTGGAAGAATTTAGTGGCATATAATATATGCAACAGATTTAAGTCTCTAACATAAGCCCTGGCACCTAGGCTCCTAGAGGGCAAACACAAAGACCACACTTTTATTCTTCATTTGGGCACCTAGGATCATTGGACACATAAATACATGCTGGGCTGACATTTTAAACAGAGGGAAAATGAGTGACAGGGTGAGCAGGCATCTGGACTACAGTGATTTCCGGTCTCTTGGATATTTCCAGAGAGGCCATTTAGAGCCAATGACACAGAGAGTGCATTTATTGCATTCAGCAGGCTGGTGTCATTGGGATCGGACTCTCCGAGTGCTTACATGACCTTGTGAGAATGGAGACAGCTGCACAGTCAGAATAAGAAGGTGCTTCAGATGCATTTCCAAATATAACCTTGATGCAGGAGGTGGGTCTCCTAGAAATGGGTCTCCTGACATTTGCGTACAGGATGCCAAGTCAACCTGTTTAGTTGAATAGATTTCAACCTTAGGTACATTATTAAAAAAAAAAAAAGTGGCTTGGCTGGTACATTTCTGCTCTGTCTGCATGTTGGGCAAAGAGCCACCTAGAGAAAGTAAATGAAATCATAGCTTCATAGATCTCTGGGCTAGCAGTATTTTCAAAGAACCGCCTAGAAGCATTGCTATAGTCTAGAAAAGCATCTGTTTCGGTTACCAGAAGGCCTGGGCGCAAATTCTGGCCTTATACTGATGACATGGGAAGCATTAGACCCAGTTGCCCTAAGCCTCCTCGTTTCACCCAGAAAGCAAATCCAGGTTGCGAAGGTGAGCAACGTGCGCGCATGCGCAGATGTGTGTGCGGGTGCAGGTTGCTGTTGGAAGCATCTAGCCCAGCCCTTTGAGATTTCACAGATAAGTCCAGTGAGGATAGGAGGAGTTAAGCTAATTGCCTCGCTCATGTTTGTAAGTAAGCAAATAGAGCAGAGGTCGGCAAACTACTGCCCACAGGCCAAATCCGGTCCGCCTGCCCGTTTTTGTAAATGACGTTTTATTGGCTGTCAGCCACGCCCATTCATTTCCGTCATGTCTAAGGCTGCTTTTATGTTACAGCCACAGAGTTGAGTAGTTGTGACAGAGACCAGATGGGCCACAAGCCTGATATATTTACTATCCAACCCTTTACAGAAAATGTTTGTTGACCTCGGAAACACAAGATAAGGGACATTCTGTGAGCTTCTGTCTCTGCACCAGTCTTTAATGACTACATCTTCCAAAGCTAAGAACTTTTCTTTCCCACTATGAAGGGAAATAGTAACAAGAGGTGACCTTGAAGGAGTCTCAGGCTTTCCTCACTCTTCCTCCCCACATTTTTCCTTCTCATCCATCTGCCCATCCCCTTCTAGGGACGATTTTCTCTTTTCCGTGTAGGGGGCTGGTAAACAGATCAGGGCTGAGCTGCTCAAACCAGAGCATCCGATCCCCGCCCCCCGCCCCGCAACCGTGGTACAGTGTGAACGACCGGGACAGGGTACAACGGCCTGTCTCCTTGGAGTATCAATTTATAGAAAATTATGCAAAAATCTTTTTATAATAAAAACATAAGTTTTTAAAGAGGCACCATGGGACTGCAATAAATTTTCCAATCGGCTTTTGGTTCCCCTAATATTCACCTCTGGAGGAACATGCTTATCCTCCTCTCTGTTCGGATTTTTAGAAGGGAAGTTTGGCAAGTACACTCTTTGTCGGAGCCAGGCAGACCTGCGTTTGACTCTTCCTTCCATTCCTAACTGGCTGTGTGTCCCACATGCTCCGAGACACACCGCTTCCCCCTGCTGCAGTGGGGGCGGTGGCAGGGCGGGGGGGAAGATATCTTCCTGGGGAAGTAGGGGGATGAGTGAAAACAGACAATTCAGACAATTTCTATCAATGGTTCTCAAACCTGACTGCATCTGAAAACCACTTGAAGAACTTTCTGGATGCCCAAGCCCCACCTTCAGACCAGTGAAGCCAGAACGGGGGTTACAGGCTCGCACTGGCACTTTTGCAGTCACTCCAGGGAATTCTATCATGCAGCTTGGGGTATGAAAACTGATGTGTATGGAAGTGTCAGCATGGTGCTGACTCATAATTGGCCGCCAGTAAATGGTAGTTTAAGTGACGGTGGGCAAGTAGCCCTCACCTAAAACCGCCATTCTTCTGCAAGCTCCGGCTTACCCTGGTGTGGCAAAGAGCCTGAGGGGAACATGTCACCCCACCCACATAATATATTTGCATTGCAGAGCCTAATGGTGCCTTTAAATCACATCATGGAGACAGCTTCTGACTCCATCTGATGCGAGCCTCGGGTCTAAGGTGATTGCTGGTGTCAGTCTCTCTGGGGTTGGACCCTAATGCACGTTAATGCACAGGAACGCATGTCCTTAAGGGACCTGACAAACACTTCCTGCCCTTTGGGGGGCCCCCAACAACCTATGAGATGCTCTGAAAACACTCTGGAGCTCATCAAACCTACCCCCTTGCTCCACCTGCTTGCTACAGACATGGAGCAAGTTTGCGTGTGTACGTGTGTGCGCGTGCATGTGTACATGTGTGTGCGTGCGTGTGTACATGTGTGTGCGTGCGTGTGTTAATTGAAGGAGTCCTGACCTTGGAGTCAGAGAGCAGAGGTCTGGCTTCTATCCCATCTCGTCCTAGCTTGGGTTCCCAAATGAAGAGCCTGAGTCAGAGTTTGCAGTGAGGTGGTTTATTTGGGAGGGCACCCCAAGGAACAGGAGTGAAGCACCAGTGAGCGAAAGCAGAACGTGAACATAACATATATTTGCTATCAATTTGGTCAGCACTGGGAGTGACTGTGGCTTAGTCTCTCCCCCACGTGAACTATGTCTCAGAACCATCTACTTGGGGGGCAGAGGGATGAAAAGAGGACAATTTCTGCAACAGTTCCAGCCCCTCTTCGGTGAGAAGGGCCCCTCCAGTGTGAACCTCTCCTATAGTCCTTAAAAGCTGAGCAAAGGTCTACGGCAAGCCAGAGAAACCCCAATCCAAAGGACCGCCACCGCATAAAAGCTGTAGAAACTGAGTGGAACTGTGCGCACAGAATATGGGCCTGGGAAACGGTGTAAAAAGGGGCTTGATACACAGCTTGCCCGCCTACTCCCCGCCACAGCAGATGACACAGGCCTGAACTAAGTACTGTAGGACCTAGCACCGCGTGGATGTGGATGTGCGTGACCTCCTTCAGGTCTCCCCAAGCCCCAGGAGGCTGGCATCTTTCTTCTTCTTTTTTTTTTTTTTTAAGATTTTATTTATTTATTTGACACAGAGAGAGGAAGAGCAGGAACACAAGCAGAGGGAGAGGGAGAGGGAGAAGCAGGCTCCCCGCGGAGCAGGGAGCCCGATGCGGGGCTCGATCCCCGGACCCTGGGATCATGACCTGAGCCGAAGGCAGACGCTTAACGACTGAGCCACCCAGGCGCCCAAGGAGGCTGGCATCTTTCTCTTCAACTTACAAGAGGAGAAAGCTGGACCTCAGAGACATCAGGTGAACTAAAAGAGCCCAACAGACTCTCAGACCTGGACTACCCACCTCGGAGTCCTCTGCTCTTCATCACTGAACTGGGAGATGGGGATTCTGGACACAAGTCATTGTCATCTTCCTGATTCTTGGGGTCCTTGTCTGTAAGATCATGTCAATGACCTCTGCCTCCTTTCTGGGCTGTAATGCAGACAAAATGACAAATGTGCGTAAACTACAAAGACATACACGAGGATTTGATTTTATTTTTTCAAAAGGCAGGAAACAAACAAACATCATAGCACAGTCTCAGTAGCAGAGAATGGGATGAACAGGTTTCAAAGCCACATCCATGACGGGTGGCCCTGCTTGAACAGACAGGCTGCCACAGCACGCAGGAGCTGAGGCAGGTTCTTCCTGGTTTGGGGACCGCCTTTCTCCAGGGTACAAAGAAACAGCTCAGTAACAGGGGGCAGAAGGACAGTTGCTGGGTGTGCCTCTGGTTGTCCCAGAGAAACAAAAGTTAAGAACTCCAATTCTCATATGATGTGAAGCAGCTTTGCAATTGAAAGAGAGAGCAATCTGCCCGGAGCAATTATGTTTTCATTATTATTCCCTAGCTGTTGTGTCACAAATCACATTTTCCATCCTGGGGCATGTTGGTGCAGAGCTGGTGATTGCAGTTCCTATCATTCTACCAGCTGACTGCTCCAGCCTGGCCCTGGGAGCAGCAAGCCGGTGGCTCATTAACCGCAATACCTGCACACAGACTGCAAACCCATTAGAGCAGATGCTGTGTGTTTAAGGAAATTTTCCCCATTTGAAAATGACTACAAAGTCCTTTTGACTCTCAAACCCCTTTTGGGGTTTTTCTAGAAAGAAAACCCGTGAAATCCTTGAAGATTTTCCTGTCGACCTGCTCTGCAGCTCAGATGAGAGTGCTGATGCTGGGTGTAGCTTTGACTTGCAGGCACAAACGCAAACACACCCAGGCGCCCCAGGCTTTAACATATGGGGATTTAAAGTGCCAGCCTCTCGCGCGCCGGAGCGCTGCAAGGCTCATGCTGCCATCAAGTGGTTGGAGGAGGAACTGCACCGGGGACGGAATCGGCCAAATTTGATATGGAGGATTTGTCTTTTTTTCCTTCCCATCCCTTCCCTTCGCTTCCCTTCCCTCCCCTTCCCTCCCCTCCCCTCCCCTCCCCTCTCCTCCCTTTTTCCTTCCCTTTTTCCTTTACTTCCCTTTCTCCTTTCCTTTCCTTTCTCCTTTCCTTTCCTTCCTTCCTCCCTCCCTCCCTCCCTGTCTCCCTTCCTCCCTTCCTTCCCTTGCCTTCCTGCCAGCCTTCCTCCCAACCCACCTTTCCTTCCTCCGTTCTTCCTCCTGTCTCTTCCTTCTTTCCTTCCTCCTTTCTTACACTATGACGAATATTGGGATACAGAAATGCATCTGAGAGCTCCAGCTTTCAAGTAGTCAGGTGAAAGAGAAGAGGAAAAGCAGAAGGGAAATTGTTGAGTTCTGCTTAACTGCCCCTTTTCCTGGGCTCCTGGGGCTTCCCGTGTATTAACACAGGTGCTTCTCACAAAAGCCCAGGGTAGGAGCCCTGTTATTGACAAAGAGTTGTCAGATGAATCTGGCCATTCAACACAGTCTCATAAAATGGGTTAGGTGAATTCAATGTCAAAATCACACCACTCGTATTTAAGAAGAGCCGATTCCCACGGAACAGAACATCATAAGCTATAATGGGGGGGGGCACAGAAGAATTATGCTTTTGTTTAGTTAGTGCTTTGAACAAAAAAATTTTATTTTGCCCCCATAAAAGGTCTTAAACTATGTCCTTATCTATTATTCTCTTAGATTGTTTGTTTTCTAATTCTTAATTTGTAGAGGGTCTTTGTATCCTGGAGATATCCTTTTGTGTTTTATATGAGTTGCAAACACTTCCTTATAGTCAGTTATTTACCTTCTTTCTTTACGGAGTCTCTTAACAATTGTTTTAATTATTAATATTAGTTTTTAACATAACCAAAACTGCTAATTTTTTTTTCCTTTATAAACTCCTTCTGGGTTTCCTTTCCTGCTCAGAAAGGCCTCTTCCACCTCAAAGTATGAAGACAGTCTTTATTTTTTAACAATGATTTTGTTATTTTATTTTTATGTTTATATTTATGTTAATTTATTTTTATGCTCCTTTTAAGGTAGGCTAACTTCATTTTCATCCAAATGTGAACTCAATTGTCCCTGCACCATTAAAAAAATCTGTTTTTTTTCTGCACTGGAGCTGAAATGGTACATTTAATCCTAGAATAAGTGCCCCTATCTATAAACCTACCTGGTTTACCAACATAATTAGACTTCTCTGCTACCATACTGTTTTCATCTGGTAGCACCAGCCACCCCTTACTATTTTTCTTTTGCAAAATATTCTTAGCCTTTTTTTTGAGAGAGAGAGTGTGCATAGGGGGAGGGACACAGGGAGAGAGAGAATCTCAAGCAGCCTCCATGCCCAGCACAGTGCCAGACACGGGACTCAATCCCACGACCCTGAGATCATGACCTAAGCCGAGATCAAGAGTCGGATGCTTAACAGCCTGAGCCACCCAGGAATCCCAATTCTTAGCCATTCTTAAACACGAACTTCTACATCAGAAACGTATACATTGTCTGAATTTGTATAGTAAACAAACATTACTTTTGTTCATGAAAACAGGTTTCAATTCTGTATCTTGCAGAGCTTACATTGTTTCTTTGGACACCGGGCTGCCTTACATCTTGGTTCCTGCCCTGGGAACAGCTGAGCCTATCTCTCAGCCTGCCAGAGGGCATCTGACTGGTCAAGGTCTCTTTTCCTGTTGCCAGTGGAGGGGTCCCAGGTAGTAGAAACATGCTGCCAGGGGTCTACCCCGACTAGTGAGCAGCGGTTGTTCTCAGTAAATGGGGGTGGCTGTAAGATAAGCAGAACCCCCGATGGTGTTTCCTATGTTCCTTCACCCCAAGTTCATTTAAAAAAGCATTTATTGGGGGCGCCTGGGTGGCTCAGTCATTAAGCGTCTGCCTTCGGCTCAGGTCATGATCCCGGGGTCCTGGGATCGAGTCCCACATCGGGCTCCCTGCTCAGCGGGAAGCCTGCTTCTCCCTCTCTCACTCCCTCTGCTGTGTTCCCTCTCTCGCTGTGTCTCTCTCTGTCAAATAAACAAAAATCTTAAAAAAAAAAAAAGAAAAAAGCATTTATTAATTGCTGCTTATATGGTAAGGCTTGGGACTAGGGAACAAAAACTAATTCTGTTACAGTCCTTGCATTCAAAGAGCTCATGGTCTAGCAGGGATGGATGGACCTACATGAGACAAAATAAGTGCCCTATCAGGCAAAAAAGTCTAATGGAGACAAATGGCCAGTGTCCTGGTGGCTTTAAGGGGGAGGAGCAACTCAGTCCCCCCAGGTGAATCAGAATGTGATTTGGAAGGAGTGCACGTCGTGAGGGGACCCCATCCTTGCTCAGCTCAGTGGTAGAAAGGCGTGTGATTATTCCTGTGCGTAGACGCGCTTGTGTGTGCACGCCCACGTGTGCGCACTGGCCTGGTCCTGCACAGCAGCCTAGCGAGAAGCCACAGAGCCTACAGGCTTGGGTGGAAGAGAAGGATTGAAGGATTTAGGAAGGAAGCAGCTCATACACATGTCATTCTTCTTCCCTGCCCTCCAGTGACAATACAGGCAAACACTTCACACAGCCTTTCCCAAAAGACAAAGTTCTCACTGTCCCAGGAAATGGGAGCTTACACCCTGAATAAAGACCCTGCTTCATACTCTGCCACCTTCTCCCGCCTCCCTCCTGACAGACAAACGCTGTTTGTTTGAAAGTTTATCTCCACTGGAGGTTTTCAGGAAGGGCCCCTTGACATTGCCGTAGATCCTGTGTTATGCCTCAGCTGTTTTTTGATGTTTGTTCACACAGATGAAGTCATGAAGATCACAATCTAGGGCAAGATGATATTTTCTGCGGTAATTATTGTTCTTGGAAATAGGAGACCAGAGCCTGAGAGAGCGAGAGGGATGGAAGAGATTAAGGCAGCCATCCAACACCTCACTGGGTTAACCCCTGAGGGAAAAGAGACCCAGAGAGGTGACGTGACTTGGCCAAGTTCACACAGCTACTTCGTTCTGCACAGATGCATCTGAGGAAAACTGTTGGAGGGACACTTCTTCATCCCATCAGCATGCAATTATATGGAGCTCTCCTTTTGACAGAATACTTCACTTCTCTTTTCCCAAATGTCAAGTCAGGGTTAGCTACAATTTTTTCTTTTTATGTGAAAGTTTGCAAATATGAAATTCCAGGCAGGAGTGTGGAATGCTTCTCAACCCATAAAGGATATACGTTCTTTTCTCTCAAAAAAAAGGCTTCACATGAGGAAAGGCTAATTAGTTGGGGAACGCTTGGTCCCCACTCCACAGGTCTCCCTGAAGAAAAATTTCCCCAAACACTCCCATCCCACCACCTACTGCTCCCCGTGCTGAGCCTCTAAATCAATCGAACTGGAAAGTCTGGGACAAAGCCTGGGGTTTCCGGAGCTCATCTTTCTCTCCCCTTTGACATCCTGTAACTGCTGGCTGAGGGCAGTTGAGCTCTCTGCCATGTCGAATAAGGTCCTACCCCAAAGAGGAACACGACTTTTCTAGCACATCAGTGGGAAAGCCAGCCTAATTCTGGGGAATAATTTTAGAAAGCCCAATGTTGCCTGAATCTCCAGTATTGTCTTTGTCAGTAAGAAAGCTGGCTTTTTGTTCTCCATCAACCAGCCCCACCCTCCCATCCCCCCGCCGCCTTGTGTCTCTTGTTGATTCAGAGCTCGGACAGGGAAAGGGGCTGTGGTGTGCTCAGCCCTTCCATCAGAGAACGTCCCTGTGCATTAGCAGTGGCTAATTTAAAGACTGAGAAGCTTCCTCGTGGTTTCTGCAAGTGTCAAGTTGGTCCACAATTTCATGTGAAATGTAAGTGCTTTTCTTCATCACAGTTGAAAGATGTTCCAAAACTCCATACTCTTTTTTTCCTCCACTTTGCTCTTTGGACAGAAGCAGAGCAGAACAGATCACTGATGAGCACTTAGCTCAGTGTTCAAATCCAGCCACTCAGGACAACAATGCAGGACCCAAGCAGAAGCAGGAGGTCTGGGGAGCTCACGGGCTTCTCCCGTTGACCCCTGCATTGTCTCCTCTGTCTTCCTCTGGCTCACAGAATCTAGATTCTCAGAGGTCCCTGCGTGCAAACCACTTTGAGGAATCTGAAACCCTGCCACAATACCCCCGACAAGAGTGTGTCCAGGCTTGGCTTCCCACTGCCAGGGAGCCAGGGTTTCATAAAACCAGAGGAAGCCCATTCTCTCTTTCAGAGAATCCATCTGCAAGGAAGTTTTGTTCTTCGTTTCCTCACGGCATTCTGAAAGTGGCCTTCCCGAACTCCATCTCGGTTCCACTCTTTGGGAGGCAACACTGCAACTCCAAAGTCTAAGATGCATATTTTTTATATTTTATCTCTGAACCCGGAGTGCCCCTTAGCTGAAGACGTCTTATGATGGTGCTTGGGGGGCAGCTACATGATTCCTTGTTGATTGTGCACCTTGGATCTGGGCTCTTCCTTCAGTCATCATCAGACCATTCAGGAGCCTTTGGAGTAAGGAACATAAGTCCACTTCACAACCTAAAAACCTTCACACTTGAAGCTTCCTGAAAATGACAAAGGCATGGGAAAAACAAACAAACAAAGAAAAACAAAACAAAAAAAACGTTCGGAAGGCATACTGGAAAAAATCCGGGAGGCAATATGGAAGCACTTTAAAGATTTTATTTATCTATTTATTTGAGAGAGCGAGAGCCCGTGCTCAGGAGCTAGGGGAGGAGAGGGACAAACAGACTCCGCAGCAGGGACCCTGACATGGGGCTCGATCCCAGGACGCTCAGATCATGACCTGAGCCGAAACCAAGACTTGGATGCTTAACCAACTGAGCCACCCAGGTGCCCTAATACTGAAGCACTTTAAACACTGCATTACAATGTTCTTATGAGGAGAATAAAATTGATGGCACAGTACAACAGAACTGCTTAACTGAAGTACCTAATACACTGAATGCAATAACTATTTAGGAAATGGACTGTTTGGTGGTTTAGGATGTGCTAGTAACTGCTAAACCTTTTCCACTTAATCCACATGGAAATCTAATGAGGTGGTAGGTACAGGTACACTACCCCCTATCCACAACTCTTGGGGCAAGATGCATTTATAAATTCATAGCTCTCTTAATTATTTCAGAAAGGTAATAGTTGTATTGAATATATGTTGTATTGAATCTGACCATTAGCAGGGCCTGGGATATTGTGCTTTAATCAAACACATTAATATTTTGCAGGGAAACACACGCATATTCACATAGAACGGGAGAGAGACAGCCATAACAAGCTCATTCCAGTTCAGGTCGAGTTTAGCTGTCAAATGAATCTGCCACGGGCTTATGAAAATATTTTCTGTTTTCAGGTATTTTTGGATTTCAGAAACGCAAATGAGACATTTTAGATTTGTATTCCTGTTTCCATTTTGCAAATAAAGAAACTGAAGCTTTGTAAGTATTTTCCCTGACACACATAGCTCAGAATTATGAAGTCGGGTGTGAGACACAGGTCACCCTACCTCCATAGTACATCATGCATCAGGGTCTTGACCATGATGGTTTGATGGTCTTCCGTGGAACAGCCATCTGTCAGATGGGCCCCGAGTCTTCTCTTCTGTAGACCGACCACCTGGGTATGACCATTGCCTCAAATCTTCTTGCTCTCCTTTGAACACACAAATGTTCCCCTCGGTCCCAACCACTGTAGCACGAACAATCTCACACCATGTAGAGGGAGACTTCTCTGCTTACAGAAGGATGGAGAGGTGTGGTGAGGGAGTCCACTCTCCAGCACACCAGCCACTCACTCAAAGAGTTTTTAAAAAATCAAAAAATGTTCTAAGCCAATGATGTGGCTTCTACTTTGATAATTCTCATAATTTTAGAGGGAGAGAGCCACCTTTGATCTAAATTCAGGTTTGAGAAACTTCCATCCAAGTTGTATTAAAACCATAATTCCTCATGTAACTTCCCCCTGGAGACCTTACAAATATCACAAGAATTTTAATAATAATAAAGTACGTATCTGAGTTGAATCCCAATCTTTCACTTCCTAGCTGGGTGATCCTGAGAAAATTACTTAACCCCTCTGTGCCTCAGGTTGTCCATCTAACAAATGAGAATAATACCATTTCCTACCTTGTAGAGTTGGTGTGAGAAAGAGATGATCTCCTACATGTAACCTCTTAAGCTAGTGTCTGGCCATGGTATGGACTCGATGAACATGAACTTTATCATCATCATCACGGACATATTTTAATATAGGAACCATGATATCCCAGAAAGGAAAAGGAGCAGAAAAAATTTATGAGCCAGATCTCTCTAGCTCTGAAGCTCAGGGTCTTAGGCTTTAGGCTGCCCTGCTTCACATGTCCAGTTGTGATGCCTGAAAACCAACCGTACCCCTGAAGTTCCTAGGCTCCTTCCAAAAACCACTCTGAGGAGCAAAACCATGTCTTTTCCTCTCTCAGAATTAGCGACTTGGTGCAAAACAAAACAAATATGCATGGCCAACTCCACAGAGTCTGCTTGGTAAATTATAATTCATTACATCTGCCTCAACATTATCATTATTAGGCTTTCCTATGGGTAAGAATTCATGTGGTGTTCTCTAAAGAAGCAAAAGTGACTCTAACAGTCTTGTACTCAAAGAGATCTCACCCTAGTAGAAGTTACAAAATCTACACAAATACATTAGAACATAGTACAACACATATATATATGTGTGTGTTATGTATATATGACAGACTCTTGACACTTTATGCTTAATAGTTATTTGCTATGTCTGAGTCTGCATTTATTTGTCGAAAGAGGATAATTTTTATTTATTGTCTCCTGTGGATTCTTAGATTTTTAGGAGTCATGACTTGCTCGTGTCTGTATCCGTATTGCCTATAAAATGAATGCTTGATGATGCGTGCATGCATGCATGAATGAATGACTTGTGTGGTCTGCAGGCTCTGAAGGAATACGAGTAGTTTCCATCTGTTGGTTTGTGCTCCCTAAAATGGCCTCTAGAGCACACTGGGAGCACCCCCACACTCAGTTTCCCAGCCATCTTTTTGCCACACCCAAGCGCCCTCATCTGGCCGTGCTGCGAAATGTTCCCTCAGGGGCTGCAGCAAGAGCTGATCTAAGACCTAAAGAAAAAAAAGATGATTTTTTTAAATTGCCTCGCCAAGATGGGAATGGGAAGTTGAAATAAAAGGAGCACGGCTTGTGAACGCATACTGCCTTAATAGCACAGGCAAGCCCTGGGGGTGATCTTGTTTTGGTAATTGGAGTGTAAATAAGTTCTGATTTCCCCTATAGTCTTAGAAGAAATTTAAGGGGATTCCCATTGAGCAACCTTTTAAATGTGTGTTCACACATTACCACCTTCAGGAAGCATTTCTTAGCTACTGCACACCTCCTCTGATGGGTCTCTCCTCTGAACTCCTAAGGTGGCAGTGTTGCCTAGTGGTCCTGTCTGGGTCATCCAGCTTCAAATCCCGCCTCTCTGTATACTAGCAATGTGACATTTTGCAATATCCCAAGCCCCTTTGAGTCTATACTGACTTACTGAAAAATGTGAATATCAATAGCACCTACCTCAAAGAGCTGTTTTAGAAATTAAGAGGTAGGCTTTGTGGAAAGTACTCAGCTTGTTGTTTGACAGCGTTGTCTTTAAAATATCTAAAACTATTTATTAGTATTATTTATTGCCTTGATAACTTGCATTGAATAATAGATGTTCCTTGGGTTGTAATTTAAATGTTTAATGCATGTTTGTTTTGTCTTTTTGATGGCAATAACTACATATTGGATTTGTGTTGTAGTCTTGAGTGATTAATATGTTTTTTAGCAAGATAGGTGAGTCTTGGCAAAATTGTGAATGAAGTAAGTGACAGCAAGCCATGTGGGACAGTGTCAAGAATATTTCTAAGGCCTCTTTTATCTTCTCTGACCAATGCCTCCCCAAGCTACCTCCTGCCCATCTCTTAGTAGAGTCTTCTCCCAGGTCCAGGGAATGAATTGGATCCTGTGAATACGGGATATTACCTGGCAAGGGGAAATTAAGGTTGCAGATGAAATAAAGTTTGCTAAAACCAGCTGATTTTATGATTGGGAGGATATCCTAGGATATCTGGGTGGCCCAATGTGATCTCACGGTCCTTAAATGGAGAAGAGGGAGGCAGAAGGATCAGAACCAGTAATACAGCACCAAAAAGACCCACTGGGCGATTGCTGCTTGGAAGGTGGAGGAAGGAGCCATGAGCCCAGGAACAGGCAGCCTCCAGAAGCTAGGAAAGGCAAAGAAACAGAATCTCCCCTAAAGCCTCCAAAAGGAACCTAGTCCTGTTGATAGCATTATTTTAGCCCAGGGAGGTCCATTTTGGACTTCTGATCTCCAAACTGTAAGATACTTGATTTGTGTTTTAAGCCACTGCGTGTGCAGTAATTTGTCCCAGCAGCAGTAGGAAATGAATGTACAAAGCCTTGAAGTCATATAATGCAGGAGCTCTCGGGAACAGTGTTCACTGTAGAGCCCATGCAGATGGCCTGGGATAGTAGAGCCAGACAGAGAGCGAGACCTGGCGAGTCAAGGAGGAGGAAGATGAGCAGAGCCGGAAGGGTGATCCTAAGCACTAAGACAGGATGACAGAATGAAACAGACAGTAAGAAGAACAAATGACAAAGTAAGGAGCTAGGAAGATCAACAGCAAGGTGGGATAGGATGTCAGGAGCAAGGGGTGTAAGGTTCAAGACTGGCACTGAGAACAGCGGCAGGGATGGGAGGCAGAAATGGTTGGCTGCATTATGACAGGGCAAGGATCCGCCTGCCATTTTATAGTTACGGCAGCTCTTTCATAGGAGGGGACCTGAAAATTCACCACGCTGGGAGCCATGGTTCCATGTACGATGTGTATCTGTAGCTCATACATCATCTTCCATGGCCCCTGATACCAAATCATCTCTGAATATAGGCTGATGAGTGGTGTGCCCGAAGACAGTGACAGTGGTCAGTTTGATGACCTCACGTGTGAGGTGTGGCATCTACTTGTGAAGGTACATATTTCTTTTCATCGTATTCTTGATATCTCACTTCATGAGAGGAAGCCAACACCAACCATACTCTATGATAATACAGTGTGATCTTAGAAAGTTCTACATTAACCAACAGAGAAAAAATAAGCTCTCCTTCCTTCCTTCATTTCTGTTGAGAGCCACATTCTAAAAGTCCCGAACACAGTAGAGAATGCAAATTCCACAGAGAGCATGGGCCCCAGGGAGATGGGAAGCATGGAAGGCGGTGAGGGCATATTTTGGTTTTCCAAGAGCAACTTCACAGTCTTCTCCCCTGTGTCCCTTGTCTTCTTTTCTGACTTTCCTTCATCTTTTTTGGCTCTCAAACAGAAAGCACTTCTCAGTGGGCAGCATGCGTGGGACAAGATGGTAGCATCAGGCCCCAGGAAATAGGCATAATTCTTGCCACATATGATTGGAGAAGAAAGGCAACTTTCCAGTGCAGTGTTTTCAATTACTGCCAACAATACCTAATGCTTAATACCAGAGAAAGGTACTAGGAATTTTATTTTTAAACTGGATGGGCTAAATAAATAAATAAAATAATAATATCAGGAGCAACTTGGAAACAGAGATAATGTACCTCACACTGGAATGCTATTTTATGACAGTTGCCTAAGGACATCCAGGCATACTATTAAAACCTGCATGTTGTATTCATTTAGACTGCAGAGAAAATGTGGGGCTGGCAGTTGAGCCCACAGGAGCTCTGGGTTCAGATTGCTTTCCAGCTGACTGTGCGTTCTTGGATAAGTCTCTTCCCCTCTCTGAAATAAGGTCTTTCGGCTCTGTGGCACCCAAGCCTCACTCCAGCAATAAGGCTCCGTATCTATTTTGCTCTAGCTAAAGGTCACTGTCGTTTTTCCAAGGATGTCTTCATGGGCCGGAAACTTTAGGACCAAAGCCAGTGTATCGTGGTGACAAAATGTTCTTGGCCATCTGGTGGGATGGACACAGAGCACAGAGAAGCAGAAAAGGGCTAAGGAGTTGTATCATGAACAGCAGTCTCTGGGTCTATTTACTAGCTCCCAAGGCTACTGCGGATCTCTTTCCCAAGATTCTAAGCCCCTCCCACTACCTTCCTTTTTTTTTTTTTTTTTTGGATTGCATTTATTTATTTATTTGAGAGAGAGAGAGAGAGAGAGAGCGCGCATGAGCAGGGGGAGTAGCAGAGGGGGAGGGACAAGCAGACTCCATGTTCAGTGCCGAGCCCAACACCAGGCTTGATCTCACGACTCTGAGATCATGACCTGAACCGAAATCAAGAGTTGGACACTCAACCGACTGAGCCACCCAGAGGCCCCCTGACCACTCCCTTCTTAAAAAAAAAAAAACAAAAAAACTCAACTCCGGTTCAGGCATTAGAATGAGTCAGGCAGTCATGCAGTATTATAAGTGCAAGAACCTTACAGGTAATTTACATCAAACCACACTGCTTCTTCCCGATATTCAGCACACTCACTTATATACGAGGACACCCACATCTCAAGAGAAGAATCTGGCCCATGACTCCATTCCCATTAAGCAGCAGAGCTGGACTTGAATGCACGTAGCTCCCCCAGTAGGCTCCTGCTCTTTCTGTCCCTGCAAAAACTATTTTTTTAAAGATTTTATTTATTTGAGAGAGAGAGAGAGAGAGAGAGAGAGAGGACAAGCAGGGAGGAGGGGCAGAGGGAGAGGGAGAAGTAGACTTCCTGCTGAGCAGGGAAGCCCTACGTGGGACTAAATTCCAGGACCCTGAGATCATGACCTGAGCCGAAGGCAGATGCTTAATCGACTGAGCCACCCAGGTGCCCCCCGGCAAAGATTATTCCTTACTCGAGTCACTATCTTTGACTAGAATGCAGCCCAAGGAAGTCCCATAAGCCATCACTTTCCAAAGGGTCATCTGTGATCCAGCAGCAGCAACATCAGCTGGAAACTTGTTACAAACGCAGAATCTCAGGTCCCTCTCCAGACCCACTCAATTAGATTCCACCTTTGTGGTAAGACCCCCAGGTAGTTGCTGTGCACATTACAGTTTGAGAAGCACCAACATAAACGGCCTTTAATTCAGGACAAACATCACGGTTCTCCACCATCCCTCTAGCTCAGCCCTCCCATACTGGGAATTATTACAGTTCAGAGTGGCCCGAGAGGACCATCATGGTTACTTATAAATCAGCACTAGCAAGTGGATCTTTAGTCCTCTACACAGAAAGCTGTGACCTCTGGGGCTCCTGGGTGGCTCAGTCGTTAAGTGTCTGCCTTCGGCTCAGGTCATGGTCCCAGGGTGCTGGGATCGAGTCCCGCAACGGGCTCCCTGCTCCGCGGGAAGCCTGCTTCTCCCTCTCCCACTCCCCCTGCTTGTGTTCCCTCTCTCGCTGTGTCTCTCTCTGTCAAATAGATAAATAAATAAATCTTAAAAAAAAGAAAAGAAAAGAAAGCTACGACCTCCATGGGAGAGGGCTTCATGATTTTCCATCTCCACTTGGGAATCAACACCCATTCTGGTATCTAGGAAAAAAGGAGGAGACGTCTTTTTAAATTATTATTAAACTATCAGGGCGCCTGGGTGGCTCAGTCGTTAAGCATCTGCCTTTGGCTCAGGTCATGATCCCAGGATCCTGGGATCGAGCCCCGCGTTGGGCTAAAAAAAATAAAAAATAAAATAAAATACCAGATGACTGTGACTCTTTTGTTAACTTCTGCTTCCTTGGCTTTGGTTTCATGAAACCAAAGCTCCTATTTACGTAGGATTTACATAAGGTTCATTGTTCTTTCCATGGCAAAAAGAAGCAGCCTGGGGAAGAAAAAAAGAGCAAGAGCACGGGGCCCAGAGTCCCCAGAGCTGGGTTTCAATACTACCTCAACTATTCAATAGCTGTGTGACCCAGGACAGAGCAGTTTACCTCTCTGAAACTTAACTTTCCTTGTCAGTAGAATTGTTATGCCAATAATAACTAACTAAGGAGAGGCCAGAGAGCTTATCTATATGAAAGTTCCCATCACGTGGCAAGCATTCAGTAGGATGCAGAGCTGTGTGATTCAGAAAGGTAGTAACTGGAGCAGGCAATAAATACTTCATGAGTATCCACAATGTGCAGAGACACTGAATACAACAGCAAATGAGACAGATATAGGATCTGCCCCGACAGAACCACCGTCCATTGAGAAAGTAAGACAGAAAATGACCAAGTGCTTGCTGTGTGCGAGGCACTGTTCTGAGAACTATACATAGAACAACTGATTTAACCAGCACTGCTATCCTGTGAATACTGGGTACTGTCACTAGCCCATTCTACAGATGAGGAAACCGAAGCACACAGTGGTTAAGTAGCCTTGCCAAGACATATTCAGCTAGTAAGTAGGAGATCCCAGGATACGAACTCAGACAGGTCAGTTCTAGAGCCCATGTACTTAAGCTCTGTGTTAATCTGCTTCACCATATGTAGCAACTAAATATATATAAATACATGCTGAAAAAGCAGATGGCCAGAGAATTAGGGGAGTGTGCCAGGGGGACTTGACCTAGTCTGAAGAGTCAGAGAAGGATCTCTGAGGAGATGATAAGGATGAGGAGAAGGAAGTGATGAGAGCCCAAGTAAAAGAGGGAAAAATCATCCAGCAGGGCAACAACAGGGCTGGAGACCTGGACTGGACTCAGAGACTGGTTACTTGAACACAGGTGACAGATAGGGCTTGATTCCTGGGGAAGACTGCAGCTCCAAACAAACAAATAAACCCACAAATACTCTTGCAAATCAACCTTTTGAGCGCCACTCTGCCAGATAGGCATTCCCAGGGCTCAGTCTTGGCTAGTGTCTACACCTAGCATTTTCAGAGATGAAAAAGGAAGGACAGATGAGCTGGTAAGGAGAAGCAGCAAGACTGAGGGCTTTGGCATGGAGTCTGGCCATGGAGCCCCTGACTTCTTCCTGCTCCACCTTGAGAAGATAATTTGAAAGAGCTTCCTAAACTTCCATTTCCTCATCTGGACAGTGGAAAATGTCCTTACTTATAAGAAATAAGTATGGAACCTACTTCTGATTGTGGTGGTGACGTTTAGGTAAGCTGTGTGTGTGTGGTGCCTAAGATGTGGTATGTGCTCGAGGGATGTTTTCTTGCTTCCCTCCTCGCTGTTCAAAGTTAGAAGCTGTGCAGGGAAATAAGATGCAGTCTCCAGCATCCAGGTCCCCTCACGCATCCTCGGATGCTTTAGCCGATATGGAGTTAGCAAGTTCTGTCACAGAGCCCTCATGAGACTGTTTTAAAAAATGTATTCATTTCTTTAAGATCCTTCAGAGAAAGCAAAGCTCCAATTTTGAAGAAAACATCCAAATGCCCCCTTGATAGTCTTCCTTACAAAAAAACTAACAGAAAATGAAATGGGCAATCAAATTATAAGAGGGCAGCTAATACAATTAACAGGATTTTTTTTTTTCTAGCAGTACACAGAAAAGAAATATGTATGACTTCAACCCCAAAGGCCAGAGGGAGAAATCTGGGGTCGAAAAGGCAGAACTTCAGGACTGGAGATCAACCTGAAGAGCATTAGTCAAGCCCCCCATTTTCCAGCAAACATGAGTGATTTTTAAAGCTGAAGTAAAGGTCACTTGGGATTATTGGCAGAATGAGGACTTGAACTTGGGCCCCCTGGAGCAATCAAGAGGCAGCGTATATCGTGCCAACAGCACTGAGCAGCTAAGGAGATTCGCTGCTCAACACAAATCATTCAAGTTCCAACGTTTATGCGGAATGCTGTGGATAGGTGACAACCCAGGGAACTTATCCTTCTCTGGAGAGGGAAAATGGAATTAAAACTGCTATAAAACAGCAGAGCCTTGATTCAACAAATTTTAGAACATATTCTCTTTCCAAATAAGTGTACTAATTCTCATTGACCCCTTTGTGGGAAGTTGGTAAAGTTTGCTTAGATTTGCATGTGATTTCCATACTGGTCACTCAGTTCCAAACTCACCTCGATGGGTAATCACCGGCCTGTTCCTGTTTCAGTTCTTGGTCCTTAAGCAAGACTGTCCAGTGCTTTGGCCTCTGCCAGGCAAAGTCATCACCCAAGGAAAGCAGGGCCATTTGCCATCTTCCCTCCTAATCCTGATGCCCTTCAGATGCCTTTCAGAAAAGCCACAAAAGACTCCCCAGTGCAGTAATGCACTGTGCGGTCTGAACAAATCAGCTATGAAAGATGTGGGCTGGGCATTACATGCCACTAGGAAATTACTGTTAATTTTGATGGGTATGATAATTGTATTCTTATTATGTAAGATAATAGCCTAATACTTTTTACAGTTGCATTCTGAAATATTTGGGAGTAAATGATGTCTGTAATTTGCTTTAAAATATAAACTTCTTTAAAATACTATGCAAATATTAAAAAAAAGGGATAACGTAAATGCAGCAAAATGTTAGGAAGGGTTAAAGCCAGGTATTAGCAGCCATTATAATGTAATCTTTACTTTTCTGTATATAAACATTTGAACACTAGAAATTAAAAAAAAAAACTAAATAAAGTTATTCTGTTAGGATTAGAAAAAGAGCTATGGAACTTGACCTCTTGTTATACTGTTTGACCTCCCAAATGTCAACTGCATAGGTAGATGCTATGAGACAGAAGGCAAGAACTCCTTTCTTTTATGTAAAAAGTGCACACAGGTAACTCACACGTGATATTTTCTCATTGCAAAAACATCCAACCATCAAGAAATATAAGGACTAACGAGTGAAAGTCCCTCTCCGGATTGTCCTCTCTTTGTCACCTTCCCATCATCAGCAGTTTAGTGCAAGTAAGTAGGAAAATGGATTTGTGTTCTTGGGGAAAACTCAATGGCAATGGCAAAATCATCCAGGACAAAAATGATGAAAGCACAGCCATGGGGTGGGACAGAATGAGAGGAAATGCTTTCTGATTCGTTGAAAAGCTGGGTGCAGGTATACTATTTTTGGAAAGACACCAAGGTGCTCATTGTGCTTTCTCCCCAGTAGGAGAACATGGCGTCCCTAAAACTGAGTTCAGTTCATGTCATCCAGGAGAGCCTGAAGGTCTGCAAACTCTCCCTTACATCAAGATGCCCAGGTTGGTAAGGTATGTCCTTCTCTCACAGTGAACATTCTCAACACTTTTTCAACATGGTGTGCCCTACCTGGGAGGAGTGTGTCACCCTCAGCCTTGGATCCAATGAGGATCCAAGGGTCCACAGTGACATGAAAGTCATGACAAGGTGAGCTACATGGGGTCATGCTTGCCTCCCTTACACTGCATATCCTTGGTTAAATGAAGCAGGAACTTAGGATAAATGTATAGGTATTACCTGTTTTTACTAATCTGCAATCTGTTACCTATTGAAAAATCTGTAATCTCTCTATGGTCCTTTTTCTGTGTGCTTAACATATATGCTTAATAATAGTAATAGTAATCACATAATAAGCCCTTGGAGGATAGCAAGATTCTAAGCACTTTGTACATATTAAATTATTTAATACTTAAAACATTCCTCTAAGGTATATACTATTTTTATCCCCATTTTACAAATGGAGAAACTGATGCCAGGGCAGTTAAATAACTTATCCAAACTCACCCAGTTAGAAAGTTAGTAGCACTGGGATTTCAACCCAGGTCTTCTGACTTCAGGGCATGCTCTCTTAACCATCACACTGTTCATTATCTCTGTGATTCACAAACCGTTTTGCTTTTAGCTTTGTTTTTCAAGAAAGGGATCATACTAGATGTGATTTACTTCATTTTCACTTCCAACTATGCCTTGGACTTTTTGATACATCAGTTCATAAAGATCTGCCTCATTTTTTTTAAACACTATCTTTCATGGATAGCACATAGATGTACAGAACCACATTCTAATTATTGTGCATTTACATTATTTCTGGTATCTTTTGTTATAAATAATGCTGCAAAGAACCACCTTGGACTTGTATTTTTAGGCATACATGTATTTCCATAGATTAGATTCTAGAAGGAAAATTGCTGGATCAAATGATATGCACATTTAAAATTTTCATAAACATTGAAATAAGATTTCTACTTTTCAACTTATAATAGTGGCCAGAAACCAAAAATCCATGACTTAGGAGGGAGGGTAAAGAAATGATATCAACATTAGGCATGTGGTTTATCAGTACAGTTGCTTTTTCCATCCCACATACCACAGCATAAAAACTGAGCCCCCAAAAGAACTGGATCACGGACAGACCTTATATCTAGGTGACTTTGGCCTACTATGCGAAAGGGCAAAAGGCCACACTAGAGAATATGGTAGCACTTTACAATCATAATAATAAAACCACGATACCAGTAACCATAATGGGCACCATTTATTGAGCATGTACCGAGTGCTAGAAACCCCTGAAGGGCATTCACTGCCTTGTGTAATCCTCCTAACAATCTACAGTCCCGTGAGTGCCCAGAGTCAACTGCAGGTGCCTTCTGATCACAGTTCAGTTCTCCCTTCCACAGGGAAGCCCTCAATGATGCGACCAGGTCAAATTCCCTTATAATATTCTCTCGTAGCCAAACACCTCGTCATTATAATGCTTTATGGAGTGGTAAGTTTATATCGAATAGTGTGATTCGTGGATTAACCTCTATTTCCCTTTCTAAACTCCACAAGGGCAGGGATGGTGAAAAATGAATGAGGAAGGAGCAAATGGAGCAGTGCATGAGTCACGGAGCACGAAGGCAGTGAAAGAAGCATTCATTCCGAGCAGGTATGCTGGAAGCTTCATGGAGGAGAGGACTCTGGAACCACAGCTTGAGCTAAATACTGATGGTCAATACCATATAGGCAGTTACAGATGGGGAAGTACATCCAGTCCAGAACATGTGATCAAGGGGATTGGGGTAAAAAAGTACAGAGCAAGTGTGTGAAACAAGAAAAGAAACAACATGGCTGGAACTTCCTGCTTTGTTTGTCTGGGTCCTCTAGCTGAAGGCAAAGGGTCAAATTCATTTGACCTATGCCTTACTTAGTAAGCTGTGTCATGTGTCATCCTCTCTTAACAGCATTAAGTATTTAAAAGAGAATGAAAAGCCATGACAGGCAGGAATTTCTAACACTGGAACACGAGGATGGGGGAAAACTTCTAAGACAGCAATCTTTACGGGCCCTGTAGACCATACTGTTGTGGATACTCACATCCTCCATCTATTAGCATACACTGTTCTTGCTGACCCTGGATCCAGGAAAATACCCTCTGGTATTTGAGCAGCTACAATGGGAAGTGTGTTACACCACACACATGGTGGTTTCAAGAGAATGTACAATTTTGGTATGATTCATACCCTTCTATTACCTGAAACTTGATGAAAGCAAATTTTTCACTAATAGCCATGCGCAGCAATGCCCATGTATAATGGCTTATACCTGAAGTGGCGAAGGAATCATCTACCCCAATCCCCAGCCCCCAGTCCCCTCAGAATGCTCAAGCTCATTTGGGTTTCAGGAGGAATTGCACTGTTACGGTCTGGTAGGAGACGCTGAGCAAACTGTTGGAAATGCTTCACATTGTATTGAAACAATGGACTGGCTCTCTTCTGGGGGGCATTGGTGTAGTTTCCAGAAATCGGATGAATCATTAGTCTCAACCAGGTAATTGTCATTCCCACTTGGCCGGGCTCCAGGTGACCTTTCTTAAAAGCTGCAGAAGAAATACGTGCTATAAATAGGAACATTTGAGAAGTATTTTCTGGAAGAAAAACTCTAGTGCATCAAGGTCTCCTTTTTGTCTTACTCATCTCTCTACCAAACAAAGAGTTCCTTCTGGGTCCTTCTTCTCTGAGATCTGTGAGTGTAATTAAATGAAGAGGAACAAGAAGGCCATGTTTTTTAGAGAAGGAAAAGAAAGTACTAGCCGTGTATATCATGGCTTTAGCCATGTATATCAGTTAGGAATGGTCTGGGTTGCAAATAAGAGAATATTGGTCTCTTATATGTATATATTTATAACATAAAAACTTCTCTTTCTTTAAGGCTTGGCTTAAGTCTTCTGAATGGTCTCCAGAAAGCTATTTCTGAAGATGTTAACCCACAGAAAACTGAATGTTTACTAGAAGCCAGCCATTAATACCATAGATGATTCTCACAACGACCCTGCCAAATAGTTAACATTCTGCATAACAGAGTAACTATTTTAGTGCCTTTTTTTTTTTAGAAGATTTTATTTATTTATTTGAGAGAGAGCATGAGAGAGAGAGAGCATGAGCAGAGGGAGGGGCAGAGGGAGAGGGAGAAGCAGACTGCCTGCTGCCTGCTGAGCAGGGAGCCTGATGCGGGACTCGATCCCAAGACCCTGGGATCATGACCTAGGCTGAAGGCAGACTCTTAATTGACTGAGCCACCCAGCTGCCCTAGAGTAACTTTGTTAGAGTCACTGTTTGAGCTCAAGTCTATCTGGAGCCCAAGACTTTCTCTCTTTTCCTTGTAACATATGTGCTTTTTTCTTCCTCTACTGAATTCCTCCGGCACTTACAGTGCTGCCAAAGCCAATGTCTTCTCCTGTAGTATTCTATGAATTATTGATTTGTGTAAATTATAGAAAAAGAATTCCACTTCCCAGGGGCTAATGGTCTTGGTTTAACCAGCCAAGCAAACTTTCCTCATAGGGTTTTATACACAGGGCCAAAAGACAAACTTCTCAGTGAGGACTTGCCTTTGGTACCTTTGCCTAATGAGGAATAAGGTATGTTTGCTAAAACCCTGCTACAGCTCACAAGCCTGGCTGGTTTAGCTGCTCTGGGGTGGGTCCTAGGTGGGGCCCAGACTAGCGTATTTTTGAAAACCTCCTTAAGTTTTCCCATGTAGCTCAGATTGCTGTTCTAAGATGACACTGAGACTCTGCATATTTACCTAGCACTTTGGGTGGTTCTAATGATCAGGCTAGTCTGTGTGAGACTGACCACATATATAACCTTTTTGAGAGAAAGGTAGGGACTCTTTCTTGGTTCTGGTCACGGTGGCGAATTTACCCTAGGCTTGAGCGTGCCAATGGGGTGTTAAGAGTTTTTGTAAAATATAAGAGTCGACATCTATAGAATCTCTACTGCAATGCAAGTCACTATAATAAGAACTTTAAATAGCCGATTGTTTTCTTCCTTATACTACTTTTTGAGCTAGATATTTGTATTACCCCATTTTTAGAGACAAGGAAAATTGCCTCAGGTCACATTGTTAGTAAATGGTGGAACTGGAGGTCCAATCCAGGAAGCCTGACCCTTGGTCTATGGTTTTAGCTCTATACAGCACTTCCTGCTCTGTGTCACACTGGAGCTCCTCAATGGCACTCTGTGTAAGTTCTATCCTCTCTACTGAGCCAGAACAGAGGAGGGGAAGTTAAAGCCCAGAATTAGTCTGGACCTCTGTCCTAGAGCAAGGGAGCCTGGTATAGAAGGAGAAACAAAGAGCCATTAAGATATGAGGGGACTAAAGATGCTATAAAGTCAAGCTAAAGAATCCTGCTACCATGTGTAAGACCTCACTCTAAGTGCAAGGACCCGATCTTCTTAGGCACAGACAACAGTTCTTTCTAGGCTGTATGACACAGTGGATTCACCTTAGACCTCAGAGTCTAACAGGGTTTACATATCTGCTCCAACATTTACAAGTCTCACAAGCAAATGCCTTTAAATTTCTAGCCTCAGTAGCCTCAGTTGTAAAGAGAATAAACTAAAGCCTTCTGCTTCACATGGTTCTGGGAATAAAAGATGGTAATAAACATGGTAACCTGTAAATAACTGTAAATACCTTCCTAGGCCTGTTTCCTAAGCAACCACCCATTAGTTCAGCCATCAGAGGGTTAAGAAAGCCAGCTTGAATGCAATCACAGGGTTGAGATATTTTATTTCCGAACAAAGGTTCTGTAATTTCAGCTTGGCTATGCCTATATCCAGCTCCTCATCCAAGCCTCACGGCTGCCTGTGGGACTTGTAAGCAGATCCAGAGCCTCACAGTAATACTCTTTGAAAAAGCACCGTGCTTTAATAAGTCACTTTTCTTTCCTCGGGCGAAGTTCAAATGAATTAGATTGTGAGGCACTTTATGCAAAATGTCTGACCTTCACTGGCTCTGATTTGCATTGTCATCTTTCCTTTATTCTTCTAAAGTGCCTTCATTTTGCATAATGTTATAATGTTATTCAGGCTTTGCAGTTAGCACTATTTCATTTCTCCAATTATAGCCATTTTAGGCAAAGCTATAGATAACCTTCAGAAACCCATGCCTGTGTGATATTTCATTCACAAGGAGGAAGCAAAGAAACCGGGCTTAAAAAAAAAAAAAAAAAAGAAAAGAAAAATACTAGAAAGCTCACTTGGGGTGGAAATTTAAAACTCCAAGACTAGATTTTCTTTCCCTTTTTGGGGATTAAGACAGAGTGTTGTCTGCGTACCATGAAAATCTCTGTATTACCAGTTAGTTATTATGGGCAAAGCTTACTATTGAAGCAGGGGCATTCACCTAAGCAGAAAAACCTAGTGTTATTGATGCATAATTTGAAGAGTCTCCCAACCTAAGATCTCTCTTCCATCTGTCCCAGTAGGTCCCACCCCATGGTGGGAAATGGCCGATCCTAAGGCCAAGGACCGGAATCAGTTAATGGACCAATGTCTATAGGAGACAGGACATAATGCATTGTTATCTGCCACTTGTTAGTCTAAATGAGATTCTGATCATTTCTTCTAATTTAAAGTTGGTTGGAGAAAGGCCAAGAACAGATTCTGAGAGACAGGGATGGAGCAGGAGTGAGATGAACCCAAACCAAATGTCAACCGTTTCATGCCTTTGCCAGGACATTGATTATAATTTGGATACGCTAAATAGTAGAAGGAAGCATTCATTTTTCATAACATTCATCAAATACCTACTATTCACCAGACATCAAGTTACATAGCAAATAATATACAATGTACTCACTTTTAACCGAACTTACCATCCTAGTCACAAGATTGTTGTGACTTAGGCAAATAATAGATGAATTATGGACCACCAGAGAGACTGAAGTTCTATAGTGGAATTAAACTTCAATGAACAAAGAATTTGTGGCTCTTTTATTTCTCTACTGTTACTTTACTCTTCTTCACATGAACCCCAATTTGCCAAATATCTTTAAATGTAGTCCATGCAAGTTGAAAAGTGAATCTAATCAGTTGCTAAATCATTCATTTATATTTAAGGCCATCTCCTTGAAATAACTGCTCTTTTCCCTGGTCTTCTCCCCACCCTTGCTCATTTCTGGCTATATGGCAGAATGGCTGACATGACCCTATGGAACTATGCGGGAGGCAATTCCCCAGGTCTGATATTTGAGTGTACGGTGGGCAGCGTTTTATCAGGTTTCCTTGGTTTTGCTTCATTCTTGGGTATGAGGGACATTGACACTAACATCTATGAATAATGAACTCGTCCGTAGAATTTTCTTAGCTCAGTGAGTCAGATGCCTTCATTCCATTTGCCCCGTAACAGTGTCTATTCTCAATGACACTACAGAATCTCTGAGTCTAGAATACTCTCTTCCTCCAGCCCTGGCCCAGGAAGCCATCGCTTGGCTTCTGTCGAAGGGTCTCCTCACTTGGCCCCATTACAGACCCAACGGCTCTAAACTTAGTGTTCTTTCTGCTGTACTAGAACCTAATGAATCTCAGGACTGCTGATAAAAACCCTCTTTATGCCAGACCATTCTCTCTCTCTCTCTTTTTTAATAAGATTTATTTGTTTATTTATTTATTTTTATGATGTTCTACCTACAATTAATAGACACTTATTTTTTATATTTTAATATATAGTCTGCCTTTCTTAATTGTCTTGATAAGTATTTTTTTAAAGATTTATTTAAAGAGAGCAAATGCGGGGGGTGGGGGGAGACACAGGGGGACATGGGGAGAGAAACTCCAAGCTGACTCCGTGCTGAGCACTGGAGCCCCCTGGGGGTTCAATCTCACAATCATCAGATCATGATTGGAGCTGCAGTTCACACCAGGCGACTTTCCACAGTTGTTTCAGTTATATTTGAGAGAGAGAGAAAGAGAAAGGGAGCACAAGTAAGGGGAGGGACAGTGGGAGAGAATCCTCAAGCAGACTCCTCGCTGAGCACGGAGCCCAATGCGGGGCTCAGTCCCACAGCCATGAGATCATGACCTGAGCCCGAAACCAAGAGTCAGATGCTTAACCGACTGAGCCATCCAGGCGGCGCCCCCAGACCATTCTCTTAAACCACATCCAACTTATTGGCTTGTGGTTGCTCCGCATTATGGTGTCTTCTTTGAGTCCTCAGCAGAGGCATGGACCAGGGCTCTCTGTCCTGCATAGTCCCTAAGATCTAGCCAGCACATCTCCTTCCACCTCCAGAGAAGGAGGCAGAGTTTTATTCCTGGCTGCCTTCCTCTCTCATCTCTGGCTTCCTTCTCAGTCCTCTGGGCTCAAAGAGAGGGAGTCTGTCCCTACACGGGATCCTCCTCCTCCCCAAGAGCACCCAACCCTCCCTCCCCCCATTCCCTGTGCAATACTAGCAAACATGATGTGGGGAGGCAGAAATATTAAACTAAAATCAACTAAGACATATCTAAAAATAACATCATTTTTATCCTTAAATATCCAGATTCTCAATCACCAACTAGCAGCAGCAATTTTCCTTCCCATTTTGCTGATAAGAAGAAAGACAAAAATGAAGACAGGTAGACATAAAACTGAGTGCATAGCAATCCAAATTGAATTCTGGCCTCAAGCGTCATTAGTGAGACCTCTGGGTGACTGATCTGCTATCATCTCCTCCAATCCAGTCTGTATCACTATCAGAGATGACAGGTTGCTTATCCATGTGTTTCTCTTCTGTGCCTCTCAATAGACTCAGAACTTGATGGAGGAAAAAGCAGTGCTTCAAATCCCCTTCATGATGGTTTTCAATATGGTCACTGCCAGTTTTTTTCTCTGTCTCTTCCCCATAGCCTATAGATTTGTGTAAGTTATAGACCATGTTCTTTCTCATTTTTGTATTTTGAGGATATAGCACATTATCTGGCCCAATAAATATCTTCAATGAGTGGAGGTGTGAATGAAAACTTTATACCACACTTACGGGCTCATAATATAGAACAGAATTGTCTGAGTAAATGAAGGAATGGCATATACTTGTACACTCTCTGTAACTAACTCTGATTCTTTGTCACATGATGCTTACCAACTTGAACAATCGGCACCTCACAATTTTGCTGCAGGCCTGAGGGTAAAGAGCCCTTGGCAGCAACTCCTCACTGCTTTGATGTTCCAATGCTTAAATTTGGCTGGGCTGCAGAGTTCTTCAACCCTATCAGCAAGCACTGAATCACCCACAAAGCACAGCATCAAAGCTGGGTGATACTATCCCTCTCACCCATGGCTTCTCTTTCTGCTTTTCTGCTCTCCCTTTAGAAACCAATCTGTCTCTTGCTGCATGTTAAACCATAATAGTATGTCATGCAGCCTTCCTTATCACTAACAAGCTGACACAGGCATTCAGGAAGCCCATGATGTCTACAGAAAAAGAAAACCACTTTTTTTTTTTTTTGGCTGAATATTTTTTTCCTCCAAACTCTTGTCTTCTTTCCCAGAAATTCAGCTGTGCTATTTTTAGCCTGAATTAGGTGTGTCTCTTTCCAGGAGATTTCTTTTCTGTAAGGAGTGATAAATACTTCAGAATATATCCTCAACTTTACCATATTAGCGATCACATTATTTATTAATTAGCCATCCCTATGGATTGGGTTGATATTTTGACAAAGGAAACACATGCTAATTTGCATGATTTTCATTTCTGGGCTTCTAGACCACCCCCATTTGTATAGGGAAGGAAAGCATCTGATGACCCCAGAAGGTTTCAAACTAATTTCCTTCACGAACTAATCATCTACTAGTACTGAGTGGGTACTCCAAACTCTCCTTCAGTAACTTTTTGCTATTTAACAAACAAGTCCATAATTTAGTAGCTTTAGAGGACAGCCACATATCATTTCTCATGAACTTGGAGGTTATCTGGGAAATTTTGCTGATCTGGGTTGAACTTGGTGGGCTCACTCATGCATTTGCAGTCAGCTGAGAGGTAGGTAGGCAGTTTTGCTGATCTTGGCTGAGCTTCTGTGTCATGCTTGGGGGTGGACTGTCCAAAGTGACACTGGTTGTGGCAACTCAGTCCTGCCTGATCTCTCATCCTCCAGCAGGCTCAGTTCCGTGGAATTGGTAGGATTCTATGTTCAAGCAAACTCAATCGTGCAAGGACAGAGGAGACACTCAAGGGCTTTCCAAGCCTCTACTTGTGGCCGTTTCATAGCATACTAATAACCAAAGTGGAGGTCACTCTTAGTCCAAAGTCAGAGGGGAAGGACTTCAAGTTACAGGATAAAGGACATGAGTAAAGAGAAGTCATTAAGGAGGGCCCATCAGCCACAACTAATACCACTTTCCAAATTCTCCTTCTGCCATGTGTACTGAGTAAGAGAACACCTTTAATGCTCCACCTAATTTAATCTCTGCTGGGGATAACATCATCATCATCAACAACAACAAATAGTCTCATGGAGCACCAACTGCCATGCTTACGCTACAAATAAATGTTCTTATTTAATACACAGAAACATCCTATAAAGTAGATACTATTATTATTTCGAGTCAGGTGTTCTAACTTCAATCCCCATGGGCTTAAGTACGAGGTCAGTCTTCCTGTAAAAGCAGGTTTGAAATTCTGTCTCCTATAGGAACATCTATCATGATAATGGTATTTTATTTTACTTTGTTCTTGTCTCCCAATAAAAACTCTTTGGTGAGGAGTTTATACACCAAACCTCTCCTTATAGTACAAATCATCTAAATGGCCAAAGTGTGTGTGAATATACAAGCATATATGAAATTGAGAGGCACAATGAAAAATATAACTCAGGGATCATTTCTCAAAAATGGCTCACAAATCATTTTGTGCCAAATCCGTAGGTCCCTGGAATCTCTCTTGACACTCCCAAATTATTGCTAGGCAACAAGAATGGGAAGGAAAAACAATCTGCTTCTGGGAGCATCCCTCTGCTCTGGATCCAGCCCTTCTACACCTGCTTTCGCAAAGACGTTGGATCAAAGAAGGTAGTGACATAGCCATGCAAACATGACACAAAACTACTCACTGAATGGTGGGTGAGAATGAAGAAGATTAGGGGGAGAAGAGATGCCTAGCACTTAATTAAAAAAAAAAAGGCAACATCATGTCTTATCAAGCCTGACTTAGGTTACACTTTGATACAACACCCTTCAATGCATTACTTGGAGTAAAAAAATCACATCACCTAACAAAAATTTCATTAGCCTATTGAATAAGCTTCCGAAATGGCCAGGACTGTAAGGCAAGATAGTCTAGGTTGCTGTGATTTCATCATCAATACAAGCTACACTATGCGGTGGTGAAGAATGTTGTAGAGTATATCATGGCTCTTATTGGAAGCTGTTTTGCATGTTCAGGTTGAATTGGCATTAGGCATCCCATGGCCCCCCGGGGGTGCCCCAAGTAACAATATAAGCCAAGGGTCAATAAAGTCTTTCTGTAAAAGGCCAGATGGAAAATATGTTAGGCTTTTTACGCCATATGGTCTCTATTGCAACTCTGCTATTTTGCACAAAAGCAACCAGAGATGATATGTAAACAAATGTCCATAGCTGTTTTCCTATAAAACTTTATTTACAAAACCAGATGGTGGGCCAGATTTGGCCTGTGGGCTGTAACTTTTTGACAACTGACATAAACAATCAGGAAGTCTCTGAAGATTTGGTGAGTGTTTCTCTGGAGAGTAAGTTTGGCTTCTGAACAGAAGAAGCACGGGCAGATTTAACTAAGACTAACGTCCCCCTCCTTGTGATGCTCTGCAGTGGGAATCTGGACAGGCTTGGTTAAAAGTTACATGATAACCATGCTTACCAACTTGAACAATCTGCACCTCTCAATTTTGCTGCAGGCCTGAAGGTGAAGAACGCTTGCAGCAATTCCTGTCAAGTGAACTTGACAGCCAAGAAAGGGACTCCACTGGGAAAAGGGAGTCTCCCAGAGAGAACAAGACTAAGGCCACAGAGGAGCCTTGCTTCCCTCTGAGACAAATTCAATGCTTTTCTCTGCACAGACTTATTCTAAAGTGCTTGAAGATGTAAACACAGGAAGAACCAATGGACTCAAGTCAAATACTGAAAAGGCACTAGATGCAAATAGACCTGAGGTCCATTCCCAGCCTTACCACTAACTATTTGGGTGAGTTATTTGATGACTGGGACCAAGTTTTCTCCACCTATGGAAAGAGTGTTTCTCAGAGTATCATCTGTGTACCTATCTGTATCAGAATCACTTAGTTTATATATTTAAAATTCCGACCCCTCTCTCCCCAACAGACCTACTGAATTAGAATCTCTGAGGGTTGAGACTAGGTAATATGTATGCATAGCATGAGCTCCAAAGGCTCTTAAAACCCAGGAAAGTTTGAGAACCACTGGATAAGAGAGATACTCTCCAGTATGCCTTCCAGCCCTGGGGTCCCGTGCCTCTCTGAAATGTGGCATTAAGGTCTGTCATCTTCTGTGGTGCTGACAACTCAGGGAGAAGCCTGTTAACTGTGACACATGTGGTACTCATTAGAGCCGCATGGAATTTCAAAAAAGAATAACCAGCCTCACCTACACCTCTGTTTGGAGAAATGGTCTCTTGGCCTATGTAAGAAGTGTGATTTAACAATCACAAGGGGAGAAAAACATACCTCCACACCCTTTTCCTCAGGCCAAAATGCAAATTTGGAACTCACTCTGCATGCCTTTCCAGGGAGGTGGCACAGCTGATGAGGGACCTCATACTTGTAGCAACAGGCCCCAGAAGCTGAATCATATCCTTGCAAATGACATAGCTCCCTTCAGCTCAGTAGAGCAGCTTAGAGAGAAAGGAAATGCGTGTGTGTGTGTGTTTGTGTGTGTGTATGTGTGTGGTGTGTGTGTATCTTATATATGTGCTGACAAGTGTGGTATGTGTGGTGTTTGTGGGTGTATATTGTATACATGGGGTATATGTGTGAGTGTGGTATCTATGTATATGGTATGTGTATGTTGTATATATGTGCGGGCCTGTGTGGTGCATATTGTGTGTGTGTGTGTGTGTGTGTATGTGCTGGGGGAGGGCACAGACATGGTTAGCCAAGAGAACCAGAGTTCATAGATTCAACAGCTCCTACTATGTCCAGCTCCAGGCTAGGAGCTTAGAGTGAGGACTTAGCACAAGCCCCCTGCCCTGAAAACCCCCATTCCGGTGAGTAGTCTTCCCTGAGTGCTACAGGCCAGGCATGTTCCCTCATCAGCCGCACAACAGTCCCTCTGAGATAGACTGTGGTTATAGCAGGAAGGCTGAGGCTAAGACAGGTTAACTACAGAATGCCGTAACCCAACTCAAGAATTTGAACCCAGGCAGGTCAGATCACAAAACCCATCTTATCAACCACTGTCATCACAGCACAGGCTTTTGAAGGCATCATGATCTCAGGATGTGTTCCCACAATCCCGTGAGTTAGACCCTGTTATTCTCACTGTGCCAGTGAGGGAACAGCCCAGTGCCGCAGAGTCAGGAAGTGGCAGACCTGGGATTTGGACCCAGGCGGGCGTGCTCCAGGGCCACGCTCTAAGCATTCTGTCACTTTGCCTCTTAAAGACGGACAAGCCTGGAAATAAATGACAATGCAGATGTATGCACAGAGGTCAGAGAAAGAAAAGGGTAATGTTTTGGGGGAGGCGAGAGAAAGCTTCCCCAGGAAGTGCTGTCTGTTCTCTTGGATTTGTAAACCTGACTCTTAGAGGCAGAGAGAGCCTGATGGTTGTAATTTTATACCTGCTTGATTTGTCCTTGCTTGGGTGGGGAGCAGGGAGTCGTGTTCTATTTCTCTTTCCTTTTCTTTGAACATAAAGTCCCTAGATGAAATGTGAAATCCCTCTTTTGGCCATGTCAACAGCCTCTTATGGTACCCCTCCCCTAGGAGCTAAAGAGCTGTCAAGGGCAAGGCAAGTTTGTAAATGGGCAGAGGAGAGAGGAGTGGAAGTGTCTGTCCATTCAGAGTAGTGTTGCCCAGAAAGCAAGCCCTACCGCATTGGAGAAAAAGTCTTGTTTTATATTTTGTTCCCGGATCTGCCACAGTCTCTAGTCTTCTTTTCAAAATAACTGGAGATTATTTAATAATAAACTCATGGTTACCATGTATTCCAAAAAGACAATCTTAACCCTCAGAGGCTTGGGTTTAGCTGTAGAGGGCATTAGTGACTAGAACCAGAGGCTAAAGTTTGTTGAAACTACAATGTGTTTGCTATTTTTTTAAATCTTGAAAACAAAACAATAAATACAAGAGAAATATCAAACCTAAATATATATGAACAAAAACTGCACGGGAAGATATCTTAGCAAGCCAGCTGAGTCAACTCAGTGTAAGAGTGTGTGTGTGAGTGTGTGTGTGTGTGTGTGTGTGTGTTCACATATCACTCCGGTCACCCTGCACTTGCATACTTCCAGAAATGTAAGGTCACTACTTGCCCAGGCAGGTCACCCCTTTGTATTGTAACTCAAATAGTTCGGGAGGCACCTTACAATTATTCACCACTTGCCCTGTATCTGACTTCTGAAGCTACTCAGAGTTGATTTTGAATACTTTTTATTGACTTCAAAACCTTTTTGGAAGAAAGACATGAAAAGCAACTGTATATAAGTAAAATAAAGAGACAAATGAATTCTTCTCCACATAAAAAGCCCACTGATTATTTGAAGATGACTAATAAATTCCTCTAATGTGTCTCTTCTCCTTCCAGTTTGAATATCACTTCTGCCTACCTCCAATCCCCACATCCGGAGTCACCTGACTCTCTCCCCAGACACACACAGGTGTACCCACACGTGTGCACACGCACTGCCAATTGGCAGGGTCAGCTCTTCTTTAAAACTCTGTGACTGGTGTTATCCTTAAGTGCAGTGGGAGATGCTCACAGGACTTCCTTCAAAGTTAGGCTTGCTGAGGGTCCAGCTCAGCACTTACGTGGTCTTTATTACAATGGCATTACCTCCACATCCCTGCACCTGACTCCCTAACTTGTAGCTCAGGTCATCATGGTCTTGCTGCTGTTTCCTGAGTGTGTCCCCATCTTAAAACCATCCTTCCTGGACCAAAGTCTTGATCCCAGGTCCCTATCCAACAATTTTTCCAGACCTCATAGCATCAGACATTTTAACAAACTCAGTCTTCATTTCAACCAGTTGATTGAATGTTTATAAGGGAGGCCAAGGACAGACATAGTGGCTAACCAAAGATGACCCTGTTCTTCAACCACTGTGTGGCTGTTGAAATTTACTATCATCCAGCCTTCATTTCTCAAGGTTTTCTTCCAAAATATTATGAAGGAAACTTCCCAGTTCCTTGCTGAAATTGATACACATCATCACAATGGCACCCAGTGCTTGGCTAGTCTAGCAACCCCATCACCCTTCTTATTCTTAGCTCATCCATACCCGTTCCTGGTGATCACTGCTTCCCTTTCTAAATGCTGAGAAAAAATATATATTTCTCAATTGTAGAGTTTTCTTGGGGATAGATACCAAATTCAGATGTAAATTCTAATATCCATCTTCCCTTCCTACCTAACACTGAGTGATTTGTCCATCTTCGGTCCTCTGGAATTGTCCTCTGAAGTTCCTCAGAAATTGGAGTTACAACTGTATTCTTAAGTTCTTAGTAGGAAAAGCATGAGACTGAGATGTGAGTTCAAATCTTCTCTCTAGGGGGGCCCCTTGGTGGCTCAGTCAGTTAAGCATCCAACTCTTGGTTTCTGCTCAGGTCATGATCTCATGGGTCTCCCAGGGGTGGAGAGATCAATCCCCACATCAGGCTCTGCACTGATGGTTTATTCTCTTTGCACCACAGGCTTCTTCTCTGTAAAATGGATATAATATGTGTTTTCCAGAGTTGATATGAGAAAGGAAGTCAAAAGCACACCTAACACGGTAACTGACATGTCTTTTGTAAATGCCTGTCCCTGTCCTGTGGGGATCTATTGACTGTTTTTGCATCCTGATATCTGTGCTTCCACAGCATTTCCTCGTCCTGTATTTCCCTTTCCACGTTCCAGCCTTTCCAGTTGGAACATTACCCCCCTAGACAAATATGACATGTTTTATAAGATGTAGATAGCTCTGTTTCCTCACTGTCATCTGTTAGCATCATGTTTTCTGCCCTGGGCCCTGAGCCTCTTCCTTCCCTCCTCTCCTTATTGTAAAAATAGCTTTTAAATAGCCCCACTGCAGCTCCCAGTACCTTTAATTCTGAGTATTCTTCCCAAGTATTCAGCCTGCACTCAATGTTGAAAATCCATGGTAAACAGACTGATACATCTTACAGTGAGCATTGGTTTCCTGCAGCTGAAATGGGGTTTACCTCTTGCCCCAAGTCCTGGTGTGAGTATAGCACATGATGGGACCAGGATTCTAATCTAAGTGTCCTTTCTGCCATGTGATGTTGGCACAAATGAACTTTTTTGAGAAATATGAACCAAGGAAGGATTATGAAGGATGGTGTAAGGAGGCCCCATGATCCTCCTCTGACATCACCTGCCTCCATTCGGCTGATTATCAACTAATCCTTATTAAATGGATACTGGATAGGGTCATTAAGGTATAACCGATAACAGCTAAGGTGTGAACCACTTCCAGTGGGAATGGAGTCGTGGCCTTATTTATATCCACACATTCCCAGAGGGGGGTGATGGAAGTGGCTGTCCTGGCCCCATCATTCACCAGTCAACCCTAATGTAATCCTCCCATTGCTCTCAAACATTAAGCGCTAAATGCAGTCAACAGAGGATCTTCTTACTCCATGATTTACATATCCTTGTGCCTTATAAGCCATACCCTTCTTTACTCATTCTCCACATAGTGAGGTATAAAGAGGTCTTCAGTAGCTAGGGTGGACCTGGGCTATTGTTTCACTCTTGTTCCTACCCCTCAGGGAGTGACCATGGAAATTCACTGTGCTTCTCTGGGCCCCCATTTCTCAGCTGTAAAATCAAGGAGATGGACTATTCTTGAAAGAACGTCCTGCCTACAGTTCTAAGTGGTCAAATGCCTGGTTCCAGAGACACTTGGCTGTGCACAGATATTAGCAATCAGCACCCTGCTCCAAGTGCCATCAGCTCTGTAGAAACAAGGACATGGCTCTTCACGGGGGCTCCCACAGCGTGACCCGAATACTCACATTCTTTCCCGAGAGCCCTTTCACTCACTCTAACAGTCTTTGTGGGGAAAACAGAATTGGAACTGTGGCAGCAGACTCACAGCCTGGCTTCGTCACTTAACACGCTGTGTGGCCTTGAGGAAGCCATGCCACCTCTCTGGGCTTCTGTCACTTCCTCTGTAACTTGGCATAATGGTACACCCTCGAAGGCAGTGGTGGATCTGAAATTCTTACAAGTCTAAATCACTGATCTGCTTGGAAGGTGGCCTGAGGTGCTTGGCCTGGACCTGCGGCTGTGAGGACAGCTGGCACAAGAAGAGTGCATTCACCTGTTTATTTGAGGAGGTCTGAGTGGGAGCCCTGGTGCAGAGGACATGAGACAGGGGGACTCAAGTCTCAAGTTACCCTAACAGCACAGTCACTATTCACAGGGCTATTGTGACAATTCGATGTGATTCCATATGCCAAAGTGCCTGGCACTTGCTCAAAGAAATATAACAAAATGCTGGCTGTGTACATGAGTCTGCTTTGTGCCCAGGCTCTAGGTAACACAGACAGAAGCTCTTGTTGTGTACATTCTTGTTACTTGTTGATATTCAGTAAATCACCTCCTTTTCTAAGCTTCAGTTTCCCCCTCAGTAGAATGTGACCACTAAATTAAGATCTCTCTCTCTCTTCTCCAAATTTACTACCCCATAATAATTTTTAGAAAAATACAGCACGAACTCTTATGTGGACTATCCTATCAAGCTTAAGGCTATTTAAGAAGAATCTGGTTATAGACATGATTATGTCTATATTGATTGTTATTTGTTGTATACCTACTCATGCCAGTGCTAGATTCTGGAAGTACAGAGTTGACCTAAACAGAGGTTCTGGCAAATATTGATACACAATCATAAACAGAAAAAAGATTTGCATAGAAAAGAAGCATACATTTGGTGGCACTGTGTGTCAGGAGGGTATTACCTAGGAAGGAAGGAATACATGAGGAAGTGATATTTGAAATATGGAGGATGGTTGGGAGTTAGCGAGGTGAAGAGTAGGAAGAAAGAAACACAGAAAATGTATCTTAAGGGAACTTCGAGGGCTCCTTAAGGACAAGTTGATCAAGATTATTGAGCCAGGGTAATAGACTCATAGATTTACTCTTTCCGAAATGTGGCCCTATTAGGAACTGATGCCTCCAGCAAAATCTCCACCCAATCCCTAGTTTTCAATTCTGGAAGACTTTTTTTTTTTGGAAGTGGCTACACTAAGTATTTTAGGACTAGATACTCTCCCTTTTCATGTGCACAGTATTTTTCAACTTAACTGTTTACAAAGCAGAATTGCATGTATGATTTCACCTAATATGCACGGTAGATGGTATTATCCTCAGTTATAGGGGCAGAAATGGAGAGATGGTGAAGTGAAGGGGCATACTTGTGGTCAAACAGCCAGTAAGTGGTGGCACCTGGATTTTCCTCCCTTCGATTTCCTGCCCCAGCGTTCTGTTGGCCCCTCTTTCTAGTGAGGAGACCATGTGCAACAAGGGGGAAAAAGTCATTTTATTCCTTTTAACAGAAAATTGGTCAATTAATCCAACAACACCAGCTTGAGAGATTAAAGTCAAATGATTTTTTTTTCACTCCATTTAGGACCTGCTTCCAAGCCACACAAAAGAATAAATAAAAATTTTAAATACACCCTTTGGTTTTTGACCCTGAACATCATTATTACATGGCTCCATCCCAGCCTTCATTCAACAGAATTGGCTCTGAATAACACTTTGTTTCCACAAAGTCAACTCCACCCTCAAAGGATAAAAATTCATCACCATAGGGAAGACTCAAAGGAATGTCCTGTAAGCTCTGAAGGCGGTTCTCAGGAATGTCCAAACACCTTTTGAACAGCGGCAATGCCATCTGAATAAGAGTTCAGCCTTCCCCTGAGTAAGATCCCTGATGGTGATCAGTGGTTCTTTGAAGGAATTGGTACTGATATACTAAAATACACTGAATTATATAGCTTTATATGGGTGAATTGTATGATATGGGACTTATATCTCAATTAACATGGTTTTTTAAAAAGTAACCTCTTGGGCTATCTGCAGCAAAGCTCAAAGAGGTAGCTTTATGCCTACAGGTTGCAGTTAAGTTGGAGAGATATAAACCACCGTTAACCTTGCTCCTTCCTGCTTATCAGCTGGCGACTAACTTCCTGCCACCTCCCTGGGTTACATGAACTCATCATCTCCCATACTTCACGGGAGTCCAGGGATCCAGATTGAGCCTTCTAGTCTTTCTTCAACAACGATCTTTGAAATGGCAGTCTTTTGAGAGCAATCTCCATGTCACAGGCCAGCTGCCTTGAGGCCTGCCAAGTATTCATAGAAACTAACAAATCCCCAAGGCCCCTCATGAAAACCATTTCCTCAGGAAGACTCCCTACAGTGGAGTTCAAGGAAGCTGCTGAAATCCCCAACATGTAGGGACTGCAAAAAAGAAAACAAAGGTTCCTTACTCTGAGGAATATGTTTGGTCAATGGCCTGGGGCCTTTTAAAACCAGCAGCAGAATTTACTGAGTGGAAAGATTAATTGAGTGAAAGGCATCGGCACCCTGAATTCAAGAGAATGTCCTCATTAGCAAAACTCACTAACAATTGAGAGAACGTTGGATGAGAAACAGAAGGGTCTAGTTATCAAAAAGAAGTTTTATTTAAATCTGACCTAAATACACACACACACACACACACATACACACACACACATACACACACACACACATACACACACACAGACACACACACACATACACACACACATCATTTAGTGCATACAATTATCTCTTTATCTTTTTATCTTCTTTTCTCTCTCTTTTTTCTTTCTTTTAAATCATTCATCAAAGGCCCTACTGTGTGCCAAGTGCTGAGTGAACAACACTGCCACAACCCCTTCCCCCACATAGTTCATGGTTACTGGGATATTTCCAAAATGGGGATACGGTTACTGGGATTTTCCAGAATGCTGCAAAATCGCTTCTTGCCCTCATTCTAGCAAGTGGTCCAGTATGGAGCTGTGTGTGTAAATGCTCCATATGTGTGGATATGTCATACCTGGTCAAGATTAGATTGATTGTGGTCGCCAACCAGTCTTGGGGTTTGCAGAGGGACCACTGAAGCTAGAAGCAGTCATAGAAAGCCATAGACCCAGGGAAATTCTAATTTTTTATACCTCTGGAGCATAATGGGAGACCCTAAATCGCAGGAATCCTGCTCTTCAATATTTACCTGGCCACAAAGTATCCTATTTTTCTTTAGTTCTTCAAGAGTGTGGGAGACCCAAACATCACAATGGATGATTTAGAAGAAGGAACCTGTCAAATCGCCAAAGCTGCCAGGACCCCAAGATTATTGATTCCCATAGAAAAGTAGGTGGGAACACAAAGTATCTTGGTATTGACTCAAACACGGGAGGTCAAAGAGACATTGGAATTGTATTTCCTAGGTAGAAAGTCATGCATATAAGAGTTCATTAAGATTAAGTTTTGCTGTGCGTAAAAGAGATACAGAAAATTATTGCTTAAATAAAGAAAAAGTTTCCTTCTCACATTTCAGAAGTCTTGAGGCAGGCATTCCAGAGCTGTTAGATTGCCTCCATGGTGCCAAAAACCAGCATCCTGCTAAACTGGTCCTCTACGAATGGTTTCTATTCCCATAACATCCTCAGGTTCCAAATTTCCTTCTGAAGTCAGCCATTACATGCACTTTCCAGAAGCAAAATGGGTGAGTGAAGAAAGAAAGGCAAGCCTCTTCTCTTTTAAAGAAAGTTCCTGGAAGATCCCAGTGACACTAACACTTATATAACATTGGCCAAAATGTAGTCACGTGACCACACCTTGTTGTAAGGAGAGGTGGGAGATTTGGTGGAGCCGCAATGTGCCCCAGTAAACATTACGGCCTGTTACTAAATGCAAAAGGAGAATGGATTATGAGCTCAACTACAGACAATCTCTACCATGGTCATCAAACAATTTGCTGAAAAAAAAAAGTTCCATAAACCAACTATGGTATTAACTACCCACGGTCCTTGGGAAGGAAAACTTCTGCCTCTTCTGGGCCTGTTTCTTTACTTGTAAAATGAGGACATATGACCACTCAGGTGGCATCCCTCTTATTTTTTAAAACCTATTTGACTTGGGTAGATTATGTAGAGAATGTTCTCAATTCCTTGGCACTAAGAGTCTTAACAACTATCTACAAAACCTGGGTATCTTTTGCTAACATGTGTCTGTCCAGGACATGCTACATGCAGGAAGAAGACAAAACTATCAGAGTGTGTTCAAGCTAATGACAAGGAAGAACAAGGTCCAGTAAACTCCAAGTTAATTGCCAATAAGTGGTAAACTCCTAATTAAGCAGTGACAGGATTGCATTAGTCCTTATTTTTCCAAAAATGTGTTCAACCATGAGCATGAAGGACTCTCCTTGCTGTTGAAGCGCATTTGATGCCCCACCCAACCCAAGGAACCCACTGAGGACCAATAAGGGAAGCAAAAAGACCTTCCGGGCATCTTGTGAAGCTTTCCCAAACACAGATGCTAACTCAGCTTCTGGAAATTTAAATCAATCTGCATGTGCACACATGGTTTCCAGGAGAACTCCATGTGCCTCGGTTTTTCTGGTAATCAACCAGGGAAATTTCAATGTTGACCCAGTATCTAGAGATAAAAATCTTTAACCTTTACCTTCCTAGCCCTTCAACCACCGAACACACAAGGCTGCTTTCTTAAATACCACCACCACCAACTAACCCAATTCTAGTATCTCAGATTCTGAAATTCATGTTTTTTTATGCAACCTAAGGTGCTGCTATAATATTGAGACTAAGAAATCAGGCTCAGGAATTGGATGTCTTGGGGTGCTAGCTCCTGTTCTAAAATTTACATGCTGTGTGACATTGAGCAAATTACTTAGCTCTGCATACCTCAATTCCTTCTTCCCCTCCAATACTGGGAGTGATACTGACATTTATCTCTTTATGGGAGTAGTAAGTACAAGAAGTCCTGGAATGAAATCACTTGTAAATGTTACTTTAAAAAAATGCAAGCTAACTTTTATTCTTCTGCTTCCACTTGTTCATTTCCACTAAGATTTCTCCTTGGCCTTACTTCCAACCCCTCCACTTGCCAGATGTATCATTCTGGAGTCCCCTGCTGGCTGGATATCATGTTTATTGAAACATGTCAATGTCAATGTCCATTGACATTGATGTCAATTGTCAAACAATGTCAAACAATGTCAATCTTGCAAGCCTCTACTCCCAATCTGACCTTCCATGTTGTCTGCCTTTCCGATGTCTACCCTGTAGTTCCAGGTCAGCTGAGTCCCGTTAGGAGAATGATGGGACAGAAGCTAATCAGCAACACTATAAATGTACATGAAGCCGTGGTTGGGCTCAGAATGCTGAGGCGTATCTGTTAGTCATGCCTACTTTCTACTCCCCACAATGAGGTTCCCACTTTCCACACACAGAGCTGTGATCCCAACTCTACCGTCTCAGCATGAAATGAATTCCTAATGCCCTAATTCATTCAACCAGTAACTATTTACTCAATCTCTTCCACAAGCTGGATTAATGGTTTACAAGAAAACTCCCCCTAAGAGAAGTCTGAGTGAGGCTCGTTCATTCATTCATTCATTCTTTCATTCATTCCTTCATTCTTTCATTCATTCCTTCATTCAAAATGATCTTACTACTGCAGAAAGGCTGCAAAGACCTTCAATACAGTTCTCTCAAAGTTAATCCACACTCTCTTCTAATGTCAACGGAAGAAACACTGCTTCTTGCTCCCTCTGTATTCCTCTACACTCTCAGCTGTCTCCTTTGATACCTATTTTCACATTCTTCATTTCTCCCTGTGGCTGATTCCTTATTCTTCATTTATTTGGAGAGTTTCCATTCAGAAAACAAAGCAAGCATTACTATCTTTTATCTTTGTTCTCTCTCGCTCTTTTCCCCTCTCCTTTTCAAACATCCTAAGCATGTCTAACACTTTCTCGGGCCCCTCTCCCCTTCACTGTATGACTCATGGAAATGTGGTGGAGCCTCAGACAAATGGCTCTTTCCAAGGTCACTACCGGCCATCTCCATGCCAAGTTCTAGGGATCTTCCCCAACCTCATATCACATCTTTGTCCTTCTAATGGTGCTTAGCCTTGGTCACTCCCCTGTGCTTGAAATATCAATCCCCCTTCCATCATTTTATTCTGAGTACTTCTCTGCAACGTTACTATTTCTTCTCACTGTCCCTCCTTGGATCTAAGTTTTCTACCACCTAGGGAGGCAGTCCCCTGAAGTCTGTTCTCTCTTCTTCTTCACGTTCCTCCTCCTCACTCCATTTCATTGTTGTGTGAATGCTGAACTCACAAATTTCTCTCTATGCTGTAACCTTTCTACCAAGTTCCAGACTTCACCTTTCCAATGGTTACTGGACATCGCCATATCAATGGGCCACTCAAACATGTCTCAAAAAGAATGAATGGTCTTCATGCTTTGCTCTACTTCTGCAAAGGGCCCTTAAACGGTCCATTTTTGTAGGCTTGCCAAAGATGGTCATAATCCAGAGTGCCCATTGTAACCCAAGATATTCTTCTTAGATTCACATATATCAGTGTCCCATTCAAAAACCATTGATCAAAATCCTTCTACAGAGAAAAGAGAAATTTTTAAAATCTTTACTAATATAGTGCTCAGACACCTCTGTGATTTGGGTCCAACCATCTTATGAGCTTCACTCATTCATTCATTCATCCATTCATTCATCCAGTCAGTCAACAAGTATTTATTGAGTACTTACTATGAGCCAGGTACTATTCTAAGCATTGGTGAATAAAATAGATAATACTTGATTACTATTATCATCACTACTATTATTAATATCCCTGCCCGTAGGGAGCTCCTGCGTCTGTATGGGTTTATCCCCCACAGTATGCTACATTCCACTCAAAAGACTTAAAGTATATCATTCCCTCTTTCTGATCCATTCAGTTTTGTTTTCCACTATTTTCTTGATTTTTTTTTTTAATGCATGGAATTTCTTTTCTTCATTTCCTTCTTACCTGACAAAAATTGCCTTTCAGAATAGCAACCATGACCATGAATAAAACCTCAGAAAAAGGGATTTCTCAAAATCCATCACACACCTTCTCCTCAGCCTCACCCCATCCCTCGCTCCGCAGATGTACCGTGGGTTTCAGAAACACCAAACTCTTGTAGCTCCTGGGATGGCTATGCCCTCCCACGGCTCTCTACCTTTACTGTTGGGTTGACCCCAGTCTGGGGAACACACTTCGTCCTCCCTTCTTTTCCTGGTGAACTCCAGGAAGCAATTGAACAGAAGAGTTAGAGTCTGATTGGAATTCTGGCGCCACCCTTTCTTTACCTCTAGCACGACCCAGACAAATCGTTTCACGTCTCAAGGTCACAGTTTCATCACCCATACAACGTGGCTAACAACAGTAGCTACATCATAGAGGTGTCGCCACGGTTACATGAAATAATACATGGGAAGCAAATGGAACACTGCCTGACACATGCAAGACCTCAGTTAAGTACTGACTATTGCTATTGTGGTCCTAGTCCTACGGTAGAGATAAACCAGGAGCTAGAACACACATAAGAAGAGCAGTTCATGTAACTCTGACAGGTCTGTGAGGATTAGAGAAGTCACCCTCTCTTGTGTACTCAGTTCATCTCTACCCCAGACTGTGACAACATATTTCCATTGCACATTTACATGTCTCTCCACCGTGGAGAGGCTGAGAGGGTAGGTGCCATGTCTTATGTATATTTGTATTCACGACACGCAGCACAGGCATTGGCTTGCAAAAGCTCAATCATGTTGAGTAAAATAAAAGAATGCACCAATTTTAACTGCTGAGTCAGCTTCTTCTCCAGGAGGCATTTCTGGCTCTCCTCCATCTGCTTCCCTGCAGCATCTGACACTTCAACATTTTGCAGCCATAGTTCCCTGGGCAATATCTCACTACCCCCTTGACTGTAAGCTCCCTGAGAGAAGCCACTCCATCTGTAGGCCATCTTTCAGTGCCGCTTGCTGGGAGAATGCATGAACAAGGTTGAAATACACACCTAGAAATGGAGTTGCTAGGAATTCAGTAATCCCCCAGATGAAAGCTCGGGCATGGGCCTGGAGTGGGTGGCCTGGCGTGGCTCACACTTCCTGCCTTCCTCCAGAACCCCATGATTGCACAGCTTAAAGACTTTACTGTGTGTGGCAAAGCTTTGGAATCTGGCTGCTAAAATCAAATGAAGGGGAAGCGGAGGGGCCAGGAAGTCATTAGAAATGACTGTCCTGAGGTCCCGTTTCATTATGTGGATGCACTCAGTGACATATTTGGAAACTTTTTTCCAGCAGCAGGTTTGTTTTTATTTTTTTCCTTCCACTTGTGGACATGTTGAAAGATCACACAAACGTTTTCAATGAAGTCACTGACAATCACGGGAAGCCAGCAGCAACAGCTGGTGGGTCTGAGTTACCCTGAGGCAATTTAATCTCCTGGCCTCTCATTGGGAAAACAGTTTGAGAAAGGTAAAGCCTCACAGATAAAATATATGTGTGTGTATACACACACACCCACACACACCACACAAATATATATATATATGTGTGTGTATACACACACACACACACACACACATATCTATGTATTTTTTTTTTAAGAGAACAGGAGGAACAAGGAGAAATTATATGGCTTAAAGCAGTTGTTGCTACTACCCAAAGCTAAGAAAGAAGGCAGGAGGGACCTCACCCCTTGGATGACAGTGCAGCTTGTTATCGGCAGCCAGGGTGGACAGGGCCAGTGCTCCTGGGAGAACATCACTTCCTTGGTACAATGAGAAACTAGAAGATTTCCAAGTCCCAGCAGACAAACACAGGGAATCTTGGACTGGGGCACTTTCTGATCTGGAATGCCTGGACCAGCATCGCTCATGAGAGATAAGTAACAGGAGAGGGACAACCAATAGGCCAGGGAACCCCCAAAACAGTCATCAGAGTCAACAACCCCAAAAGGGCTGTACAGCTGTGAGCATGTCAGCAGGGATTCCGGGAAAGGTGCCACTCCAGGGAGGTCAGCAGGTCTCACCCCACTTCTGGCCCCACAGGCACGGGATCACATAGCAGAACTTCTTCCCAAAGGCAAAGCAAAAGAAAGGAGGACTGTGGAGGTCCCTAATGCTCACATACTTGCTGCTGGAGGAAGAGGTCTACATATTTGGCTAGGATTTCAGGATCATGATTTTGTGTATCAGTCAGTTAAAAGAAATTACCCTTCAAAGGGAAGTCGTAGTTCTCCCTGAAAATGGGGCCTTTGTTAATCAAAAGGAATAGCTGACCAGTAGAAGTGACCAGCTCTGTGATTACAACTGAAATGGAAACTCTCCTGTGATAATGTACCGATGGCCACGTTCACAAAGACAAAGAAGGTACAGTCGCTGACCTCGAGAAAGTCAGCAGTAACAAGGTAGGAAGGGCCGCTGAACAGGCCACCGTGACGCAGTGGAGTGGGGGCTGCTTTGGAGGCTCCCTGACCCTGCAGAGAGGGTTGGCAAGGCGGGCGGGAACGTGCTGGGCAGAGGGGGAGGACAGGAACGGAGGGCACTGGTACAAAGCAGTCTGTCTGCCACAGTTTTTTTTTTTTTTTTTGCATTTGTACTTGTGTGCTCCTCCATTGCTCCTTAACTCTGTGCCTATCTCCTTACTGGCCTGTGGGATGCCCTCCTCAGCATTCTCAGTATTTTAATCTGCCCATCATTCAAATCCTATCTTCCTCTGACTCTTCTTTCCTTCTTCCTTCCTTCCCCTTTCTTTTTCTTTTTCTTTTTCTTTCTTTCTTTTCTTTCTTTCTTTTTCTTTCTTTCTCTTTCTTTCTTTCTTTCTCTTTCTTTCTTCCTTCCTTCCCCTCTTTCTTTTTCTCTTTTTCTTTCTTTTCCTTCCTTCCTTCCTTCCTTCCTTCCTTCCTTCCCCTCTTTCTTAACCAGCTAAGCCGCCCAGGCACCAAGACTCCTTATCTTTATTTTTATTTTTATTTATTTATTTTATTTAAATTCAATTAGCCAACATATAGTACATACTTAGTTTCAGATGCAGTGTTCAATAATTTATCAGTTGTGTATAAGACTCCTTATCTTTAAACTTACCTTTGAATGAAGGGGCAAAGCTTTTTGCTTCCACTAAGTTCTGGTTAACAACAGGCAAGAGAAGAAATTTGGTTGTTGAAGATCCTAGTATAAAAGGGGGTTCATACTCTGGAAAACAGTATGGAGGTTCCTCAAAAAGTTGAAAATAGAGCTATTATATGATCCAGCAATTGCACTACTGGGTATTTACCACAAAGATACAAATGTAGGGATCCAAAGGGGTATGTGCACCCCGATGTTTATAGCAGCAATGTCCACACTAGCCAAACTGTGGAAAGAGCCAAGATGTCCATCGACAGATGAGTGGATAAAGAAGGTGTGGTATATATACACAATGGAATATTATGCAGCCATCAAAAGGAATGAGATCTTGCCATTTGCAACAACGTGGATGGAACTGGAGAGTGTTATGCTGAGCGAAATAAGTCAATCAGAGAAAGACATGTATCATATGACCTCGCCGATATGAGGAATTCTTAATCTCAGGAAACAAACGGAGGGTTGCTGGAGTGGTGGGGGGTGGGAGGGATGGGGTGGCTGGGTGACAGACATTGGGGAGGGTGTGTGCTATGGTGAGCGCTGTGAATTGTGTAAGACTGTTGAATCACAGATCTGTACCTCTGAAACAAAGAATACATTATATGTTAAAAAAAAAAAGAAGAAGAAGATAGCAGGAGGGGAAGGATGAAGGGGGGAGATCAGAGAGGGAGACGAACCATGAGAGATGATGGACTCTGAAAAACAAACTGAGGGTTCTAGAGGGGAGGGGGGTGGGAGGATGGGTTAGCCTGGTGATGGGTCTTAAGGAGGGCACGTTCTGCATGGAGCACTGCGTGTTATATGCAAATAATGAATCACGGAACACTGCATCAAAAACTAATAATGTAATGTGTGGTGATTAACATAACATAGTAAAAAAAAGAAAAGAAAAGAAAAAGAAATGATAGAATAAGAAAATGTAGGGAGAAACAGATGACTGTGAGAAAATGGGTGTTTTAGAAATGAAAACTACATTTCAGACAATAAAGATTTCAAAATTAAAAATAAAATAAAATAAAAGAGGGTTCGTATTTTTTTCATAAACATTTTCAGGAAAGTGGCCTACCTAGGCCTTTGAAACAACTTGGCTTTTCATTGTTACTGCCTCAATGGGTACTCAAATAATTTCTACATGAAGTATATTAAAGGAGAGCTGTATTTTGAATGACAGTATCTTTTTGACTTCGGAATGTTGAAGAATATTTTGGTTCCTTTTATCTCCCATATCTTCCTTTTAGAAATTCACCCCCTCCCTATCACTATCCTATTCTTTTTTAGTTGGTCAATTATATGCCTACAGAGTTGGGATAATAATCCAAACTGCTCAATCAGAGTAGCCCATTCTCCTGGCCACCATGATTGCTTTAGGCTTGAGGACAAGACACAGGCCCCAGACCAGTCAAAGCCATCCTAGGATGTTTCCCTGAAGCCACTAACAGGCCGCCTAGATGATCTGAAATGGCTAATGGTGTGTGAAGAGCTATAGATGGTAATCTTAGACACCGTGTGCAAAAGGGATAAATGAGAATAAAGCTAACGCAGAAAACAGAGGTGGGTCAGGGAGAAAGAACAAGAGAGAGCATGATTTTTCCCTCTTGAATTCAGCCATGTCCAAAATAAGAATGGCCATTCTTGAACTTCCCAGTCATGGAAATCTATTCACTCTGAGTTATTGTTGCTTAACTTAGTTTCCATTGAGTTTGAGTCTCTTGCAACCAAAAGTATTTTTTACATCCAGATGTATAGACATATATCATCTGATACATTGATGATAATAATTTCAAATGAAACGGATTTAGTGAAGAAAAATGGAAAGCCAATAGATGATAGAGTGAAAAAAAGGTATGGTCAGGGCATTGCATGGTGATAAAAGACTCAATCCACCAGGAAGACATAACCATCCTAAATATATATGCAGCAAATAGGCGAGCCTTAAAATATATAAAACAAAATAAAACAAGAGCTGAAAGGAGAAACAGACAAATACACATTATAACTGAAGACTTTAACACCCCACTCATGGCAAACAACAGAACTACTAGCCAAAAATTCAGCAAGAATATAGAATTAACAACACAATCAACCAGCAGGATCTAACTTATATGAACAAAACAAGCCACCCAACAGTGGGAGAGTACACATATTTTTTAAACACCAATGGAGCATTCACCAAGATGGCTGTATCCTGGGCCATAAAAAGAGCCTCAACAAATTTAAAAGAACTGAAACCATACAGAGTATGTTCTCTGACCATAATGGAATCTAAGTTGGGCGCAGTAACAGAAAAACCACAGGAAAATCTCGAAATGCTACGAAATTAAACAACGCACTTCGAAACGATCAAAGAGGACGTCTCAAAGGAAATTAAAAAAAAAAGAACTAAATAAAAATGCAACATATGAAAATATGTGGGGTGCATCTTAAGTTGTGCTGAAAGGGTACTTGACAGCACTTAAGACAGTAGGAAAGAGAAAGGTCTCAAATCAATAATCGAAATTCTTACCTCAAAAAAAAATTCTTTCCTCAAGAAACTAGAGGAGCAAAATAAAAACAAAGCAAGCAGCAGTAAAGAAAAATAATAAAGATAGGGCAGATATAAATGCACTCGAAATTGAGAAAATATTAGAGAAAATAAATGAAGCAAAAGGCTGGTTTCTTCAATAAAGTTAATAAACCTCTTATAGGTCTGACAAAGTTACCAGATGAAAAGACACAAATCACCAATATCAGGCATAAAACTAGGGATATTACTGTAGATCCTGCAGCCACTAAAAGGATAATAAGGCAGTAATACAAATAACTTCCTGCTTATAAATTTGACAACATGAAGAAATGGACCAGTTCCTCAAAAACCACAACCTACTGTCACTCAGCCAAGATGAAATACGCTCCTGAACAGTCCTATAACCGCTAAAGAAATTTCATTTGTCCTTTACATCTCCCCAAGAAAGAAGTCTCCAGGTCCAGAAGGTTTCACTGAAGAAATTTACCAAACATCGAAAGAAGAATTAACACTAATTGTACATAAGACCTTCCAGAAAATAGAATCGGGAAGAACCCTTCCCACCTCATCTTATTAGATATTACCCTGATACTAAATCATAAAAGGGCTGTACTAAAATTTAAAGCTACACACTACTATCTCTCATGAACTTAGATATAAAAATCCTCAATGAAATATTCACAAATTGAGTCCAGCCATATATAAAAAGAATTACATGCCATGACCAAGTGCAATGTATTCTAGGCATTAAGACCTGGTTTGATATTCAAAACTCAATCAACGTAATCCACCATTTCAACAAGCTAAAGGAGAAAAGTCATATGATCATATCAACTGAAAAAGCATTTTGACAACATCCAACACCCATTCATGATACAAACTCTCAGCCAATTAGGAATAGAGGGGAATGACTTGCATTTGATAAAGGGAATGAACAAAAACCCTGCAGCTGACATCACACTTGAAGGTGAAAGACTGAATGCTTTCCCCCTAAGATCAGGAACAAGGCAAAGATACACATTCTCACCATTCTGCCCCAGCACAGCCCTGAAGTTCAAGCCAGCCCTCACCCAGCGTGACCGTCTACCTCAGGCCGTGTGCTGGCAGTGGGTTTGGGGGACCACTGACTATCTCAGGAAGGAGATACACATGCATATGGAAAATGACAAGTGGGTCGAGCATCTGAGTTGCAGGGAGTGTAGAGGTATGGAGGGGTGGTGGGTTTGAGTGAATACCAGCAAACTGGAGAAGTCTTGAGAGTCATTTCTCTCCTCCATTAGCTAAGCAATAGGAGACATGAAGCCAGTGTCCCAGGTGGCCGTCCCCACCCCCCATGCTCCCCACCATATGGCCCCTCGAGTCAAGCAGCAAAACTACCTTCCGTGCAGCACAGCAGAACCCGTGGCTCTTTACACCTAAAGAACAATTTTAATTTTATCAGACCTGCTGGGGCTTGTTTTGAGTCTGTGGAAAGATGGGAAGCTCTCCAACAGGAAGTTAGAATAAGGTTACACTGACAAATCTGTAATTTTGCTCATGACTTGAGGGCAGAGGAATGTTCTGCTGTAAAACTGCATTGCTACAAATTTAAAATATATGTGTGTCTGTCTGTCAGCCTCTCTCTCTACCTATCACACTCACACACACACACACACACACACACACACTCACACACACACACTCACACACACACACACTCACACACACACACACACTCACACAGACTCACACACACACTCACACTCACACACACACACACACTCACACACACACACTCACACACTCACACACACACACTCACACACACACACTCACACACACACACACACACTCACACACACACACTCACACACACACTCACACACACACACTCACACACACACACACACTCAAGCCAATTTGGCTGCTTGGAGCTTGTTCTGACTCTCAAAATTTGAATGTTATCTTCGTTCTGTCCTAAGAAAAACCCTTCCCTCATATAGGGAGGTTGTTTCCTTCCTCACAGTCTTCAGGACCCCCTTTCAAGGTTTTAAGCTCAAACCTCTGTTAACTGGATCCCAACACCTCCTGTTTTTCAGAATCTCTAACCCTCCCTCTGTCTCCCCACATATTCCACAATCACCAAGTCCTGGCATCTTTGTTTCTGAAATGGTTCTTCAGCATGATCTGTTCCCCCTTAGGACACTCACGACCCCAGTTCCGATCCTCACCGTCTCTTACCTGGACTAATGCTCCAGTTTCCTGAACCATCTTCCTGACTCTGTCTCTACCTATAAACCTTTCTCCACCTTGCCGCCAGCATGGCTGTCCACATCTTTTCTCGTGAAGCTCCTTGACAGTTCTCCAAGTACTATGCACATATTAATTCTTCTTTCTGAAATGTCTTTCCCTGCCTTGTCTGTCTGGAGACTTTCTCTTAACCCTGACAGCTCTGCTAAAACAGCTTCTGAGTCGCCATTACTGATGCACCTTTAAGTCACCAATGCAGATATTCCCTCCTTATGTCCTTCCCTACTACCCAGTACATTCACCTAAGAAGCATTTTTGCAACGGCAAATCCGGGATGAATAGAATAAAACAAAACTCCTGCCAACAAATGATGTCTAGTCTCATGAATATTTTGTGTGTTGTCTCCTTGAAGCCAGTGGCCACGTCTTAAACACCTCTGTGTCTCCAAAGCCTCTGTGCCATGACCCTACTGGAGACAGAGAAGGATAACATTCAAAATTAAAGTTGATAATAATGGTTGAAACACAAAGAGGTCCTGGAAAATCTTTTATCCCCTCAGTTAACCCGTCTGCTATTTCACTTCTCCTTTTTTTTTTTTTTTTAGATTTTATTTATTTATTTGAGAAAGAGAGAGAATGAGAGATAGAGAGCACAAGAGGGAAGAGGGTCAGAGGGAGAAGCAGACTCCCCGCTGAGCAGGGAGCCCGATGTGGGACTCGATCCCGGGACTCCAGGATCATGACCTGAGCCGAAGGCAGTCGCTTAACCAACTGAGCCACCCAGGCGCCCTTCACTTCTCCTTTTATCACATGTAGGATTTGAACTGTAGGACACCCGCATTTCCTTTAAAGCTCAAAGATTCTACTCTAGAGACAGGGAATTCACATTACCACAGTTCCTCTCCTCCAGATTCTCCCTCCCCCCCAGGAGATGGCCCTTATCCTCCCCAATCCCCGCACCAATTCCTCAGACTCTAAACACAAGAGGAGCAACCATGGGAAGGCATGTGGCTCCATTTTCCTGATACTTTTCATCAAGTCTTTCTCCATATTGCATCCCTTTGGTGATGGCAGCCTTTCAGCTGCTTGTAGACTGTTCTTTGGCCACGTAATTAAAATAGAAAAAAAAAAACACAGGGATTTCATATGTGGGTTTTAGTCTACTGACATCTTTCCTAGGTGTTGCTGGGAAATGAAGGTGACAAGAAAGGGCATGTTTCCACACCAACATGGCGCACGTCCGTAAGTTTGCAGAAGAGCATCTGATAGTCATTCACACGTAAAACGGAAGATCTGGAACAGCTCAAACTAAACAAACACAGTAAGCTGGAAATGGGCTGTCATTGTGGGCAGTTAAGTCAAATGGTCCCCATTAAACCTGTTGAAGTCAGATCAGTGCTCTTATGTCCTCCCCACTCCACGGGTATCAGATTCCACAGAAATGTACGTGGAAGTACATAGCATTCTTTGAGTTTTCAGATCAGATCAAAGTCTTGTCCCCACAAGATTTCAGCATAATAGGGAATCCTTTCTAGACTTTATCTAACATCCAACTTTTGACTTGGAATAAACAAACTCTACCTGACTACACTCTTTCATTGCTCCTACTTGATATTGTTAATGAATTGACTTAATTGTTGTTTTGAGTCACAACAGGGTCATGCACAATGATCAATTTCCATTCTGTTGCCTTTCCGGAAAAGTGGGCAACGTGCTCCTACAGCGTGGTCTCCCCGCGTGAGGCTTCTTCAAATTGCACAAAACACACACCCCAAACCCCTCCACACCTGGCTGGAACTGACTCTTGCTTCCATCTGAAATTGGATAACACTTCCATCGACCCACCCAGAGCATTCCCCAAGGTGGGGCACGTGGCATTCTTTCCTGCTCCCATAGTGTCCCTGAAAACCAAGCTTTGAAAGAGAAGGGATAATAATACAAATGTCAAATTATCTCTCGCTTGGTGGTGAGCAGAGCAAACAGAATGCACTCATTTTGAGGTCTTCTTCCCCAAGTCAGTCTAATTTAAGAAAAAAAAATTCACAAACTATCAAAGATTGGAGAGCTTGACATTTTTATTTCCTCGAACAATTCTCAAAAATACTCAACTGAGTCAAGAACATCAACCAAGATGGTCAAAGATGCTGCAAGTTCTCTACAAAAGGGTAATTTACCTCACTTGGAAGTGTCACAGTTAGGGAAAAGTCTTAAGTCATACTGCTGTCCCTCGCCCACCCCACCCCCAAAATCTCCCATGCACTTGGCACCTGAACCTTGGCAGGGAATTCTTTAGTCCAAGACCACAGGAGCGAATGATTCTGTTCCTGGTCTCTGTGCCGGGACTTGCAGAGATTCCTGTCACCACACAAGGCCAACCCCTCTGAACTCATCTTCCAGACCACTTTCTCTTCAATCCACAGGCCAGCCTGCATCCTTCCCTCTCCCCGGTGCCATTCCCGGGGCCTGCTACACATATTCGTGTTATCGAAGCAATATTCCCGGCAGGAGTTCCCAGAGGGGCCACACACTCAGGAGGAAGGAGCTAAAGGTCTGAATTGCAGTTTTAATTGCATTTGGATTGGGGAAGCCCGTTTTGATTAACAAGTAACGCTGTAACAGCATATCGCTTACAATTTAATGAAATGTTGGTTTTTTTCCCCCCCTTAAGAAAGTGAAAGGGGGAGTCAGATAACTCATGACACCTCCCGCCCAACCCCCGCACGTAATAATTTGATTCAGGCGGGTATTTGAATGCCCAGATTCAAGGCGGACAAAAATCCAACTTTCAAAGGGCTCTGGCGCCCCCTGCTGGCAACTGGTGCAGTGCTCAGTGACACAGAAAAGGATCCCTAGTTACTGAATGTTCAAGTTCTCCATTACGCTTTTTTCTCTGAAAAATGAAGGTGGGGGTCAAAGAATTCCACTCAATAAAGCCATTTAGCGTGTTAATAGGCATTGTACTGTGGTCCGAGGAGCACCTTCCTATGTTAGGAAACCCCTTTTTCGGATACAATGTATTTCTTTTCTTTTTTTTTTTTACTCTGTTCTTGAGCAAGTTATTGACCTTCCTCAAGTCAATTTCCCATTTCTAAAACAAGATAATAGAGACCAAATGGCTTTGAAAGCACTGAGAAGGTACGATTCTTTGAAAAATATTTACCTGGTAGTTTTTAGCTTTGGCATCCTCAAGGTTGCTTTGATAACTGCACCATCACCCTAATTATTGTTCTGTGAGTTTGACTAGTGAGAAGGTGAACAGTAGGTGACAGTTGCTTGGTTAAAGTTCTATAAAAAACTGTGGTCCTGCACACAAACGGTCTGTGCCCATATTTACAGCAAATTACAATCCATAGCACTTTAGGGCTGACTAAAGTACAAATGTGGTGTTATTTACCAGTTCTCCTTAAGAATTTCCTGGGACACCACCTTCTTCCCGTGGAACACGGTGACCGAATGCCCTCTCTTCTCTGTCTTTGCCTAATTTGGCATCATCACAACCAAGTTCACATCAGCAATGCCACTTTCTTATCTCGGAGTTAACATGCTAATTACAGGAAGTTCTTGGAATCTCTTTACGTAATTGTGCCTTTGTGCTTTACTTTGTATTAATTTGACAAAGCAAAATCTGGGTGAATTCAGAAACTTTAAAAAGCATGGCACTCTTCCAGTGGGAACTTGCTCTGATAAATACTTTCTGCCTGTGGAAGCCACTACAAATATGTTGGCCTTGGTAAAAAGCATCTTATAGACCTTCCTGGCTTTAGGCAGGAAAAGTGCAATATAATATAGATATTTATTAAATATAAGCTATATATAGGCAAGATATATTGTTCTTAATATAGGATACACGGGGAACAAGAGAGACTGGTTACAACACCACAAAGCCTAAAGTCCAGCGGGAAAGACGGTTGTTGATCAAGTATCATTTAATTATTTCCTCTTTGCTACCATAAATCATTCTGCTGATTGAAAAGGCTGTATTTAAAGGCTGGCTGTAAACTGTTTCCTGGAATTTTGCTCTGAAATTATTTTAACGATGCATGCACATATTTTTAAATTATTTGAATACACATACAAAAGCAAGTTGCAAACCACAGAGGGCTGTCCCAGATAGTCATATAATATGTTCCAGATATTATATTAGTGTCCCAGTTACTCTGACTCCCAGCTCATAATCTTTTAACCATGTTGATAGCCAGCAAGCTTGAGAGTTCAAAACATTTGCCAGAGGATTGCCATGAGCATTCCCATGCTTCAATCCCTAAATTTCTGATTCATTAGGTGTGAAGTCATGTCCAAGACTCTGATGTACCTGGCCCACAGACAATCCTTCCAAAAATACTGTGCTCCTGGAGCACCTGGGTGGCACAGTCAGTTAAGTGTCTGACTCTTGGTTTGGGCTTAAGTCGTGATCTCAGGGTCATGAGATCGAGCCCCATGTCGGGCTCTGTGCTCAGAGAAGAGCCCGCTTGAGATTCTCTCTCTCTGCCCCTCCCCCTGCTTGTGCGTGCTCTCTCTCTAAAATAAATAAATAAATCTTTTAAAAAATTGTGCTTATGCATGCAGATTTCTTTTCCATCAACTCAGTAGTACTTTTTAAGCTATTATTTTGGGAGGTGCCCATGTTTATGGGATATCTTCTGTATGCTAGGCACGCTGCATGATGCTTTCCCATGGTGGCTCAGAACTGTGGTTAAGACCAAAGAAAGCAGACTGTCTGGGTTCAAATCCCAGCTCACTTAACCCCTCTGTAGTCCCCACCTCATCAGTAAAGGGACAGTAATACTAGTAACTCCATCACACAGTAATTGTGATGATAGAGCAGGTGATGCATGTACAGTATGTAGCCAAGCACCTGGGATATGAAAGTAGATGTTCCCAGTACACATAGAAATTGAAGCTAAAGACAGCCAAGTGGTTTGACCAAGTACACACAGCCAGTAAATGGTATTTCCAAGATCAGATTCCACATAAAACTGAAGCCTGTTTTGAAACAGATTTATGTATTCTTCACTCTCTCAACCCTCAATAAGCCTTTGGACAAAGCAAGGCATTACACTTGAGAGTAATGATGAAAATATGTTGTGGGTTGTGCCAGAGCAGGTGGCAGAGAATACGAAGCCCCCTGTGAGTTTGGGAGAAACACCTCCATATAGGCCTTGAAAGATCTGCCCACTGCCCGGCGAATGGAAAGCTGTCTAAGAGGTTAGATTAGCTCGGAACCCAGGTTTTCAGATACCCTGGATTCAATGAGAGCAAAAGAGAAAGTTTCAGCTTCTAATAAGCTAATTGTTCTCTGGACCCTGCCAGGTGTTAAGTGCTGAAAAGTAGAGCCAGTCCATTCTGTAATGTGTTCTCACACTTGAGTGCAGTAAACCTCATCTGGTCCAGAAGTTCTTTACTAGACGTAAAGTGAAAATCCCCCTTGTTGCAAATTAAAATAATGTCATCCCATCATTGGGAATGAGACTCTCAAGTAAATTATATTACTGGTTAAAAAATATGCGTACATCTCTCAACAGCGGTAAAGTGGTAAACATTCAATCAAGTGAGTACTAAAATCCAGAGTAATTATTTTTATTTCGGAACTGTCTCTGCACTTCACCATTTGAGAAGTGCGGAACTGGACAGATAATGATACATTTCTGTATCACTTGGCAGACATCCCCAAAAACAATGCTTCTCATCTTAATGGTCTTGTTTTTAAAAATAAATCTTTAAATTCCATGCCCTAAAGCAGGGGCATTGAGCTCATGTAGTTAAACATGATAAGCCCTGGCATTCAAATCTGTCTGATGGGGGCATGTTGAAGATACTTTCTATGTTTGAATATGTGAACTTATTCTTCCAAACAAAAAAGTTCTACCAAAGAGTAAATACCAAGTCTCCCAAGAGCAGCTTCTTTCAAAAGAAAGGGCAACTATGCATTGTCCGTTTCCATTTATATCCAGATTAATTATCATTCCCTCTAGAACATTCTACTGCTTTCTCATCCATTCGCTCTTTTCTAGATTACTTAATTCTTTCCCATAATCTTTATTTTTTCCAGATGCCACACTCATGATTTGTTTAACGGTTAGCAATTATAATGGCCATGACTAAATGTTACCAGTAATTGCTTAAAAGTTTGATATCCCAGTGTAACACAAAAGTAATCTAGGTTTACAGACAGCAGGGCAAGAAATAGGATACCTTGAACACCAAAGCCAAGGAAACAAAGGACTTTCTCTGTTTTGGGTTTCTTTCCTTTTTTTTTTTTTAATAAGGTGATAGAGGATTTCACTCTTAAGTCAGAGAGGAGTACAAGAAAGGAGGTCTTACCCCACTGATTAGAAGGAATTCCCTTACACTGAGTTGACAGGAATGGAATGTGCTCTCTGGGCAACATGATACAGAGAAGGGATTTCTGAAAACAGGAAAAATTTCATAGACTTGTCTGCCAAATTCAACATCAGTACACCACCATGGAGTTAACGAGAGAGTTCAAGAGATTGATCCATAGATGCTTGGATTTGAGAGGGCCTTGCACACAGTATTTGGGGTAAAAGAGTATTACTTCAATCCAGATGCTGAGAGAAGTTAATTTAAAAGTTAATTTAAATAGTGTCCTAGGATAAAATCAGTAGACAATAGCTAAAAAAAGACATTAAGAAAAGACATCTTTATAGTAAGATATGAGTGCAAAAGGAATCATTACCACACACACACAAAAATCTCCCAAATTAACGAAAGCTTTATAAAAAAAGAGAGCAAATAGATAAAATATTAAAGGACTCTTTTATGTATATAATTAAACATAATGACATATCATACATATTCAAATAACTAAAATTATAATTTTATAATACATGTTTTATATGTAACATATACAAATATATAACATTTGTTACATATATAAAGTCACATATTTAAATATATATAGATACATACACCAGATGTAATATATGCATCCATATGTCAGAATCAAGACCAACCAGATCATATCATTGTATCAGTAAATATAAATGGATTTACATCTCCTATTAAAGGAAAGTGTTTTCAGAATGCTCAAGAAAGCAAAATACAATGTCATGCTCTATATAAAAGACATACTCGTATCACAAAGAGATTTGGAAAATTTAAAAATAAAAGGTTAGTATATTCAGACAATGGAAAATTTTCAGTGCTAGAAGGAGATTAGCTATCAAGCCATGAGAAGATATGGAGGAACCTTAAATGCATACTACTAAGCGAAAGAAGCCCATCTGAAAAAGCTGCATACTGTATGATTCCAACTCTAGGACATTCCAGAAAAGCAAAACCACGAGATAGTAAATGAATGAGTGGTGGCCAGGAGCTGTGGGGAGACAGAGCACAGACCATTTTTAGGCCAATGAAACTATTCTGTAGATAGAACAATGACAGACAGATATCTTTATATATTTGTCAAAACCCACAGAATGTACAATATCAAAAGTGAACTCCAATGTAAACTATGGATTTGGGTTCTAATGATGCATTAAGTTCACTGATTTTAACGAATGTAGCACGTCTGTGGTGTGGGATGTTGGTAATCGGGGAGGCTGTGCGTGTGCAGAGGCAGGGGGTGTATGGGGGATCTCTGCACTCATCTCTCCATTTTTCTGTGGATCCAAAATTGTTCTAAAAAGTAGTCTGCTAAAAAATACAGATAGATAGATAGATAGATAGATAGATAGATAGATGATAGATAGATAGTAAAATGCTAATACTAAGTTAAAGGAAAACAGGGGTCACAACCTTTATGATCAACAAGATTGAATTTAGATTTCAATGTATTAAACTTTACTTTATAATGCTAAAGCACCAATAGACAATAAAGCAATTGTAGGGATTAATATTTGTTCGCCTAATAATATGGCAGCACTTTTCGTAAATCAGACAAAAGAGAAAACAGACAGACTACTAACTGGAGACTTGGGCACCATACCTCAATCCCAGAGACACGACACTGGCCAGAAACTAGTAAGCACGTTTCAGACTTACAACGGCTGTCTCTGAGGCTGTGAGTGTCCCAGGGCAGAGCTCTGGGCCTCACCTGGGACTTCCGCCACGTGTCTGCAGGGCGCAGTTCCAGCTGGAGCGCGACTCACTCCTACTGACGGGTGCTTGCCTCAGGCACGTGTCTCCACACACCTTTCACCTCCTGCGGCAGAAATTCTACATCGCGACACTGGTGGGGGCCCACTTGATGAGCACACAGACACAGCCCCAAAGCACAAGAGTGAAAGCCTCTGAGGATAACTCTCAACATTGGAGATAGTTTTTCATCGCTCAACCAGAATGGACAAGGGTGAGAGGCCATACTTACAAACACTGGAGGCGGCCGGGCCAGCACAGGGCCCCAGTGTGGCCAAGCGGCATCCTCAGTAACACACTTACATGGACTGTTCCTCCTCCTCTTCAGTACTTCACCCCTGCTCCCAGGGAGGACCTTGTACAGAGGCAAGCTGCATGTACACTCCTTGTCTTAGGGTCTCCTCTGGGGGGTCCAAAGAGAATTATATAATCAAGGAACTGGAACATACACACACACATTCGATCTATCCAGCAGTATACATATCTAGGTAAAAGATAAATGTGTGTGTATATACATATATGTACTCTAAAGACTTACATGCAGTCTAGTTTAGAATGTATAACATATATGTAATATATTCTACTTGTGAACTATGATCTGTTAGAGCATATACTTTCTTAACAAGTACACAAGAAATAGTGACAAAAATGAAAGACATCTTATGTTCCAAAGAAAACCTCTATAAATCCTAAAGAACTGAAATAGCAACAAGAGCATTCTCTGACAACAGTGTGATAAAATTACATATAAATTAGTAACAACTGCAAAGAAAAATGGCTCTTCCACCTATAATTTTTTTTAAATATGCGATTAAACAAGTTTTAGTTCAAAGGAGAACATAAAATTTCAAAATTTCTCAGAAATAATGATAATGACCAGAGCATATCCATCTCTATGAAATTTGGTTAAAGTGGTTATCAGAAATATGTTATACTATCAAATAACTATATCAATAAAAAGCAAAAAAATGAAAATAATATAATGCTCAACTCTAAAAGTTAGAAAGATTAAAAAGCCATCAAAAGAAGAAGGACATATGTAATAAGATTAAATTATACTATAGTAAATTAGAAAAGAGAAAAATAGTAAAACTAAGAAACTTAAAATCTGACTCTTTTTTAAAAAATCAATGAAAAAGTAGATAAATCACTAATCCAACCAGGAAAAAGACAGAGAAAATGCACATGCACAAAAAGCAAAGATCCAAAATAGAGAAAAAGTTTTAAAATCCTGAGATAACTTTATAAAATCTAAGTGGAATGAGTAATTTTTAAAAAACACAACTAACTGAAATTGACCCCAGGAAAGACAGAGTCTAAAAACAGTAATACTCATGAAAAGTAGATAAAATAGTTTAAAAAGTTCCCGTTGTTCCATAAAAAACAACAGGCCCACATAGTTTCAACAGGAAATTCTTTCAAAACTTTAAAGTTCAGATAAACTCAATGCTATTTAAAGGAACAAACAAAAATTCCTAATCGGTTTAATGAAGTAAAATAATATTAATCCATAAATATGATAAACATTGTACAATAAAAGAAATCTAGAGACAAATCTCAATTTTAAATGCTGATGCAAGCATGTTGAATAAAATATTTGCAAATAGAACATGAACAAATGTACATCATGACCAAAGATAATCTACTCCAGTAATTCAAAGGTGATTCAATATTAAGAAATCCATTACTTCAGATAAGAATGTGGCCCAGCTACCACCTTGACACTAGCCTCCTGAGACCACTGGCAGAAGGTCCAGCTAAGCTGTGTCCAAATTCCCAACTCACAGAAACTGAGAAAATAAATGAGTATTGGTTTAGGTTGCTCGGTTTGTTGTAATCTTCACAAAACAGTAAGAGATAACTAATGCAAATACATAGTAAACTCTGAACAAGATAAGTAAGCATTATAAGTATTGGGGAGCCTAGCCCATGGAAACATAATTGAAACATAATTTAAGATCTTGATAATTAGAAGTTTGTCAGGTGCCTGGACAGATACATGAACAAAACAGAATAGGAAATCCAGAAACAGATCAATTACATGTGACTTTCAGTAGGTTAAAAGGCAGCATCTCAAACTAGTAGTATGGTGATAACTGGATAGTTCTATTGAAAAAGTTGAAATGTGACTTATTGCTTACAGTAAGATAAATGATAAATGTATAAAAGATTTAAGTATGAAAACAAAACCAAATGAGTATAAGAAGAAAGCGTGAGTGGATTTTCACCAATGGAGAAAAATGTCCTAAGGATGCCTCCAAATCCAGAAGCAAAAAGGAAGAGTGTTGGTAAATTTGATGAAATAAAAATTTGAAACATTGGTTTACCGAAGCACAATTAGCCAAGTAAAACACTGGGAAAACATATTCACAAACTGGTAATTTCCCTATTGTGTAAACAGCTTCTAAAGATAAAGAAGTAAAAGATGAGAACCTTACTGTTGGTTTGCCGACTTGGGACTTCACAGGTGAACCCTGAACTTGGCCCGGTGCATGGACGGCAAGGAGAGATGGAAGAAAGGAAGAAAAGGGGGGGGTCACCCCAGATCAGTAGGTGGCCAGTTTAACAGGCAATCGAACTTACAACGAGGCTTGTCTTGGGTGCCACAAGACAGGTAGACCTCTGCATCTGCCCTGTTGTTTTATATGGAGGCCTTAACAGGGTTCAGTCACATGTACCATCCAGAGGGTCTCAACAACACCTCTCTTTCTCAAAGTTATGTCCTTGAACATGGTTCCCAGTGTGGAATGGGTAGCAGACTGTATATTCCAAGGAGGGGGTTAGGTGGTGAGGAGTAAAGATCAGCTACTCATATACACACAAAAGTAAATGGCTTTTCAATTCATGAAAAGATCCCTAACCTTGCTCATAATGCTAGAAATAAAAGTTAAAACTATGCTGATAGACAAAATAAGTTGTGGGAAAACAATCTCAAATATTGCTTATAGAAATAAATAGTTAAACTACTATGAAGGAGAATTTGGTAAAATCTAGAAAAATTACTTGTGCACTTCATCTTTGTCCCAGCTACCCCACTTCTAGGAATATATTTCAAAGATACATTGACAAAATTTCACATGAGTCTGCAGTATACTGCGTTATTCACCTTAACTATTCAGCTTTCTTTGTATCCACAACTTTGTCACAGCTTCATCATGGATGGAGCACTTCTCCACCTCTGACTTTTGGGCTTGACCATGAGGCTTATTTTGAATGACACCTTGTAAATGGAAGGGGCAGTGTGCCAGACCCATAGCTGGGCTTTAAGAGATGTAAACAATAAATGATTATTTTTATATTCAACTGAGTTTTTGTGGTTATTTGCTGCATTTCATTTTGTAGCAAGAGCTGATACAGAGGAGGCATTATTTGAAAGAGCAAATAATTGGAAACCACCCAAATGTCCATCAATAGGGGGCTGATTGAATAAACTATGCGCAAACTACACAAAGGATTGTTATGCCTTATGCTTAAATTTTTTTTTAACAGCAAGAGCAATTGCCATTTAACCAGGTCAATTTAAAGTAATTGTAAGCAACTATTTTCTCCAGATATTTTTCTAAAGTTAAATTCCATTTAGTTAACATACAGTGTAATACTAGTTTCAGGTATACAATATAGTGATTCAACACTTCCATACATTCCTGGTGCTCATCACATGTGACCTCCTTAATCCCTATCACCTATTTAACCCATCCCCCACCAACCTCCCCTCTGGGAACCCAGAGTTTGTTCTCTGTAAATAAGAGTCTGTTTCTTGGTTTCTCTCTCTCTCTCTCTCTCTCCTTCTCTTCTTTTATTTTACTCTGCTTATTTGTTTTGTTTCTTAAATTCCACATATGAGTGAAATCACATGGTATTTGTCTTTCTCTGATTGACTTATTTTGCTTATTAGCATTATACTCTCCAGCTCCGTCCATTTTGTTGCAAGTGGCAAGATTTCATTCTTTTTCATGGCTAATATTCCATTACACACACACACACACACACACACACACATCACATCACATAACATCTTTATCCATTCATCAGCTGATGGACACTTGGGCTGTTTCGATAATTTAACTATCACAGATAATGCTGCTATAAACATCGGGGTGCTTGTGTTCCTTTAAATTAGCATTTTTGTGTTCTTTTTAAAAAAGATTTTATTTATTTTTATTTGAGAGAGAGTGTGTGAGAGAGAGAGAGAGAGAGAGAGAGAAAAGAGCATAAGCTGGGGGAGGGGCAGAGGCAGAGGAAGAAGCAGACTCCCTGCTGAGCAGGGAGCCCGCCCCCCCTCACAGGGCTCCATCACAGAACCCCAGGATCACAACCTGAGCCTAAGGAAGAGGTTTAACTGGCTGAGCCACCCAGGTGCCCCTATTTATATATTCTTTGGGGAAGTACCTAGCACTATAATTGCTAGATCATAGAATAGTTCTATTTTTAACTCTGAGGAAACTCCATACTATTTTCCAGAGCAGCTGTATCAGTTTGCATTCCCACCAACAGCACAAGAGTGTTGCTCTTTCTCCGTACCTTTGCCAACACCTATTGTGTCTTGTGTTGTTGATTTTACCCATTCTGACAGGTGTGAGGTGATATCTCATTGCAGTTTTGATTTGCATTTACCTGATGATAAGTGATGTTGAGCACCTTTTCCTGTGTCTGTTGGCTATCTGTATGTCTTCTTTGGAGAAATGTCTGTTTATGTCTTCTGTCCATTTTGAATTAGATTATTTGTTCTTTGGGTGTTGAGTTGTATCAGTTCTTCATATATTTTGGATACTAACCCTTTATCGGATATGTATTTGCAAGTATCTTCTCCCATTCCATAAGTTGGCTTTCAGTTTTGTTGATTATTTCCTTTACTGTGCACAAGCTTTTTATTTTGATACAGTCCCAGTACTTTATTTTTGCTTTTACTTCCCTTGCCTCAGGAGACATACCTATGAAGAAGTTGCTACAACCAGTGTCAAAGTAGCTACTGTGAGAATCTTCAAATACTGAAGTATTCATAGCATTTAACTTATTATAATATCATTGGTGTTAATTAAGGGACCATCAACAAACCTCCACTTTGACCAGATCATAGCTTTCTGCACTAGTAAATCAGGAAGTGTAAGTTTCAAATTTGGATTCCTCTACAAAGGAGAATCATGAATTCTGATAAGCCAGAAGTCAGACTTTTTCTCAATATAAGTGATCTCATTCTCTTTATGGCCACCACGAATGAATGAACGGGGAGGAGCTCTGGGGGAATAAGTTGCGGACTGCATGGCTGCTGGCCACTTCCCTCCCACTTCCCTGCATGGCTGCCGGCCACTTCCCTCCCTGATTACTGTGGGGGACAATGGCCAAAAGATGACGGCTTTGTGGTCAGACAGACCTGCACTCTCATCCCCACTCCAACATTTCCTGACAGTCTGAACTATGACCAACTTAGTTACTGTAAAACTCAAATTCCTTGTCCATCAAACATGGTCACCAGTATCTACCATGAAGAGTTCTGGTGAGGATGAAAAGAAGCAATAAATATACAGGTTCTACACAGTGCTTGCAAGGTCAGGCACCCAAATATGCTTATAGGTTTGCTTGTTTCCTGCTTCTCTCCCTTCTCATCAATATCGTGGAAACATGAATGTAAATGTGGGCTCTGAAGTCTCCTAATAATAGTTAAATTCAAGACTTTCATTAATACATAATTAATAATTCATTAACACTTCCATTAATGTAATTAATTTTCAAATAAGCTTATGTAAATTATCATAATACTGGGATATAAACACAACATCAAAACAAAAATACTTCTTGAGAACTCATCGGCATTATAAGAAACTCTGCAATCACATATAAAGGCACAGAGTTAATATTGCATTAAAGGAACCTCTTTACCTTATTTAGTCTAGCTGTGTATGTTAGATTTGATTTATAATTGTATACTATTTCTTCCAATAAAATAACTGTAGATCCCACCTGTTGACACAATGTGATGTGACTCCTTATGGGGGAGCTTATATCTCCATCACATTGTCATATGTGACCATGTGATTTGCTTTAGCTAATGGCAGACCAATGAATGTGATATATAACACATCCAAGTGGAAACTGTAAGAGTCGTCAAGAACCAGAGTGAAAAATCTCGTAATAGGTATGGCATCAGTTGGAATACTAAGAATGGTCTTGCCTTAATCCTGTAGAAAAATTAACCATAGCAAACTTCTAAAGCACTTGGTAGTAAATATTCTAGGCTTTGCAGGCCACATTCAGTCTCTGTTTTATATTACTTTTCCTTTTACAACTTAAAAATGTAAGAACCACTCTTGGCTTGTAGGTAGTACAAGAAGCCCCTACCCTAAATCAAACACAGCTTTGGTACTATTGGGACTACCTAAGCTTAAAAAGAAAACTCAAGTGTGCCTGGGTGGCTCAGTTGGTTAAATGTCTGGCTTCAGCTCAGGTCATGATCCCGGAGTCCTGGGATCCAGTCCTGCATCGGGCTCCCTGTTCAGGGGGAGTCTGCTTCTCACTCTATCCCTCGCCCCTCCTCGTGATCTCTCTCTCTGTCACGCTCTCTCTCTCAAATAAATAAGTAAAATCTTTTAAAAAGAAAAAGAAAAAGAAAAGAAAACGCAAAAGGATGCAGCTACTTCTAAGTAACTTAACTGGGCCCTAAAATAACACTCAAGAACATTTACAGGAATACAAAAATATCAGGACCCTGCAAGGTAAAATTCACAATGCTTGACATCCAATCAAATGCACAGGCATGAGAAAGCATCATAATACAAAACCACAATGAGGATATAAACAATAAATCAAAACTGCCCCAGAAATGACATATAATAGAACTTGTTCCCATAACCTGAGAGGTTCTAACTAGAACTGTGGCTCACAACATTGGCTTTGAGATCTCTTTTTGTTTATTACACTTGGAAATTTTCTCTTCCTAGAATTCAAGAGCAATAATATTTCCAATAATTTTCTTGTAAATCTACCTAAGATTAACCATGTGTTTGGAACAGTAAAACAGATCTCTCAAGACATCTCCATTCACGATAGTGCTTGAAAGTCTTGATCCATTTCTTTGTTTTATCAACACACCTCAGTCCTCAAGAATCTTGGACAAAAATTTATCCTGATCCTTCAGCAAACTAGAATCTCCATTGTGTCAGGTCCTATTAGTGGTTAACCAATCAAAAAAGCAAAAATCGATATAGATATGCACCCAATAAAACCACTAGATGGTGCAGTATCTTCACATTCCATTAACACTGAAACCCAGTTGGGAATTTAGTCGTTTACAAGGGATGCCTAGCAGATAGCTGCCCTAATTTGTCATTCCAGTGGCCCGTCTTACTTGCTGATGATCCTGTGAGAACGGAGTGCGTGTAATACATCTTTGCTTTGCTTAACTTGAAAGGGAGCTTTTTAATTTTTTTATGTTGATGTGGTGGTGAGAGTTTGAGTATTTTCAAATGTAAACCCTAGATGAATTCTGATTCTGCCATTTCCACCTCTACACATAGGCTGCTTGCCTTACTCGTTTGCTTGGCCCCAGATTCCAGCATTCCTCAAGGCCTAGGGTTGATTCCTCTCCTGTAATAAGTCTTCACAGATCTTTCTAGTCAACTACTATCTTTTTTTTCCCGAAATTCTTACAAGACTTTTGTTTTGTCGCTTACTAGGTAATACAGTGTAACAATGAGGGATCTATTTTGCCTACTTGAGACTCAATTTGCTTCTCTATATAACAGAAACCACCATATTACATCCTCAAGAATATTTTAATGAAAACATCATAACAATTAGCCCAGTGTCTGACATACAGTAAACTCTTACAGATATATTTATTTACCAGCCTTTGTCAATATAGGAAGTATCATTGGTCACTCTCTTGTGCTTCATTCATAACCTCAGTAATTATTTCTTGACCATCAGCAACATGCCAAGTATCTGCTTGCTGCTCTAGATGGAGTAACAAATAAAAACTACATAATCCATGTCCTTACAAGCCCTAGAGCAGAGGAAGGGAGAGAGATAAATCATCCCAGTAAGCTCTACAATAAGAGGCAGCACAGGGTGCTATGGGAGCGTGCAACAAAATTAACTTATCATATACATTTAGGAAGTCCCCATCAAGGAAGTATTATCTCAACCAAGGCTGAATAAAAATAGCAGTGGTTAGTCGAACAAAGCAGAGAAATGGGGTGGGGTTTTAATCCAGCCTGTGAAAGCTGAAAGGCAGTAAGGCCAGGGTTTGGTGAATTTATGGCTTTCAAATGCTTTTTTCCACAACAAATATATTTTACATCATAGCACACACACAGATTCAAACACACGTAACTCAAACAAGGCTCACCCCAACACTGTTTACCTTACTGCAAAAATGCATTCTTATATTTTCTATTCTATTTTATTTGAACATTGTTAGTTGCAACTCACAACAAAACACCAAAATATCTGAAGCAAAACAAACAGAATGAAGAAATAAGAAATTCAAATAGTAATACTTGGAGACCTCAAAACCCCACTTTAAACAATGGGTGAAACAATCAGGCAGAAGACCAACAGAGAAATAGGAGATGTGTATGACACAATAAATCAACTAGCCTTAACAGACATCTATGGAACATGTCACCCAACATTAGAATATACAGTTGGTCCTTAAACAACATAGGTTTGAACTGTGCAGGTCCACTTATATGCAATTTTTTTGGATAATTACAGTGTAGCACTATAATGTATCTTCCTTATGATTTTCTTCATAACACTATCTTTTCTCTAATTTACTTACTGTAAGAATACAGTATATAATATATTTAACATACAAAATATGTATTAATTGACTGTGTATGTTATCAGGAAGGCTTCTGGTCAACAGTAGAAGTTTGGGGGAGTCAAAGTTACATGCAGATTTTTGACTATACAGGGGGTCTGTGTCCCTACCCTCCACATTGTTCAAAGGTCAAATGTACATTCTTCTCAAGTGTACATGAAACATTCTCCAGAAAAGATCATGTCCTATACCATAAAATAAATCTCAATAAAGTTAAAAAGAATTAAATTTAAATTTCATTCTAAAAACAATGGAATAAAATTATAAATCAATAACAGCAAGTAATACGGGAAATTGACAAATATGTGAAAACTAAACAAAACACTCCTAAGTAACTAATGAATCAAAAAAGAAACTACAAAGGAAATTAGAATATACTTTAAAGTGAATATAAATTAAGACATACTATGCCAAAACATACAAAATACAGCTAAAGAAGTTCTTAGAGGAAAATTTAGAGCTGTAAATACCTCTATTAAAAAAAGAAGAAGAAAGACCTCAAAAAAATAAACCAACTTTCTACCTTAAGACACTGGAAAAATAAGAGGAAACTAAATGTAAAGCAAGAGTAAAGAAGGAAATAATAAACATTAGGGAATAAATTAACAAAATAGAAACTATAAGAGAACATCAGAACAACAGAAAAAATAAACAAAAACAAAGTGGTCCTTTGAAAAGATAAGCAAAATTGGCAAACATTTAGCAAGACTGAGCAAGAGAAAAAGAGAGGACTGAAATTACTAAAATCAGAAATGGAAGGAGAAATTGCTACCAACCTTACAGAAATAAAGGGTCCATAAGAGAACAGTATGAACAATAGATGATAGTAAGTGAAACAAGTTAGATGAAATGGAGAATTCCTGGAACTGACTCAGGAAGAAGTCGACAACCTAAATAGACCTATAACAAGTAAAGAGATTGAACTAGTAAAAAACAAAAAACAAAACAAAACTAACAAACAAAACCCTCCAGTCCAGATGGCTTCATTGGTGAATTCTACCAAACATATGAGAAAAAAATACAAATACTTCATGAATGCTTCCAAAAAAGAGAGAGGAGGGAAACACTTCCCAATTCATGCTATAGGGGCAGTAATACCCTAATATCAAAACCAGACATAGACATTATGGAAAACAAAACTATAGACCAATGTATCTTATGAATACATGTGCAAAAATCCTCAACAAAACATCCACACACCAAATCCAGCAACATAGAAAAAAATTACATATGACCAACTGGGATTTATACCAGGAATGCAGGGTTAGTTTCACATCTGCAAATTAATTAATGTAATACACCATAGTAACATAATTAAAACAAAAACCACATGATCATCTCAATAGATGCAGAAAAAATGTTTGATAAAATCCAACACCTGTCACAATACAGTTATACATCTAGACAATGGAATACTATTCAGCACTAAAAATAAATGAGCTGTCAATCCATGAAATGACCAAGAGTAACTCTAAATGTATAGCACTAAGTGAAAGAAGTCAGTCTGGAAAGGCTAGATACTGCATAACTTTGACCATGTGACATTCTGGGAAAAAGTATAACTATAAAGACAATCAAAGTATCCGTGGCTGCCAAGAGTTAGGGGGAGGGATGAATTAGCAGAGCACAGAGGATTTCTAGGACAGTGAAACTATTCTGTGTGCTACTATAATGGCAGATACACATCATTACACATTTGCCCAAACCCCCAGAAGGTACAACACCAAGAGTAAATCCTAATGTGAACTATGTATTTGGGGTGATGATGCATCTATGTCAGTTCATTAATTGTAACTAATGTACCACTTGGATGGGGGACATTGATGATAGGGGGAGGCTGTGCAGGTGTGGAGACAGGAAGTATGTGGGAACTCCCAGTTCCTTCTGCTCAAATTTACTATGAATCTAAAACTGATCTAAAAATTAAAATGTCAGAAAATAAAATAAAATGAAAAGCCTACTGGAAGAGTTCTGTCAAAATAAAATTTTTTGTGGTTCCCCCTGGGTGGTATTTACCTAAGGCTGTTGATTCTCTGTGTTTCCTGCCTTTGCTAATGAAGGCTTGTCCCTCCTTGTTTTTGGTGAAAGGAAGTTTTCCCTTGAGATACCCATCCATATGTTCTCTCGGAAGCAGAAGGCTAAGAGTCAGCATGGTGGAACCCAGCAAGCTGGGGACCTTGGTGTCTCCTGGTGGATTGGTAAATGGCTTTGTGCAAGGCATTTTAAGCCACTGAGCCTTAGGTTCCTCATCTTTGAAATGGGATTGGTAGTGACAATTGCATTTAATTATTCACTTACTATCTGACTATTGTGCTGGAGAGCAAGGTTCACAAAGGTGGGAATGAGGTCTGTTTTATTCAGCATCACTATCACAGAGCTGGCACAAGCCAGCACTAAATAATGATGTATAGACGAATGGACAGAGGAATACAGGAAGGAATGATAATGCCTGGCCTGCAGGGTGGTTCTGAAGCCTGAATGAGCGTCTGGCACATGCTAGGAGTCTCCTTTCCCCGGCCCTGTGAATTTGTCTTTTCACCCAGAGTGATCCTCACCTGCCACCAGGAGAAGCATTCCTGGCAATTAAGAACAACAGACACCTAGACAAAGAGAGGCTTCAAGACTACAACTGACCTAGAGAGACTGACCTCCATTCTCCCTTAACAACACTTACAAAAGTAGGTCTTCATCTTTCCTAATTACACACTGGGAAAAAGCAGTATCAATTTGAATGTAACACGTTTCAACCAAGGGATAGGCTATTTCTATCCTGGGTCTAACATAATGATTCCCAAGAAGCCACAAACCTACTGATTCAATTATTTGAAGAATATTTCTGAAGTTGAGACAGGCTTTATTTTAGTCCCGGTTATCATTTTCCTTGATCCTGAGGCAGGCAGAGTGAGAAAAAGAATGAGCAGCCCTGGTCCAGAAGAAAAGAGACCTTTGTCTTGTTCTGTCTCTGTCAACAACAGGCTGTGTATACTTGGGCACACTGCATCTCCTCTCTGGGGCTCTACTTTGGGACTTACAAAATCTGGAAATTATCTACATCAGTGAATCTCCAGAGCACATGCCTGGAGAAAACACTGGATTAATATTCAGATACAATTTTACACTTGGGAAAACAAAAAGTAGCCAACATTTTTAAAATAACAAACTATACCTTGATTGGTGTTGGATTATGGCAAAGAGAATGACTATAAACAGAGCTTGTTCTTAGCCATCACTCACTTTCAACTCCAAGGGAAACTTACCTGTGTTTTGAGAGTGGGGTGTGTGTGTGTGTGTGTGTGTGTGTGTGTGTGTGTGTGTGTGTGTGTTACGAGCACGAGTGTGATTTCTATTGTTCATCACAATATAGAATAGACTAATTGTTGAAGAAACATTGGTTATATGATTCTTTTATCATTTCTAGATCTCAGATTAAAGGATTACACTTAAAATAATAAACATGATCAGAATTTTAAATACGGGTATCCCCCGCTTTTCAAAAGTCCATATTACACCACTTTGCTTTTCTGAAAGACCTACATTAACACCTGTTTTCACTAACCGAAAGAAATCTGAAGGTTTTTGCTTTTACAAAAAAAAGGGCTGAATGTGAAAATAGCATTCTGAATGTGTTTTGTAGCAGCCATTATAGAGGCAGCCACACCCCAAGCAGAGAGAGGAGACCCCCAACTCTTTCCCCCAGACCTACACTCACATTTCAGCATCAAGTTGCCAGAGCCTTGACCTGTGTCTGTGAGCATCTGAGCTTTACCTCAATTTATTTTGTGCAAAATGTGTCTTAAGGTATCAGAAAGGTCTGAGGGGTAATGTTGGGGGTTTCTTTCCGAGAGTGGGGGAAACCTGTATTGAGTTCTTCCAAATGTGCAAGGTACCGTAGAAAGGACTGTTTAGAACTTCACACTCATTCCTCAATGGCCACTAAATAAATTGACAGAGAATATCTCAATTACATTCTGCAACATTTCTCTCCTGAGATTTTCAGGGTGGTGAATGTTATTTCTTATTAAACTCACAAGTCAATTCCCAAGTAATAAGATACCGTTTTTCACCACAGAGGCCCGAGTTAATGGACCGATAATGGGGCTCGCTTCAGTTTAAAGTTAGCGTCAGGGAACTGGAAATTTATAATCCAACGTACTCTGTACCACCTTTCTTATACATGGGAAGGAAATTGGTATTTAATGACTTCCTAAAATGTGCCAATTTTCTTCTGATTTCATATTTTAAATAGCTCATGTTACTGACATATAGTAACTGTTCGATAAATGCTTACCGAGTTAATAAATTAACCAGTTAACTTGTGTCCGCATGTTATAGAGGAGGACATTGTGGTTCCGAGCAGCAGTATGCGGTAGAGCTGGGATTCAGGTGTGTCTGATGTCATGCCCACTTCTTTCTCTTCTCCTTTGTACCTCTTGGATTCTAGGATCTATTCCCGACTTCTCAGTAGCACAGTACATAGCACATGGTGTCCATGGGCCTCAAGATTGTTTTTAGCTAAAATTGTCTTCAAGATCTGAGTTGCTTATCAAGCAAAGTGTTATCATCTGCAAAGACACCTGCAATACGGGATAGAGCAGTAAATAAGAATAAAAAGAAGTGGGGGCACCTGGTGGCTCAGTCGTTAAGCGTCTGCCTTCGGCTCGGGGCATGATCCCGGAGTACCGGGATCGAGCCCCGCATCGGGCTCCCTGCTCCGCGGGGAAGCCTGCCTCTCCCTCTCCCGCTCCCCCTGCTTGTGTTCCCTCCCTCTCTGTGAAATAAACAAACAAACAAATAAATAAAATCCTTAAAAAAAAGAATAAAAAGAAGTGAAAGAAGCGGATTAATATTGGCCAATCAGCAGAAGCCCTCACGGTGGCTAGACAACCCCCCTTTCCCCCGCCACCCCATTTTTTAAGCTTAGTGATGCTCTTCTGTAAGAGTAATCCTTTTATGAACAGGTGCACCTGCGAATATTGAGGACAGTGTTGGGGGAAACCAATAAAAGCAAAAGAAATCCACTGAATGCCAGGCACAAGAGGCTGAATTCCGGAAATAATGCCACACCTTTCATGAATGGGCCTACATAGCATTGTCCAAGTGACAGTAGCTTTCTCCTAAGACCTGGTGAGAATCAGCCATCATCCATCTCTGGATGTAGAGCATTTTAACAGTTTTAATTATTATTTAAAACCAGTAATAAAAATAAATTACAGGATTTGAAGAAGGAAAATGAAAGCTTACAGTGGTGATGTGCCCTCCCTGGATAATCCAGTTAGGAGACAGAGCATCACTCCAATTCTCTCCCAGTTCTAGCCACTTGCCAATTCTTTTTTTTTTTTTTTTAAGATTTATTTATTTTACAGAGAGAGAGAGTGAGCACACCATGCACGAGTTGGAGGAGGGGCAGAGGGAGAAAATCCTCAAGCACACTCCCCACTGAGCACGCTGGGCTCCATCTCATGACCCATGAGATTATAAACTGAGCTGAAACCAAGAGCTGCATGCTTAACTGACTAGCCACCCACACACCCCTAGTTCTTTTTTTTTTTGTCAAAAAATATAGATAAGTTATAGAACTGCTTTTTTATTGTTTTATTTTGAAATTGATTTTGTGATGATGAATGTAAATTAGTAATTTAGTTCTAAATGAACACTTACGAAATTGAAAAACATCAATAATCAAATAAAGCCAATCAGAGTGCAATAGTTCAGATATAACCACTGTTAGGATGTTGTTATACTCAATAGAAATTTGGGCAACAAATATGGCTAAGCACTTCACAGAAGAGAAAATTCCAGTAAGTACTTAAAAGTGATAATAAACCATGATAATAAACCAACCCCACCAGTTGTTCAGGAAATTGAAAATAAAGAGAAACAAACAGCAAATTGAAAATTAAATTAGTTAAAAATATCATGGGAGACATAGCTAAAAAAAATATCAAGGAACTAGAACATAAAATCAAGGAAATTATCCAGAATACAGCACAGAGTGAAGGGAATAGAAAATACGTAAAACATCTGTTCTCTAGAAAATACACCCAGCATCCTCTCTCTCATGCTTTCCTTCCCCTTTACGCACCTTCTCTGAACAATGTGGATGTAAAGCTATTCACTGAGACAAAGGAACTAGACAGGAAGCTGGGGATGATAGCCGCATGGACGGTTGGAAGTGATCAGGGAAAGGGGTATCCATGCAGGAGGAGAGGGGACACTGTATTGACAAGGAGACCCCAAGCAGGGTGAGGAAGCTGTACCTGTGTCAGTACCTGAGCAAGGTGAGGTCATCCTTGCATGAGTGACCCAGAGTGGGAGGACTTGCCATGGTGAGCCAGACCAAGGCAGGGTGGGGAGAGATCTGTGCTTGTGGACAGGTGGAGGTGAGGATGGGAAATTGACTCCTTACAGGAGGATCGAAGGAACCAGAAGTTTATTAAGGAGAATGGTAGTCAGAGCTCTTATTGTTGGAGAAAGGAGTTACAAATACAAAACAAAGAGAGGCAACTAGAACAAACTTCGGGCTACTGGATTAGAACTGGAGGTACCACAATTGTACCCATTCTCTATTGCTGCCTAAACAAATTACCACGTATTTTGTGACTCTCAACAACACAAATTTATTATTTTCCAGTTCTATAAGTTAGAAATCCAACACAGGTGCCAATGGGCTCCAATCAAGGTGCTGGCAGGGCTGCACTCCTTTCTGGAAGTGCTGGGTTTGATCCCTCTCCTTACCCTTTGCAGCTCCTACAGGCTGTCTGCATTCCTTGGTTTGTACCTCCTTCCTTTATCTCAAAAATAGCATGATGGGTGGGGTCATTCTCATAACGCATCGCTCTGACCTGTTCTGCCTTCCCCTTCCACTTTTAAGACTTTTTGTAATTACACTGGACCCAGCTCCATAATGCAGGATAATCATCCTACTTAAAGATCAGCTAACTGACAACCTTAACTCCATCTACTCCTTTAATTCCCCTTTTCCGAATAAGGTAACATGTTCACAGTTCCAGGGGTTAGAATGTGGATGTCTGTGAAGGGCCATTATTTTGCGTATGGTTTTCAATATGTATAAATAGAGAAGTATATATAGTTTTAAAGTGTCTATGTGTGTTTGTATTTATACATATACATGTGAGTATGTATATACTCCCCCCCCCCCCCGCATTAATCCCTAGTTCTGTCACTGGGTGATCCTGGGATCAATGACACCCTGATAGCAACAAACACACATAAACACAGATCTTGACTTCTAATTAACATTCTCTATCATAAAGAACCAGGGCTCCTGGGAGATATGGCTGATTCAGAGCTGAGACATAAAAAGTACAAGATGAGCTGGATATACCTTACCATGCCAGAAAGCAAGAAAAGTACTCAGAGAATGATGGGATGTGCTCAAAGGACAGAGAAGCCAGGTTCAAGGGGTTCCTACTGACCAAACCGGAGAAATTGGAGCATTAAAATAAATAATGATAGTAGCACATTACAACCCACTGAATAAAATAGGAAATGAATAAAATAGGAAACCATAACTCCATAGATATTATTTAGCGAGTGAATACACTGAAAGTTTGAAGAGGGATGGAAGATGTATGTAGATTTAAACTGTCCCCCTCAAAATACGTATTAATTTTATGAGACAAACAGTAACTTTAGAGCAGAGAAGCAGATGAAACCAGGGAGCACTGCCTGGGCATCTATTTTGTTGGGCCACGCACCCTGGGTGGGGGGGTCTTAAACCGACACTAACCCCTCAAACAGGCTACATAACAGCCTGGAGAGCATGAGCAAAGGTAAGTTCCTGATATGATCCCCCAAAAGCCCTTCTGATAAACAGTCTCCCCTAGCTCTCAGGGCCTTTCCCTGTGTGCCCCTTAGAGAAGACCCCATGGAGCTTACCAAAACTCTGGGGCTCTTTTTGGTTTGAATTGACCAATATGGAACCCCAAAGCACTCCACCTACGGACCCTCACAAATACACGTGCCCCAGGTCTGCCTCTCTCTGCCTGCACCCTGCCTTCACCTCACCATGTGGCCCTTCGAGATGGGCCATGTACTTCCTCCAAGATCTGTGAATGATAAACTTCTGTATCTCACTTTCTCTTGTGCTCTTTTGCTGAACCACAGCTCACCATTCAGCACCCCACGGTTCTACTTAACAAATGTTAATCTAACAAATCATAACATTAACTCTGTGGGAAAGTCATTAAAGGAAGTGACTTCAAGTCCCAGCTGTTAACTCCAATAGTTCCCACAAGTGAAAACGACAAAGACTTCTCTAGACTATTAGTAAGTAAAAGATGGCAAACACCTTATTAGATAAATGAACAAAAGGCTTGAGTAGACAGTCCCAGGCAAAGGAAATATGAAAGGTGAATAAACACCGGTGGATGATCTGTTTGATCTCACTTCTAATCTGGGAAATAAAAACTAAAGGGAGACGCCATAATGATGGACCATTAGAAATCAACAAATTTGTCAGAAAATTTAAAAAACCTGCCAGCACCAAGTATAAGCAAGAATTTGGAGAAATAAGAACTCATATAAAACTCTATATGAATTTGTAACAAATCACTAGAAAATTATTTGTTAAATAAAGTTATGAAGTGAAAAAGTTTTATATCCTATAACCTGGTAATCTCACTTTTAGATATGGGAATATATGGAACTTTGAATATGTGCGATTCTCTAGTTGGTACTGGAGACTCCAGTTGCTACTGAAGAATCTTTCAAAGTACAGCCTAAATGTACATTGAAAGGAGAATGGATACATTAATTAAATATATTTACACAGTAGAATACTAGTCAGTTGTGAAAAAAAAGAATTATAACTACATTTTTCAACATGGATGAATTTTTTAAAAAGATTTATCCACTTATTTATTTGAGACAGAGAGAGAGCACAAGTGGGGAGAGGGCAGAGGGAGAGCCAGACTCCTGAGCAGACTCCCTGCTGAACGCAGAGCCTGATGCAGGGCTTGATCCCACCATTCATGAAATCACAACTGGAGCTGAAATCATGAGTCCGTCACTCAACTGAGTGAGCCACCCAGGCACCCCAACATGGATGAATTTCAAAACACAACATGGAATAAAAAAGCAAGCTGTATAAGAATAATCATAGCTTGATATAATTTTATCGAGTTCAAAAACAAAGACAACAAAGAATTACATATTTTATGCATATATAGGTATGTGGCCATATTATTAAGAAAATCAAGGAAATAGAAGAATTCCATTTTTCATTCATTATACCAGAAAAATAAAAATAATCATTGTATCAAATGCTGGTGAAGATAGGGAAATAGGCGTATTTACTAGGAGGGAGTAGGATTGCTACAATATTATTGAAAAGTAATGTGGTAATATCTACTAAAATAAAAATATATACTCTGATTAAGAAATTATATTGATCAGAATTGATCCCCTTAAAAAATGCCTCTAAATAAATATATCTGTGCAAGGAGGCATCCTTATTTGTGTTAGCAATAAGATGAGCTAGATATACCTTACTGGAAGTAACTAAAATGTCCATCAATAAGGAAACGGCTGAATAAACTGTGGTATGTCCATTCTTTGCAGTTATCTAGCTATTCAAAAAAACTGAATTGGGCTTTGAGAGGTAGTTATATTTAGTTAGATGAAAGGAAAAAAATGGCAGAATAGTGTCATGTAAAATGATCCTACTTTTGTAAATAACTGATTTGTAAAATGATAACATTAGCCCTAGGCATTTGTGCATATGAATGTATAAACTTGTCTATGGGGAAAGAAATGGATTAATGCATACCAGTGTGCTAAACTTTGTGACCCTGAGAACTAGAAATGAAAATGAGTTGGCATGAAATTATTAATTTTTAAATACAATCCTGCATTGTTTCCCTGGTTCAAAAGGGAGTACGTTCCTTTGATAATATAAAAAAAAATAAAGAAATTTTTTTAAATTTTAATAATTTATCTCCACTGGGGACATTTTAGGTTTCCAACATGTGTTCTAAGGAATTATATTTGATAATAAATTTAAAGAATTCTCTTTCCAAATAAGTTTGGAAATATGGAATAAAAAAAGTTTAAGGTAATTTTTTTTACTAAATTATTTATCAAATCACTTAATAATTTTACTTGTGATGTGAATTTCCAAGATGAGGGTTTCACTTGTAGAATTTCTTAAACATTTTGGCAACTTGGAATATCTCAGGGAACTATAACTCCATAAAACCAATTTTCTGAAATAAGTGCTAATCCAACTCCCCAGACATAACCAATCTCAACATGAGGTCCAATTCTTTCTAATCTTTTTGTTAGCCTTTTTTACATAGTGTGGATCATATGGTACACATAACTTTTACAACCTTTTTCTCTGTAATGCTACGTTATAGACATTGTTTCATCACTGGACAGATTTTTATGGACATCAGTTAGTTATAGTTTAGTTAGAATTCCAACATAAATGTTGGTGAAAATGTAACCAACACAATCCTAAATTAGTAATGGAGGATAGTAAAGAATATGGTTAACCTGCAAATCATGTACTTGTATGGTTCACACTAAAAGTTTTAAAGGGACTGACCAGAGATGATGGACATCTGGAGATAAGAGAAAAGGCTTCATGTGGAAAGGAATTTTTTAAAAGATTTTATTTATTTATTTATTTATTTATTTATTTATTTATTTATTTATTCGAGAGCGTGAAAGCCAAGTCGGGGAGGGGCAAAAGGAAGGGGAGAAGTAGGCTCCCCACTGAGCAGGGAGACTGACGCAGGGCTCCATCCCAGGATCCCGCGATCATGACCCAAGCGGAAGGCAGACATTTAACCGACTGAGCCATGCAGGCACCCCTACGGGAAAGGAATTTGAGGACACAGGATCAAGGCAGCTCTGGCTGAGATCAGAGAATGATGAATATCCTGGTAAAAAATGAGCATGCTCAGGGCACCTGGGTGGCTCAGATGGTTAAGCATCTACCTTTGGCATAGGTCATGATCTCCAGGTCCTGGGATGGAGCCCCACATCTGGCTCCTGGCTGGCCCAGCAGGGAGTCTGCTTCTCCCTCTCCCTCTGCCTCTCCCCCTGCTTGTGTGCTCTCTCTGTCTCTCTCAAATGAATGAATAAAATCTTTAAAAAAAAAATAAATGAGCATGGTCAAGACAGGGACTATAGCTTCTATTAAGAGAATAACTTGACTGGTTTACATAGAAATTACAAATGTGACTTAAGGGTGAGATCCAATTCTATAGAATTCTGTAGAAGGAAGCAATGCTTATTATTATGCAGCTAGAGCTGGGCTGTGGTAACTGAGACCTACAATAAAAAAGATTTATGTTTCTAAATTCGGTGAGTTGTCTTCACTGTTCCACAACAAATCCCTCATTCATGGAAATGGCTATCCACTGAAAAGAAAACTGAAAGCCTATCTGGAGTCAGTTCAGGCTACTATAGCAGCACACCATAGACTGGGAGGCTTAAATAACGGACTTTCTTTTCTCACTGTTCTCGCAGCTGGAAGTCCAATATCAGGACGCCTGTATCAGGTAAGGGTCCCTTTCCTGATTCACAGAGGGCTCTCTTCTCCCTGAGTCCTCACCGGCAGAGAGCAGACAACAGATAGCAAGGGCAAGCTCATGTGTCTCTTCTGCTAAGGGCACTAATCCCGTTCATAAGGGCTCCAGCCCCATGACCTCATCATCATCCAAAGACCTTCCCCCCACCGCCCAGTACCATTACACTGAGGGTTAGGATTTCAATGTAAGAATTTCGGAGGTTGGGGGACAAAAACACTCAGTCCATAACAGTCACTCCAGTAATTAGATTGGAAGCTACAAAAACCCTTATGTGAGTAATAATAAGTACTAACATTTTTAGAGTAATTTACAAACCCTACTCCTATGTATTATCTAATTTTATCTGTTCAACCCATCTGTGAGAGTTAGGTATTATTATCTTAATATTATAAATAAAGAAATTGAGACTCAAAGTACTTGAACAATTTGTTCAAAGTCACAGAGTTAATTAGTGAATGAACTCAGATTTATACCCAGATGTGTCATCTGATGTTTGTTCTGCTGCACCATATTCCTTCCTCAGTATTAGGCACTCTGACAATAAAGACAAAGGATATTAGTATGTTTAACTTGTTAACTTGTATACTCTTGATTTTTTAAATGTGGATTTTTTTTATAGTTAGTTGGAGGATCTCTTCAGGTAATTGGTTTTTTTAAAAAACAAAAACATTGGTGGCATATTTCTATGCTGTTGCATATTGGAGAATATGTTTCCTTTGTCAGAAACATGAAAGGTAACTGGAATAGGTGCAAAGATTTGGGGTCACAACGCTCTTCCCTTAAAACCCATCAGCTATCACTCCTTACGTTCTAACTTCTGATGTAGTGAAGTCTGAGCCAGATGATTTGTGTTCTTTTGTTGGTAACCTGTTTCTCCCCCCACCACTGCCCCCTTAACTGAGTACCTGTCGAAATTTCCTTTACCCTGCTATATCATAAATTTTGCCAGGATGTTTCTGTCAGTCCTTTTTCACTCATGTCATCGGAGAAGCAAAAACCCTTTTGTCTTTACTTTCTAATCTAATTACTTATTGGGATTTAAAAAAATTTTATCTTTGATACCTACGTCCCAGTTACTTCGATTTTCTTTTCCTTGTGAACACTTGCTATGTTTAGGTGAGATCTCCTTTCTCTGCCCTCCATATCTATCATTTCTGCTGTTTTCTCACATTTTATTTTTTTCTTAGAATTCCAGAAGTTCTCAGTTTCTTTCTTTGTTAGACAAACATTTGTCAAGTGTTACTCTGTGTCACTCATTGTTCTAAGTCTTTGGGATACACGAATGAACATAAGGAACAAAAATCCTTATCTTTGTGAGACTTAAAAGAAAAAAAATAGAGAGTATTTTAGATAGTGATACATAATTTGGAGATAAATGAGCAGGAAAGTGAATGCCAGGAGTGGGGAAGTTGAATGCTTAAATGCAATGAGAAGGCAAGATCTTAATGAGAAACATTGGAGGAAAGACCTGCAGTAGGTGGGAAAGTAAACCAGGTGGGTGTCTGAAAGGATCACAGCAGGCAGAGCAAGTAGAGGGCAGTGATGCTGACCACACACGTGTTCAAGGAAAAGCAGACATTGGTGTTCCTCATCTACAGTATGACGGCGGCAGTAGTAGGCAATGAGGCCAGCATGGTCATCTAAAACCAGATCAGGTGAGGCCACCTGGGGCACAGTAAGAACTATGGCATTTGCTCTAAAAAGGAAAGACAGTGAAGAGTTTTGAGCAAAGAAGTAGCGTGAGTTGATTTTCTTTTTCACAGAATTACTCTACCTGCTGTGAATAGGGCCAAAGGCAGAAGGAGAGACATCAGTGAAGGCTACTGACATGGTCCTAAATGAGAGGTGATGGTGATTTGAACCAGAATGACAGGGGAGGAGGTGATGAGATGCAGTTGGACACAATATATGTCAAAGGATTACCAGTAAGACTTTCTGATGGATTGGATATGAGAACTATAGATTTTTGTACTGGGCAACTGGAAGGTGAGAGTTAAATTTCAGCAAGGAGAAAATTCCAGAAGTAGGGAAAGGAGATCAGAAACATATTTTAAAGCATGTTATTTATGAGGGGTGTGGCTTATTTTTGCCCAAGGTTTTATTTGTAAGATTCATACATGTTAACAAATGTGGCTGTAGTTAATTTATTTTCACTGACCTATACCAGGGGTTGGCAAACTTTTTCTGTAAAGAGAAGATAGTAAAAATTCCTGTTTTTGTGACCAGATGGTCTTTACTGCAACAACTCACCCGGGTCATAGTATGAAAGGAGCCGTTGCCATTATATAAAAGAATGAGCATGGCTGTGTTCCAATAAAATACATTTGCAAAAATAGGCAATGGGCCAGATTTGGTCCATGGGCTGTAATTTGCTGACCCTGTCATCTACAGTACCCTACTGAGTGACTATACCACGATTTGTTTATCTATATTACCGCTGATGGGCATTTGGACTGTTTCATCTTGGAGCTATTGCAAACAATGAACCTTCCTAAGGCATGTCTTTTGGTGCCCAAGTGCTTATATTTCTATTTGGTATATAAAAAGAAATGGAATTGCTGGGTCATAGGCATGTTAATTATCAATTTTGGTGATGTTATACTGTTTTTCCAAAGTGACTCTAATAATTTAACTTCCACCATCTGCATTTGAGAGTTACCCTTGTTCCCCACCTCACCGGGAACTCACTACTGTCAGTCTTTTTGCTCCAGTGAGTGTTTAGCGGTATTACATTTTGATTTCAATTTGTACCACAGGCTTGCTAATGAGGATGAACACTTTCATATAGTTTTTGGTCACAGACGTCCTCTTTCCTATGGGGCTGGTTAAAGGATTGTGCACATATTCCTATTGGGCTTTTTCTCATTATTTTGTAGAGTTCATTATAAATTCTGCTTATAGGTTGCAATGACATTTACCCAAGTCTTTACTTTTTTGATGTTCTTTATTCATTCTTACGTTTCTCAGCTTCTATATGGCATACATTTCTTGTGCATTGAATGAACATGTCCTTTTAGTGTTTCTGCTAGTGCAGTTCTGCTGGTGATGAATTCCCTTAGTTTCTGTTTGTTTGAAAATATCTTAAATTCACATTAATTTTTGAAGGGTTTATTTTTCTAAGTATAATATTTTAGGTTGTCTATCATTTTCTTTTAGCACCTTGAAGAAAGCATTCCTTTGTCTTCTGGTTTCTATAGATTCTGTTGATAAATTATCTATATTATTGCTGCTCATTGGAGGTTAATAAATCTTCCCCACTTTCCCTCTGTTACTAATTGTTGGGTTTTTTAAATCTTTCTTCTGGTTTTAGCAGTTTTGTTATAATATTCCTAGGTGTGGCTTTTTTCATATTCATCCTGCTTGGGATTTCTAGGGCTTCTGAAATTTGTGGCTTAATTTCTCTTGACATTTTTGAGGAATTCATATTGCTTTTTGCCCTTTTCCCTTGCTCCCTTTCCCTTCTGGGCCTCTAATTATCTATTAGACTTTGTTATTGGACTGCCTAGGTATGTTACACATTTTTCTGTATATTCATTCATTCCTCTTTATAAGTTTCATTCTCAATATCTTCTTTGAGTTAACTAATTCTACTCTTGGCTTTGTCTAATCTGCTCTTTAACACATAATGCATTAAGTTATCATTCTTAGTTATATATTTGTTTCATATCTAGAATTTCAATTTGATTCTTTTCGTAGTTTCCAAGTTCCTGTCAAATTATCAATCGTGTCTGTTATTAATGTGAAGATATTTAGCACAGTTGTTTGTTTTAATCTGTGCTTTATAGCTTTATTATGTGGATGACCTCTGGATCCATTTTTCTTATTTGTTGTTCCTCCTGATTTTATATCATATTATCTTGCATGTGCATCAATGTGTATTCTTTTTTTAGTTCCATAAATATTTTTCCCAGTTTTTTCTAGGTTTTCTCAGCAGGAGGTTAGTCTGAACCATGTAGTCTATAACTCAGGAAGTAGAATTTCTGACTCTTCCTTCTTTTTTTTTTCCATTTTTTGAAAATATCTGAATTGTGCTCTTGCATTTTTTTTAGTTTTCTTCCCATCTTTTATATCACACATCTGTACTTTCATCTCTTCCTAATAACTTTTATCTCCCCGCCTTTCTTAGGGTGATCTGCTTCTGTTTCAGAGAAGCAATGTTTCCTTACATTCTCCTGAAAATACCAAACTAGTCTCTAAAATTTCCCAAATCTGTTACTCTTCTGAGTCCTCAGGACAACATTCCTTTGTTTTATCCTGCAATTTTCCCCAAAAGTTATTAAAATTGCTCTTTCTGTTTGTTTGTTCTTGAAGGAGAAGATCTTTCTAGATTAATGGACAGAGTTTGCAGATCACTATTCTGCTTTCTGTCAGCAGCAGGTCTGGTCAGGTCTCAGACTGTGACCTATATATACCTGGATGACAGCTTGATGTGTACAATTTTTAGGCCAATTCTTAGTAGGTTTTCCTTAAGTAGGTTTTAATTAGGCTAAAAGAGCACTTCTTTGAATGCATAAAAATGCAGAGTAAAAAACCTTGTAAATCCCAGTATATGTGCTCCCGCTAGTTCTCCTTAGTTTTACCTTTCAACTTTCTATTCACACCACCACTTAGGATCATCATACCTCCAGGATGCAGCACTATATCCTTCACATTTTAGCAACTTTTCTAAATGTCATATTCCTTATTTGTGAAATGGGGATAATAACAGAATTGCTCTTGTAAGACTATTAATTGAAAGGAGTCCTATAAACTTAACCCAGCACAGTTGCTGGCACTTAGAATTAAATAAATGTTAGCTATCGTTATTGTTAGAAGTAAGTAGTAGTACCACTAGTACTACTATTAATTTGCTGCCACCTGCTTCCCACTCTGACCCTAACGTGATGGATTTAATTAGAGATGACTTGATGAGATTGTTGGCGTCTGGGGAGTGGACCAGTTTGCCGGCTCTTTGAAAGGCAGTACCAGTGCGATAAAGAGATTTATACCAGTTTTCTGATAGGAGCGGTTTCATATGTTTGCTAAGGTCTGGACAATGGAAGAAGCAAAAAGCAGTTTCAAATGCTGATAGGTGTACAACAGAATACAGATGAGTGCAGTAGGCCAAGGGTAGTCAAAAGGGATGGGTAGGCCTGCGAAATTTGAGAGCACATGCCTAGTGTTGCAGGGCAGCTCTATTTCAGCTTCAGCTAACCAATACTACACCAAAATGTGGGCTGAGTGATTTCCCCAGAAGGTGGGATTTGTAAATGAAGTCATATTTCATATTTATGTCAATTCATTTTTTTGAAGATCCAGGAGAGCAAACAATCTGTATGGGCTCTATGGGTTGTATATCGCTCATGATATATTGTTTTTTAACTCATAAAATAAAGCCAACTGCCTTGTCAATAGCATCCCATGACCTGGCTCCAGAAATCTACATCAACGTTATCTTCCACCTCTTTTGATTTTAACTTTATACTCTAGTAATTCCAAGATGCTCCCCAAGAATCCTCTGACTGGCTCCTAAACCACAGGCTTGCTAAGTGGCCCTGTTACGGGTTTTTTGTGCCAATTTGGACATAGAACCACCACAGCACTTGCTGCCCGGCTTTAAAACATGGGTTTCCATCATCCCCATTCATGCAACGGCTTCTTGAAGCTGAAGATCATTCTTATCCACCTCTCATCCCAGTGCCTAACACACACTTGACCCTCAGATAACACTTGTTAAACTGAATTGAAATTTTTGAAAGAACATGGTAAGTGTTAGGATCAGTCTTCGCAATATAGAATGTATAGAGGGCATGAGCACAGAACTCTGATTATTCATGGTTTTCTTTACTCATCATTTTGGGGTCTGAAGAACCAAAGCCCTGTAGGACCTCTAAGGCAAAATATGTTTGAGAAACTTCCAATAGACTCATTTCCCTAAACTATAACATTCAAATAGCAAAATTACTCTAAGTAATAGTGACCATCACTGTTGTTTATGTGAGAGGCTATGAAATGAAGTTCTTTGCTAAGTAGTTTATAGGAAATAGGTTTTTCAATCTTCATGCCATCCATAAAAGGCAGATGCTATTATTGTTCCCATTTACCAGATGAAGAAATTGAGGTTCACAAAGACGGTCCTTGGTGATGCAGCTAGAAATGGGTGGATCCAGGATCCACACACAGGTCTCACTCCCCCTCACTTCTTTATGCCACCCTACCAGTGCCAAGTGACGTCAGTGGCCTATGGATGACTTCTTTTTTTGTCCCAACAAACCTGTAACTCAGAAGGAATCCACACTGCTTTGTGACTTTCTCATGATGGTTTTGAAGAGGTGAAGAAGTACAATAGGATTAGAGGCATCTTGGATAAAAATGACTATATTTGATTGCTCTGATTGTGCCTTTAAGCATCCTTTTGGAATACAGATCCTTTTAGAAAAAGAGGCACTCCAAATAATAGGGAGGTTTTTGAGAAAACACCTCTCTCTGCCTGTGAATAAAGAATAAAGCAAGGACCCTGGGGGTCATATATTCTTGGTTTCAAATCCCCACTCTGTCCTCTTATGAATTGATTATATTCTTTCAGGCTTATTTTCCTTATATATAAAATAGAACTAATGATGCCCTGTTGGACTCACAGGTTTGTTATGACAACATGCATAGGAAAGAGCTTTTGAAATTGTAGGGCACTAAGCGTGCAGGAAGCATGGTTACGTTGCAGAAATGACATTCCCCAAGACATTTTATGGGAAATGTGTTAACCTGGGGCAGGGTCTAGGTATACACTGTGTGGTCCTGCTTTGATAACAGCTCAGTGGCTTAAGTAACCATCAAACCAGTGGAAATCAGGCTGTTAACACCAGACACATATAATCTATTGAAATGGACTTTCTCTTTGCCAGGGACCTATAATCACACCTTATGAAAAGCAATACATATTTTTCAGCATGTTAATAAAATGCACATCGATGAGCAATGAAAAGCAAGAAGGCAATAACAGAAAGAGATATTAGAAAAGCACACTGCTATGGGGATGGGTGGGAGAAATTCAGTGTGCTTTTTATTAATACTTATGTAACGCTTAGCCAAACTCATCTTTATAAGAACCTCAAGCCAGGTAGACCTGATTTCCATCATACTAATTGTCCATACAGTAAAGAGGAAATTCCACTCAACTGACAAGTGATGCCAAGGAAAGGAAGCAGGGATTTCTCTTTTCATCCCCAGGCGTTCTGTGTACCAAACTCAGACCTTCTGATTCAAAGCTATCTTTTGCATGAAAATCTGTTTTACAAAAGACAACCGATGTCTCTTACTCCTCCATGACCCTTTTACCAGGAAATAAGCAACTCATTTGTTATCAATTTAGTTCTCATGAGTTCACTCGGAGAGTGTCCTGGGACTGTGGGACTCTGTCCTATTGAATTAGCAGATGTGATTTTGATAGCATTTAATAGTGCGAGAGAGCCTGTCTCACCAAGGACCCCCTTGTTGACTGTTAACTAATAACTAGTAGATGCTTCTGTGCAGCAAAGAAGTCAGTATGTGACAGACACATCAGAAGGTAAAAGAATATGCTCATTAAGAAGAAAAACAGATAATCTGAAACACTTAAAATGAAAATAAAAATGATGGTAATATCATATTTATTGAATAGTTCTGGTACCATAATAAGCACTTACATATATCATTTAATTCTCCCAGCAAGCTGTGAGGTAGACAGTATTGTTAATCTCAATTTGCAGATGAGGACACTGAGGCAGAAAGAATTTAGGTAAATTTCCGAAGCCTCCCAGCTGCAGAGTCAGAAAACCTACAAAGTCTAATTTGAAAGGAATCAGTCGTTCTTCTTCAGATAAACCCCTGGCACTGCTTCCCCGTGGTTGGCATGAAGACAGAAAAATAAAGAAAACATCATCCCCAACTGCCAAGAGCCACTTTCTATCTAAATCACTTCTCTTTATCTCCCTACCTTACTCTACTTCTGCAGTCACAAGCTCACCTTTGCACCCTCTGACCACCTTCCACTTCCTGGGACAGGAGTTCCCCTTTTTCTTATTGGTCTAGTTCTACTTCCTGCAACAAAACCTCAGCTTTCCACTTTCTGACCTCATTCTACTTCCTGGGTCATTAGCTTACATCTCTTAACTGACCTCGGTTTGCTTCTTGGTTCTCCTTCCTAGAATGTAAACATGTCTGGACATAGAAAACAAACAAGCAAGAAAATAAATGACTACCTTCATAGTTCTTACTTTGTAAGCAATATCAAGAATGGAAGAGGACTTTGTATGTTTGAAATCTCTTTATCCTAAGAGTGACAAAGCACTATGGAATTCAACACTCAGGCTGAGGTCGCAGAGGGTCTTGTGAGACTCATTTTCTCTGAAGATAAGAAAGGGGTATTACAGCTATGAATTCAGACCTTGGGGCTGTCAAATTGCAAAAAATTGAGCCTAGAAGCAATGAATCCAGAATATCTCTCTGGGTATTATTATTATTATTATTACTATTTTAATGGAGACTTTTTTGCATGAGACCTCTTCCAAAAAATGAAAGAAAGAAAGAAAGTTAGATCACATGAAGCTTCTGCCTAATAATTCCTTGAATTTCAGACAAACATGCAATATGAGAGTAGTGCAAGCAGCAAGAATAATCTTTTGCTAAAAAAAAAAATCATTGCAACCAGGTCAGCATAAAAAAAGCACAAACTGTGAATAAACATTCCTAACCACCCACTCAGGTAGCTGAGGCTTGAGATCAGAAAGACCAACGTCAGATTCTTTCACATCCCAGTTCAGATCTTTGAACCTTAGATACCCCATCTGTAAGAAAGAAAAAGTACAAACCTCTCAGCAGCTCATCAAATGAACCAAATAAGAATAGCTAACCTTTATGAGAGCTTACTCAGGGCCAGTCTCAGCTTTTAACATACATCATCTGAGGCCTCCAACCGGCAGTCCATGACATATTTTTTTTGTATATTTGTCTGTGTTTTACCTACTAGATGTTTCAATATTTGTTAATTAGTTGTCATCATTTAAAACTGGGAAAATTTCACCATCTTCTCCCCATTTCTGGCTCCTCTTAAAAAAATGGCAATGCTGAATAGCACCTACTTTAGGGGAGACATGAACACTGCCCCCCCCCCCCCCCCCCCCCCGCCAGTTTCTTTTAGGCCCTACCCAGCTCTGCTGCACGGCACTCAGCTCATTTTGCTCATGTGCACAGTCTTCTTGGCCTCTCTAGACTTTTGAATTTGCCACACCTGCATCACATCTTAATCCTTGAAAAAGCTCAATGAAGTAAGTACTGCCTTCACATGGGAACATAGAAGTAAAATTGATTTTTAAAAAGGTTGTTCAATCCACACTAGTTAACTTCCTCCTTCACTTTTTTATCTGCGAAATTTGGTTGGATTCCATTGTAGAGGGGAAGGCCTGTTCTTAAAAATTTAATTAAATACAGCTGAAAATAGACACTCTTTGCTGAAGCTTTTATTCAAAGAACCATAAAGTGCTATTCAACGCAAATCCAATACAAAAATAAATCCACCAATGTCCACTCCTGCTATTAAGGGTAGATGAGACACATCGTTACCTAGTATCAACCAAAGAGCCTATTAAAGTAAGAATGTTTTATGAAATAGAATATGTCTTGAGCTGGAACTTAATTATTGCCTAAAGAGGTGAATGTTTAAAGCAAAAAAGGTTGGGGGAACAAATTTAGAAGATGGGTTGTGAATTATTTATGGGCCTTTTGAAAAAGGTCAGCATTTTTACTCAATTCCACCAGGACCCTCTGAGGAATGCAATGCTGCTACTCTAGATGCTTCTTCCTTAGGATGCCTGCTCTTTATCAGCATCCCTGTCTCCATGGTAATAGGTTAGTACTCATCCCCCACCCCCACTCCTACCTACACCACCCATTGCAAACCTTAGCGAGAGGAAAAGCCCTCTGGGGGGCCATGCACTGCAGCTCCAGGACATAAACAACGCCATGGGTGGTTGCCATGGCAGTTCTTCATCCACAATATAATTACCCCAAGGTGCACTGGCGATGCACTTATGTGCATCAAAACAAGAACAGCTACATTTCAATAAATCACTCCAGCCAGGTGGTCACCATGCTAGTATTATAAGAAGCTGGGGTTACAAGGCAACCATGGCCATAATTCATCATTAGGAATAATGGCAGGCCTGAAGTCCATCCCGGGCATGGAGTGCTTCTCCAGTTTTATACAAGAAAGCCACATGTCTCCATAAAAAGAATACCAGGCAAATTCAGATTTCCATCCAGGCCTGCCAACGTAGAGATGATGCTTGCTTCTTTTACTTAGCAGTTGTGCGGATTTGATCAAATCATTTTTCCTATCTGAATGTAGATTTGCTCATTTGTAAAATGCAAGTCATAATATATACCTTATGAAATTGTCACAAGTATGAAAGGGCATTTATAGGTGGATAATGACTAACATTCAGTGGCAGTTATATCATTTTTTATAATGAAAGGAGTTTGAGAATGAATGACAGTCCTCAAATAATTAAAAGATAAAATCTTCCAAATAAAAGGACCCATTCATCCCTTCTTCTCCACACAACCATATTCATATACATGTGTGGCTAGTAGCCACTTGCACTCAAAGATATGCCCTTGCAGATGAAGAGGTTAGGCAAATACCCTGCCTGTGTTGTGCATAGTTGAATTCCTTCATCAGACACTCTCCTGAGGTCTAGCCTTCATCCTCCTGCCAGTGAATGTTTCACACCCCATACCATCACAATAAGAACAGTGTATCTAATCAGGGTTCACAATCGTGTTGAATGAAGAAGTGAAACTCAGTTTGGATTAATCTTCCTCCAAGCCAAATAGATGGCGCCTCCGGCATCAACCTCTCCTTTGTCTTCCTGTCAAGCCTTATCACCAACTATTCCCCCTTTTCCTCTTCCTAGGATTTTAGCAAACATTTTCTCAGGCCGCAAAATTCGGAGTTGAGTGAGCATTCTCATTCCTGTTTTATCCTGATGCTCATGGAAATTCTGTGACATGTCCAAAGCCACTCTGTTAGTCAGTGGCAGGACTGAAAAGAACACAGGTATCTGACCCCTACCTCCCCTTCATCCAGAATTCATTAAACTGCCCCAGACTCCTCTCCTAATAGTCTGTTGAAAAATTTATTATGCCATTGCAAATATGCTGTTGAGACTAATACTATCAGAATCAGTCTCACTTTCAAAAGTCTCGGACATTTCAGACAGAGCCATCAAGAAATGCCACTTGAGATGAAGTCGTTGAATTCTTTGAATAATCCAGTTGTCAGCCATCAGGCCCCATACATCATGTACTATTTTCCAACTGTCTCTCTTCCTGAACACAGGAATGACCCATTTAAGCACACCAGCATTTGCTTCGCTTTAGTTAGCTTCAATGCTAATATTCATGCATATGTGTAATTTTGCTTTTTATCCAAACTGCCCCCATTATATCTTTTTGCAGCAGGTTCTCTGAGAAGGATGCAAATATCTTTTTACAAGTTAATCTGTCTTGCCTGAAAGATTTAACACTTTTATTTCATCAAGTCTTCCCTGGGCCTGGGGGATTCAGAATTGGAGGGATTCCTGATTATAACTCACTGTTTTACAAGATGTTTCTTTTTTAACCAGTCTTCTCATCTTTGTCAGAAGTTTCAACGACTTTCTCCATCCTTCAGGATAGACATTTTTATGATGTGATTTCCTACATTCTCTAAGGGAGAATGTGGCTAAAGGGAAAACTAAGGGCTGACCATGAAGAGTTTCTGTAACTGGTGTCTAAGTTAGAGTTTCCAGGTCCCCTTTGGAAATGGAATCACAGTGAGTCAATAACCTAACAAAGACAGCCTTTCCTTTGACCTGAACACCAGGTTTTCAGGAGTGAGAAACCTTATAAACCTTCATTTAATGTGACTTTTATTTTAATATTATAATTGTTTTAGGTCAGTGAAACTACTCTGTATGATGCTGTGCTCATGGATAGATCTCTTACATATTTGTCAGAACCCAAGACTGTACAATATCAAGAATGAACCCTAATGTCAGCTATGAATTTTGGATAATAATTATGTATCAATGTAGATGCATCAACTATAAAAAATTTGCCACTTTGGTGGGGATATTGATGGTGGGAGAGGCTGTGCATGTGTGGGGGCAGGAGATTTGTGGGAAATCTCTGTACCTTCTGTTCAAGGTTGCTACGAACCTAAAACTGCTCTAAAAAATAAAGTATTTTAAAAACTATTAGGATAATTGATATGAAAACTATTTACTTGCAAGTACATAAATTATACCTCGAACAAAAGCTCTACTTTTGTAATCCTGTGCTTTCTTAGAGCCATTTTTTGCTTTACTCATGACCCTGTTCCTCATGTCTATACAAAGATCTGGCTGTTATGATTGTGTGTGTGTGTGTGTGTGTGTGTGTGTGTGTGTGCGTGTTCGAAATAATTTCAGCATAAGAATTATGTGATTGTAATCTTGTCATCAAATATTTGTTCATTTAGATGCTACTAATTGGAATTTGTGCTATTTGATACACAGGTTGCAATTCTCTGTTGAGAATTGGTGTGAGAGATAGAAGTGGTGCTGAGCGAAGTAAGTCAATCAGAGAAAGACATGTATCATATGACCCCACTGATATGAGGAATTCTTAATCTCAGGAAACAAACTGAGGGTTGCTGGAGTGGTGGGGGGGTGGAAGGGATGGGGTGGCTGGGTGATAGACATTGGGGAGGGTATGTGCTATGGTGAGCGCTGTGAATTGTGTAAGACTGTCGAATCACAGACCTGTACCTCTGAAACAAATAATACATTATATATTAAAAAAAAGAAGAAGAAGATAGCAGGAGGGGAAGAATGAAGGGGGGAAATGGGTGGGGGAGACGAACCATGAGAGATGATGGACTCTGAAAAACAAACTGAGGGTTCTAGAGGGGAGGGGGGTGGGAGGATGGATTAGCCTGGTGATGGGTATTAAGGAGGGCACGTTCTGCGTGGAGCACTGTGTTTGTTTTGCACAAACAATGAATCATGGATCACTACATCAAAAACTAATGATGTAATGTATGACACTACATCAAAAACTAATGATGTAATGTATGGTGATTAACATAAAAATAAAAATAAATAAATAAATAAATAATAAAATATTAAAAAAAAGAAGTGGTAAGAATATTGTTCATTTTTCAAAGTCTCCTAAAAATCTCTTCATCATCCCTCCTTTGAATATAAACACCCATCAATTATAGATGATTCTTACTAATTCAAAAAAATCAATTTTAGAATCTCTTGATGAGTATCAGTTTGTTAGTTGCACATTGAATTACTGTATCTTATGGCAAATAATAAACCTGGCTGCTCTTTTATAAATCACAGACCAAGGACTGAATTTCTCTCAAGTTCTTTTAAATTAGTTAAGTTTAACTATACATAAGCTTCTCCACTATCTCTGACATTTTGATTCAAAAAGCATTTACCAATAGAGATTTTGTCCTATTCTTCATACATTTATACAGGACCTAAAATCACATACATCACAGATGCATGGTACATATTTATAAATTGTTTGATAAATTCTATCTAAATTTTATAATCTCTTGTTTTATTTAAATTCAAGTTAGTTAACATGCAGTGTTTTATTAATTTGTGGGTACAGTTTAGTGCTTCATCAGTTGCATATAACACCCAGTGCTCATTACATCAAGTGCCCTTCTTAATGCCCATCACCCAAATACCCCATCCCCCCACTCACCACCCCTCCAGAAAGCCTCAGTTTGTTCTCTATAGTTAGAGTCTCTTATGGTTTGTCTCCCTATCTGTTTTTATCTTTTGATAACCTTGTCTCACCCAAGCTTTCTCAATCTTGGCACTATTGACTTTAGGGCTGGATAATTCTTTGTTGTAGGAGGCTGTCTTGTGCATTGTAGGATGTTTAGAAGCATCCTTGTCCTCTATACACTAGAAGCCAGCAGCACCCTCTGATTGTGACAAATAAAAATGTCGCTGGACATTGCCAAATATCTTCTAGGGAGAGGGGATCTCCCCCAGTTAAGAAACACTGGACTAACCAAGGACTGGGCTCACAAAGCTCTCCTTTCTTTAAAAAAAAATCTATTTTAATTATGCTTAATGTAACTCGAGTTAGCTCAGCTCTTCAGAGCATGGTACTAATGAGTTCAAGGTCAGAAGATTGATCCTTATGAGGTTTAATGCATTCATTCAGCAACCAATTATTGAGTGGCCTACAGTTGCATTGCCCTGTGCAAGTTGCTGAGAGGAAAGCTAGAAAAACACAAAAAGCAACCAATGCCCTCCAGGAGCTTGTGATCCCACACAGAGAGTGAAAAAAAGCCAAATGAATGGTGGATACAGTAAGATAATAATCCAAGGTGACACCAGGGGTTGAGAAAAGCTATGCCTGAGCCTAATATTGAAAAACAGAAAAGAATGTGGTTAGACAGAGAGGAAGTAGAGTTGATTGCTCCCACAAAATAGGAATAGCAAGAACAATTATTTATAGTAAACAGTTAACATGTGCTAAGCACCACAGTACTTATTATATCATACCCCCTGTGTACAATGTAGATGTACATCATGAAAGTTAAGTTCTGGCTCTGAAGTCATCAGACTTTGGTTTATACCCCTACTTCTCCTAGTTCCCTAGATGTCTTGGGAAAGATACTTATCCTCTTTACATATTAATTTTCTATGTATAAAGTGGGAATAATATATGGTACTGTTGTTTTGAAGCCTAAAAGAGGCGACAGCATGAAAATTCATTTAGCATAGTATCTACACTAACAATAAATAGTGAATATTTTCATCCCTCTTAGTTTTACAATTGCTATTAAATAATCATTGATTTTGGTAGATTTTGGTATTTAAGCCAGGCCTGTCTGCCTCTGAAGCTGTACACTCTGATTCGGCATCTTCCTGGAGTGCAAGGCAGCGGCAGAGAGCAATGGGAGTGCCAAGCCCTACCCGGAGGAATACAGTGAACCACAAGGAGCTGGTACTATTCACGAACAGCAGGAGGTACCAGTGACTCTGAGCACTGCTCATATGAAGACCCCCCAAAAAGCCACTGTAGCTGGAGTGAAGAAAAATTTTAAGAAGAAAAGAAAAAGAGAAAAAAAAAAGAAAAGAAAAAGGAGAGCAGAGGAACTGCGGTATTAGATGGAGGGAAAAGATCACCCTGGCCCCTTGAAGAATGGAGAATGGATTGAGGAATGACAAAACTGGGAACAGTGGGGCCAACGAGGAGACCAAGTGATAAATAATGGTAGCCTGGACTTGGCTAGTGATGGAGAGATGAGAGAGGTAGAAGGATTTAAAGATGTTTTTGGTGATAGAGTGTTCTTCAGCTAGCAAGTGGTAAAGCCCAGGTATTTGACTGCAAATCTAATCCTCTTATGCTACATTATAGCCATCTTCTCCTCCAACCTACATACCTATAAGCACTAGGCACTAAGAAAACAAGAATAGCTATATGCATAAATCAGCCCTGCATCCTCCAAAACGGAAAAAGAACTCAAATTTTATCTGTCTATCTATCTAGCTATCTAATTTCTATAACCAGCTCGGGGCTCAAATTCATGACCCCAAGATCAAGAGTCACATCTCTACAGACTAAGCCAGCCAGGTGTCCCAAAGGAACTTAAATTTTGTGTTTTTTGGATTTTTGCTGAAAATAGTAAATGTCTGTAAAAAGACTAAATGAATGACATGTGGCCAGTGATATCATCTCTGTATACAAGGGAAATATGACTTGCCTGGAATGTGGTATTTACTTCAATGCATCCTATTGGCATCAAACTTTTACCAGATTATCTGTTTCTTCCAGGGCAAATTTGAATAAGTATGTATCTTTAAATTACACCAAGATGGTTTAGGTTTGATATATAGTATACTACCATCTTAGAATAAAATGGCAGCTGGAGAAATCTTTCTTATAAGTATATCTTTGATTAACTTCTAATACATTTACTGATTTAATCAATAATTATTTTGAGGTAGTACTCTGCCATGTGTTGTGCTTAATGCCAGTGATAACATGAACACAAGATAGAATATCTCCACTTTTAGCCAGTTTACAAGCTAGAGAGATGCAGACAAGTAAACAAGCAATTTCAAAAAGTCAACCATTAGCTGTATTGAGTAAGTATAAGGTCCCGGGGAATAAAAAAGACCTCCAGCCCTCTCCCAGAGGAGGTCATATTGAAGTAGAAACCTGAAGATAATTAAATTTATCCTGGAAAGGTGGAATAAGAGGGAGAATGAATGTTCCATGGTGAGCTCAGAGTATATGCAAAGGTCCAGAGATGAGTGTGAAAATGACATGTTCCTGGAACAGCAAATTCCAGGCTGGAGAGGAGTCATTTACAAGTGGTGAACCCACAAGGACAGAATCATGAAGGAACTTATCATCCATGCTAAGTAGTCAGCCTGAATTCATCCAAATGTCGAGGAGCTACGAGAAGATTCTCAATAGAGAAGTGACATGATCAGGTGTGAAATTTAAACAGAAGTCTGAGATCAGGGTGGAGAACGCATGAGTAGGGGTGGAGAGGTCAAGTACAAGACCAGGCAAGTGAATGGGAAGCCTCATGTGTTAGGACGGACTAGCAGCTCTGTGTTCTAAGAAAACTGAATGGGAATGGAGAAGTAGACAGATTTTAAAGAGACTATTTTAGTTGATAGGATGGGCAAGTTCTTGGTGATTGACTGGATGTGGTGGGTGAGCATTAGGAGTTATTGAAGACAATTCCGAGGCTTTTGACTGGAAAAAATGAATGGATTGTGGTGCTATGGAGTTAGAGAAGGAAAATACTTGACATTTTATTTAGATGGATCTTTTAAAGAAGCAGGTTTTATAAATGTGCATTAAATAACAATCCACTGGTGAAAAGTGAGACTAATAGTGGAAGACTTTTACAGTTCAGAACATGTGCTGAGAGAATTATTTATTGCAAGCCTACCATATACTGGCTCAGTGCTGTGTGATTTACAAGTGTAATCAGACTCATTAAGACTTCACCTCTCCCATTTCCCCCATATTAAGTGAGGAAATTGAGGTTCCTGTTGTCACTGGAAAGAAAATCAAAACTCTGAAGTTTGCCTGCAAGACTCTGTTTATTCTAGCTGTGCTTTCCTCTCCATTTTCCTCTGGAAACGTGCTCCAACTCACAGTTGTGTTCAGTGGCCCCTGTCCTTCTTTCAGTTTATGAAAGCCGCCATTCTCCCAGACCCCAGGATATTGGTACCTGCTGTCTCCTCAGTCTGGACTTCCATTCCCTCTGTTACTTTATTATCTCCCTTAGATCTCAGCTCAAGGAAGGCTTCTCAGGCAAGCTTTCCCTGCCTTCCCAGTCCTACTCACTACCCTTGGTCCTGTTTTAGAGGACCATACCCCTCTCCTGCCAAGCCCTGAGCTCAGAATGTAATTACACCTTTGTTAGCAGAATTACTTAATAATTTTCATCCTCAGTAGACTGTAAATGCCATAGGAGAACCCATCATACATTTCTTTATTTACCACTGTATCCCCAATGTCAAACACAGTCTTGGCACATGTTACCATGTTATTGAGTAATCAACTCAATAAATATTTGTCAAAAGTAAATAAATGAAAAAGGTAATTTCCTCAAGGTTACAGAGCTAGTAAATCTACATACATGTTATTTCATCAAACTCCACTACAATAGAGTTAGTTCTTATTATTTGTAAATTATGAAAAGGAGGGATAGAAAAATTGTCACTTATTTAAAGCTCAAACAACTCACTGATTAGTACCAAAGCTGTGGCTCGGGGTCCTACCTGACCATTTTCCTTAAAAAAAAAAAAAATCAAAAACTAATGAAAAAGAAAAAAATATTAACCCCATTTTGCTTGTTTTTTTTTTTTACATTCCTCTTACAACCTCCATTGTGATCATTTGTATGCATGCCCAAAAGGAAATGCAAGCAGTAAGTCTGTATCCAAACATTAATATGAGCTTAATGAACTAACCACAGAAGGAATCTACCACCAAAAAAATCTAAATTAATACACTAAAACCATAACTGAGAACAGTGCTTCAATTTGGCTTATCATTTCTATAGAGTGTGGTTTCTTTGCATACTGCATATTTCCCTTCAGAGAAAATTGGGAACGGCTCTTCAGTTGTGCCAGAAAGCGGTGTAGCTGTGTTGAACATTCTACAAACATTCCCTTAAAAGCATGCATCATCTTGACATTTTATTTAGATGTATCTTTTAAAGAAGCAATTGTCTCCATGCCCTAAGCTGATGGAAAGCAACTGTAGCTTCTCTTTAAAACCATTTAGGCCCCCAGAGCAGAACAATTCAAATCACAGCTATACCGCAACCACGTATGTGTATGGCTTCCCTGTGGCCAAGTTCTTAGTTAAACCGTGGATCATATTATTCCACATCAGTTGATACCTCTTTAAATGCCACTGCCTGTGTTTCTGCAACCAAATTTAAAGACGAGCCTTTGCAGTGGTGCTATACAAGCTCTTTTATTTCTTCTTGATTATTTCTATTCTCTCTATTTGCCTTTCTCTTTACATTCCTACATGTTCAGGTATAGATTATGAGCAGCAAATCCCAAGCTGATAAATGAGAAATGCATTCCATTGACTCAAAATGTGATCATGTTCCAGTATTTTTCAGAGGGCTTCCCCCTTTTTAATCCAGCTTGGATTAAATCAAGTAATAATTCACTGAAGATGGTAGCTGAATAAGGGCCACACTGATTTATCTTTCTCTACTTCTAAAGTCAATTGGCCACCTCTAAAATCAGAACACCACTCACCCAGGACACTTTGCCAAGAGAAAGGCAGTATTTTTATTAACACTTAACCAAAAGGCCTTAAAGCACTTGCTCTTTGAAAAAAATCGATAGAAAGGAAGATGAGAGGAGGATCTGAAGTAATGATAATGAAATACTTCAGTTATGGACTCAAGAAAACCAACGCACACGAACAAAAAACATAAGGAGAAATGGTCAAGAACATTCCAGTGAACATCAGAAAACAGAGAGGGTAATATAATGAAACGTTAGGAAGATAGGTTTGAGTCAGACACACTTAAGTTCACTAGTTCTTTCACTTATTAATTCACTCATTTGACAATGGTAGCATGGCATGGTGGTTAAAAGCAGAGACATTTTAGCCACAGTGACTAGAACCAAATCCCAGTTCTAGCAGGGATAAGCTGTGAAGCTTCTGGCAAGTGACTTAATGTCTCTGGTCTGTAAAATAGGGCATGATAATGTATCTATTTCATAAAGCTGCTAGGAGCATTTAATGAATTAATATAGGTGACATGATTAAAACTGTGTTACATGGTAAGCACTACATAAAATTTGCTTTTACTGTAACTTTTCCTTGTGCATCTGCTATATTCCAATTCCCTAAGTACGTGTTTATTGGAAAGGTATAGAGCAGGACTTAGTCTGCATTTTGTAGACCACTGTAAATATTATGATGGGATGGAGTAGAAGCTGGGAGAGAAAATAATGGGGCTGTGGGGTGACTTGATTTATCGACGGGTGAGAAAACACCTCTCTGGAGAAGGTGTCACTGCATCTGAAAACTGAAGTTTGAGAGAATGAGAGGCAGTCAGGTGACTTGAGGGAGATAAAATACCCAGCCAGAGGAAAGAACCGGTGTGAGGCACTGGTTGGAGAGTATTTACTACTTCTGAGGAAGTGATGTAAGGCTCCTAGGTCAGAAGCATAGAAAGGGTGGGGGAGTAGTGGGAAAGGAGCCTGGCAGCAGGGCGCAGGGTGGGCCACCAGGTCCCCTCATAGACCAAGTTCTCATCTAAGAACGGCGAGAGGCTACTGAAGGATGTTATGCAGATAAGGGACATAATCCATTTCCTTCAGGGGATAGAATTCATATTTAGGGCAGTTTTAGATTCACACAAAAATTACACCAAGTTCAGAGAATTCCCATATATCCCTCGATTCCTCATCCCCATGGTTTCTCCTACTATCCCTGTCTTTCATTACTGTGGCACAGTTTTGATAAATGATAAACTATCGATACATTATTATTACTAAGGTCCACAGTTTACACTAGGGTTCACTCTTTGTGTTGGACAGTTCTGTTGATTTTAACAAATACTTAATGCCATGTATCATACATGACAGTAGCATACAGAATCATCCAGAATAATTTTATAACTCTATGCTATTTTTATGTAAAATAAAACACTAGCTCAAAAGTATGTGGGAAATGTGGCTGGAGCAAGGGTGTGATGAGAAACTAGTTAAGTGGCTATTGTTATATTCTTGACAAGAGATGATGGTGACTTGGCCTAGGATGGAGGCACGGAAATCAGGTGAATGGGTATATTTATGAGTATATTGAAGAGTACTTGCTACTATTTTGGTAATGTGTTTGATGGGGTCATACTAATCATGGTAGGCTAACTGCTCTCTATATAAACCTCACAATCTCAGTAGCTTCTCATCATAATAGAAGTGTATTTCTGGCAAAATGGCTTTGGGCACAGGGCAGGGATGTGAAGGATCACAGGGTAAGTGCCCATCATAGTCTCCTGGCCAAAATTCAGTTCTGTAGTCCTTAATTGCCAGAGATTTGGAGAAAAAAATCTAGTTGCGGGTCAGGAGGAAGAGGAAATGGGATTTGTCAAACATAGCAATCCTTATACAGGATAAAGAAGAAGGGGTTGAGGATAACTTCTGGGTTTCTGGCTTGAGCTACTGGGTTAAAATAGATTTTGAGATTAAGATGAGGGAAGAATCAAGAACTTTGGGGTAGAGAAAGTACAGAGATCAAAATTCATTTAGGATCCAAGATCTATCCTTTAACTGTGTTTCTTCAGGCAATATACTTAACCTCTTTATGTCTCAGTTTCATCATCCATAATATAGAGATGATGATGGCCCTTACCTAGTAGTGTGACAAAGACTCCATGAAATAATACATATAAAACACCTGGCATAGTATGCTGTATAAGCTAAGCATTACAAAACTCTTCATTTCTGTCATTATGATTTTTACCATTATTAAGCAATAGGTGAAGCTTAAGACAGGGACATGATACATAATCCACTTTTCTCTTCCTGAAATATGGGATTTCCAGGCATCCTGTCTCACTAACTGGTAGAATATACAGTTAAGCCTAAAGAATCCATTCTAATTTTCAATGAATTCCTTGGCATTTTGGGTGGCTTGAGAGTTTGCTGCTACCCCTTATGGTATAACTTGAGAAAAGGGAGTGGAAAAATTAAAAGTATTTTTTAAAAGATTTTTGAATTTATTTTAGAGAGAGTGAGCAGGGGGAGGGGCAGAGGGAGAGGAGAGACAGAATCCTCAAGCAGACTCCCTACTCCAACACAGGACCCCAAGATCATGACCCGAGCCGAACTCAAGAGTTGGTGCTCAACTGACTGAGCCACCCAGGTGTTCCCCAAATTAAAGGCATTTTAACTGTGCCCCTGGAGAAGGTTTTGACTACAACAGTGTTCAAGGGGAACATCAGTGGAATGCAAGGGGAGGAAATCTTACATAAATACATCAATAATGTATTTATGCACTTCCTTTCACACTACTCAGATCTCAACATTTCTAATCTCACCTGTTCTTCAAGCCCAGGTCAAAGATGCAACCCTTTGGTAGACATCCAACAAATAATATTCTTTCTTCCCTGGAAATAGAAATCTAGTATTCTGTTTGAAAAATGTCTCTTCCTCTCTCATGTGCCCAGGAACAAAGTATGTGACTAAGTCTAGGGCAAGGACAGCATTCAACTCCCCCAATCAGTGATTATCTGAGGGATGGACATTTAACCAAGTGGGTCGAATGTTGAGTGAATCCTAGTACTTCTCTGAGACCCGTCAGGAAACAATGTTTTTCATTCTGCTGGGCTTGAACCTGGAAGGGTGCACGAGTGAGGGGAGAACTTGTCTGAGAATATAGCCATCTCAGAGGGAATAAAGCTCAAAAGAAAAAGGAGGAGAGAACCTCTGATCCCAGTTGTATAACACCTGGATCAAGATTTTCCTGAAGCTACATCTCTCCCTGGATTATCAGTTATGGAAAGCCATATCTTCTTTTTTTTTTTTTCCTCTTTAAGCCCTTTTTCATTTGGGTTCTCTGTTGCTAACGACCAACAGAGCTCTTACAGACACATGTTCCATGAAGCCCTTCTAGATTCCCCCCAAATAGAAATGATTTCTCTCACCTCTTATACCACTTCTCTCTGTATATTCTTTTTTAAAGATTTTATTTATTTATTTGACAGAGAGAGAGAGAGAGCGAGAGCAAGTGCACAAGCAGGGGGAGCAGCAGAGGGAGAGGGAAAGTCAGGCTCCCCGCTGAACAGGGAGCCTGATGCAGGGCTTGATCCCAGGGTCTGGGATCATGACCTGAGCTGAAGGCAGACGCTTAACCGACTAAGCCACCCAGGGTGCCCCTAGCATTTCTCTCTGTATACTCTTATAGCATTTGTTTCTGCATCTGCTGGTGGAACTTACTGCATTCTCTTAATGCATCACAATTATGTACATATATACCTAATCTCTCTACCAGAATTAGACCTTCTTAAGGAAAATTACCATTTGTGATTTGTCTCTAAATCCCCCATCTTCCATAATCCTATATTAGATGGACAAGAAATGATGGAGTTCTGAAAGAATTTGTTAAGGATACCTTGGCTGGTTCCCTACTTTTTGTGGCAATGGGTCCCAAACCAGAGGTCTAGAACTCCTGAGCAGTTGGGGATTAATTTAGAGTTCCTCAAATCTATATGTACACATAAAGAATCAAATCATTCATATGTCTCATATGTAAAAGGCTGTAAAAATGTTTTTATAATCCATTGTGTTTGTTAATTTATTGTGATTAACAAAATGCAATTTTGCTTTAACTCTATTACTAAATCCATGGCAAATATTTTTCAATATATTCTCTCAATTAGCACATAGATAGCTAGATATATACCTTAACTGAGCACTAACAATAAGTCAGACACTTTAGATACATCATGTCACATAAGCCTCCCTAAACATGACACTATTTTGCAATGTTTTTCATGGGTCCTACAGCAGTGCTTCCCAAATTTTATGTCAAAGTACTAGTAGAAAACATTAATATTCCCATGGCTCACTGTGGTAACAGGACAAAGATGCTTGTAGCTGAAGGTGATCTGCAATAAGCTGTAGCTATTATGTCACCCACCCAGTCACCCTAAAGATTGAGGGGATGGCTATTTTGGCACAACTAAAATCTGTCCATGGTACTGCAGTGTGCTATAGCCTAGTCCTTAGCATTGAATACAACATCTTCAAGATCACATCTATGCCTACACTCAATAATTTTTCTTCCCTAATCCTTCCAGCTCCAACACCCACATGCATACACACATATACACAAACACACACACACACAAATGTGTGTATATTTGCTACCCACTAGAGTGTTTGACTCTTACAAGCCCCTGTGCATACCTTGTGTTACATTCCTCTACATCCCTATTTTCAAGTGGCCAAATGGACGTAGAGAGGGGTTAATGTTCCCAAGATCTAGATCCAAACCCTAGACAAATCTAACCCTAGAATCAGCAAATTTACTCATTGCTATATACCAATTGTTATCACAATTTGTATGCCATTATCTTTGCTGACTTTGTTCTGATTTAAAAACACAACTGAATAATATCATTTTTAAATTTGCCACACTTTACCTATTGTCTTTTAATTTAGATCTGTGAAAGCATTGGCTTAAAAAAAAAAACTTGAACCTGTTGTTCCCTGACTCTAGGTGAGTATCCCTCTGATGTACAGCTCTGCTACTTTCACTTCTCCATCATCTATGAAGTGGTTTTGTGGTCTTTCTCTTCACAGCAGCTGCCTTTAGGAATTATAGTCTTATGTGATTTGAATCAAAATTATATACGAGAAGGATGGTGTATGTGTTTGGTGGGAGAGGAACCTGAAGTGGGAGAATGGGCAGCAGAATGTGAATTCATGATTTATACTGACATTCTTTTAATGTACCACATCACCCCAGAGTTGAAGTATCAGGAGGTGGCAGAAACAGTGAAGTTATACAGCATTAACCTGATACAGTAGCTATGTGTCAGAATCTTGGAAATGCATGTTGATTAGGTTTTGGTCTTCCTCTGATAAAAGTCTCTGCTCTAATAAGACAGAGGTAGTATCTCTTGGGTTCTAATTTTTTTTCCATCCCCCTGTCCTGAAAATTACCCACCATCACTGGAAGTCTCAAGTTGTTTATTATGACAACCGCTTAATTGACTTTGATATCCAAAGCCATGTTTTTGTTTGTTACTTTTCGTGGTGATATGACACAGTGAAAACTAACTAGAGAGAATACCAGAAGAGAGCTAGAAAGAAGGGTATAATTATGTTCCTTATAAATGAGGATTATCAAGCAATGGGACCAGCAATAACGCTTAGCTGGTTGATGACTGTTTCTCCTTCTGTCATTTTGAGGGGTGGTTGACCCCATGGGATGACCAAGGAGGCTATTGCTTGTCATGGTTAAGAGAACACACCTTGGAACCAGACTTTCTGGGTTCAAATCCTGGGTCTGACATATATTAATGTGACTTTGGACACACCTCTTTGTGTCTTAGCTTTCTCATCTGGAAAATGTAGATAATCAGAGCACCTATTTCATAAGGTTGTTACAGGGGGCAAATGTATTAATATAAGTAAAAAACTAAGAACTGCCCTTGGCACAGATGAAAAGCTGTATATACATATTAGCTATGATTATTAACACTAAGTATGCATTCTTTGTTTGCTTTTTAGTGCCTCCAAAGAAGTAATGTGCTTTGAGGTTGGAAAAACCTGAGTTAAATTTTTATTTACAACACATTATAGTCCTGTTACTTGTGAAGCGCTTGGATTAGAATTTCATTTTCTAGGGCATAGAGTTTTATCCAATCTCCCCCTGTCAGACCTATTAAGGTGGGCTAACTCTACTTTACGAGTTGCCAAGTAAGTGTCACAAAAGCAGGACATTCTTTTCTCCTGCTTTTAAGTCAGTGACTATACACATAGAAAGGAAAGAAAGGAGACTACTATTTAATAATCAGCTATAATTGTAATCCAACTACTTTGTTGGTGATTTCTCACACCCTGGGGTTTTAGCCTAAGGCAAGAGCTTCAAACACATAATTGTATTTTTTCTTGTCCTGTGATTTATATGAATTTTGTGTTCTACTCCATAGCATTCCACATTCCAAAGATTCAAATGAAACTGGTGCTCCAGGAATTTGACCTGTTCCTATGACTTGAAATCTCCCCACCCAGCTCAAGAATTCCTGAACACAGAGAATATTCCTCTGGGGTACTTGTAACCCCTTTGAAGGAGCACAAATATTCTCACTCTATATTATTTCTTTAAGAAATTCCATCTTTCATTATATTGGTTCTGTAATTAGCTACATTCCAATGACTGCCAAATTTCTCTTTTTTAGTGTAGAACACACCCCTGAATCCTAGACTTATGTCTACCTGACTAATGAAGATATTCACTTAGTGTCTCAAATGTGTCAAAAGCAAGACATTCCACTTTCCCAGACCAGCATATTCAAATATTAACCCAAGACCTACTCCCACTTTAAATCACCCAATCAATCTCCCTCAGCATCTCTTCTCCCAGTGAATGACAATCTAATTGTACAAGTAGAAACCTGTACCTACAATCCTGAGGCCTTCTTCATCCTCCATAATTAATCCACCATCACTTGCAATCAATTTAATTTCTTCATTGGTCTTACTTTTCTCCGTCTTCACTGCTACAATCTTGGACCAAGCTACTCTCTGATCTTTTAAAAACTCTCAGGCTCTACTCTTGCTCTGCTCCAATCTGCTCTCCATCCTGAAAGCTAGATTACTGTTTTAAAACGCAAATCCAATTAGGTCACATACATGCTTAAAACCCTTGAGTAGTTTTCCATTGCTTTGGAGAAAATGTCAAAATTTCTTACTGGGACCTTTAAAAGCTCCTGTAATCTGTTCCTTGCCTACTTCTCCAGATTCATTAACCATCAAAGACCACTTCCTCCAAACCTATTCCTGCTACATCCCTCTTCTTTGATTTCTGCCACAGAAATCATATACTTCCTCACATTTTCTATGGTTGCTTTTGAGCTACTACAGTGGCACAGCTGGGTGGTTGAGATAGAAAGTATACGGCCTACAAAGACCAAAATATTTTAATATTTTGTACTTTGTCCTTTACAGAAAAATTTCGCCAACCCCTGAACTATATAGTATGGTCATTGGTTCAACCACATTTTTTCTGAGAACTTAATTTGTGCCTAATAATAGGCTGACCACTGAATTATGTCACTGGAAAAGAATAGCTAATGACAGGAAATGGATATTTTGACAATTAGTGTCCTCCTTAAACATAGCAAACTTAAAATCAAAACAGAGTTTTTCTCTTTTATTATAGACTTCCTAGATGCTTCTGTCTTCTTACAACTTCTGTGCAAGGTGCCAGTTATCTCCTAAACCATTTCCATCTCCACACTCCTTTATTAACAGAAATGAAATCTGCCTTCAAATTTCTGAGGACTCTGAATACCAACTAAGCTGCTAGAGTAGGGGAAGGGAGGAAAAGAAAGAAAAGAGGAAGGGAGAGAGAATGAGAATTATACAACAGGACACACTGGAGACTTAAATGTCACTTCTCAATTAATAGGCACACAATCTTGAATCAGACAGTCCTTGGATTTACCTCAATGTGAAACCTTATAGGCCTTAGATAAAAATCTGACTAATAACTTCCTTAAAATAAGACAGGTTGAATTTAGTCACCAGTAATAGCTTGACTTTAGAAAAGTCACGTGTAGTCTCTGAATCTCAATGGCCTTGTCTGTAAGATAGGAATAGTAATAAAAATACATTTACTAATAATGTGTGTGTACATACTACTTATACTACTTATATGTGAGCTATTATTTTTTTTAAAGATTTTTATGTATTTGACAGAGACAGAGAGAGCAGGAACACAAGCAGGGGGAGTGGGAGAGGGAGAGGGAGTGCTAGGGAACTGGGATTGGAAACTGGGTCTGCGGAGCAGGGAGCCCGATGTGGGGCTTGATCCCAGGACTCTGCGATCATGACCTGAGCCAAAGGCAGACACTTAACGACTGAGCCACTCAGGCGCCCTATATGTTAGCTATTAATGTAGCTTAACACTCAACAATTATTTTTAAGAAAGTAAAGACATATGTATATATTATATCAGTATTATAAAGTATTAAATGCTATACAATTAATAAGTATATACTCAAATAACTTCCATATATATAATTTTATATAACGTTATTAATGTTAATTTATTTGTATAAATGTGAATTGTCTATTTCTGGCTCATAATAAGTGCTCCATACATACTTGTTGAATAAGTGAGTGAATACATGAATAAATTAAAACTACAGTATAGTATAAGAAATTTTCATATGTGTTTTTTCTGATCCTGCATGTACTTTTAAGTCTGTGAGAACACTGGAGCACAAAGAGTGACATACCGACATCTGATTTGGATGCTGTCTGGTTAATTGTTAGCTGTTGAGAAAGAGATGTGCACAACTTATTCCTCTACCTAGTTTATAAGCTGATGTCTCTTCCTGTCACCCTACAAAAATGCTGACCTGGATTTTCTGAGTACAGCCTCATAACCTAGTCTAGGTGATTTGGTGTGTTTACTGTTCCATAAAAGGAAAAATGATCACCAGGTATATCTACTATGACTGTAAAAGTCTACAGTAAATAGCGGTCCTAGGGGATCCAGTTACAATGGGCAGCCCAGAGTGATGGAAAGGCCATTGTTCTTTGTATCAAACAGACCCAGTTTCCAATCCCAGTTCCCTAGCACTCACAAACATTTGCTGTTGATGCTGTCCAACACGCATGCCTTTTCTCTTGACAATAGTATCCTTAGTGTCCTTGGAGGAAACCTTTCCCTGCTGTCAATTTTAGCGAGATTGAATCTATCTCTGACCACAGGGGTGAGCATTTGAAGATACCTGTCTACTGAGTGGGTCTGGAAGCAGTGAGATCTCAATAGCAATAAGCACACCTAGAGTTTGTTTGTTAAATATCATTCTCTCTTAAAATGAACTAGGGACCCTTGGATAAATGGCTGCTTGGGGAATGGGGAAAGGAGGGAAGATAAAGTGCAAAACAAGCCTGAAATACCTTGTACCAGAAAGTATGGAAGTACTCAGAGAATGATGGGGATATATCCAAAGGAAGCCAGCTTGTAGGCGCGTCCATGGGCAAAACTGAATGCAGTTGGAATGTCAAAATGCATAACGATAGTAACAGTTTTAGCCCACTAAATAAAACAGGAAACCATGAGTCCATACGTACATAAATAAATAAATTTAGAACATAAATAAATAAATACATAAATGAATACAAGTTTGATGAGCAATGGGATACATACTTAGTTCAAACAACCTCCTCACAAAATAATTACTAACAACAAAGAATAGAGAACTTTACAGTGAGGAGCTTGGTAAATACCTCTTCAATGTAATGATAACTGTTAACATCACCAGTCATGGGACAAATCAATATCATATGCCTCTGAGAAGACGCATTGAGAAAAACATATCACTTCTGCAATAGTCCTGCCAAAGATGCATAACCTGAATCTATTCATGAGGAAACATCAGACCAATCAAAAATGAGGGGCACTTTACAAAGTCACTGACCTATAAGGTTTAATAGTTTCAACATAGTCAAAGTCAAGGAGAGCCTGAAAAACTGTTCTAAACTGAAGGAAACCACACAGATATGTCAGAAAAATACAACACACAATTCTAGAGTGGATCCTTTGGTTATAAAGATACTATTGGGACAATTGGAGAAATCTGAATGGCATCTCAGGATTAGATGGCAATAATTTATCACTGGTAACTCTGATTTTGATGGTTGTGACTTGGTTATGTGTGAGAATACCCTATGTATAGGAAATGCACATTAAGAAATTCAGGATCATGGGGCATCAGATTGGCAACTCTCAAATGGTTTAGGGAAAAAAATCTGTGCTCTGTATTTGTACCTTTGTTGTAAGTCTGAGATGGTTTCAAAATAAAAATACTGACAATGCATATGTAGAATCTGTCTGGGAGGACACACCAGAACTGCCAATGTCTGTGGAAAGAGGACTGGTGTCCAACATGAGAGAGACACTCACTTTTCACTGCTTTTCTTTTATACTGTTGAGATATTTTATGTTGTGAATTAAAAACTGTATCAGTAAAATGGCACATGGAGACATTTTAATGGAAATTAAATAAGAAAATAGATGCATGATCATTATAGAAATTTTGAAAATTGCAAATATTTTAAGGGTTTGACCAGATCCTTTGAGGAAGCATTTTGATGTTTTTCTTATCACAGTGCATCATTTTTTTCCCCTTGGTTTTATAATATTATGATCTTGTGGTTTTGTGCTACCTGAAATTTCATGTTTTTTAAAATTAATGTCATTCTCCATTTTACTTAAAACTCTTTTAAGCACCAAATATATATATAAAAAAAAACAAATCTCCTTTAATCTATACCTTTAGGCTACTTAATTTTGAATGCTAGCACTTGTCATTACATGATGAAATATATAATTTATTTTTATTGTATTATTATCATTAGCTGTTAGCTCCTGCACTAAAATGTCCGCTCCTCCCATGAGACTAGGGACTTTGGTTTGTTGTCTGCTGAGGCTCTGACACCTAGTGCTGCACCTGGCACATAGTAAGAACTCAATAAATATTTGCATTAGAAAGAAAAATGTCAGAGGAGCTTATATCTTACTTACTTTTCTGTTTTAGAATCTGTTAGGTAGAAATTGTTTCCTGGGCTGATATTCATTAAGTACCAACTATGTGCTCAGGCACTATGCTAAGTACTTTACAAATACTGTGTAATTTAAAGATTTATCAATAACCCTATGAATGGGGTACCTGGGTGGCTCAGCCATTAAGCGTCTGCCTTCGGCTCAGGTCATGGTCCCGGGGTCCTGGGATCAAGCCCCGCATCGGGCTCCCTGCTCGGCGGGAAGCCTGCTTCTCCCTCTCCCACTCCCCCTGCTTGTGTTCCTTCTCTCGCTGTGTCTCTCTCTGTCAAATAAATAAATAAAATCTTTAAAAAAAAATAACCCTATGAAAAAAAGACTATCACTATGTATAGATGAACACTGAGAGGCTTAGGGATGACTAAATTAAGGACACAGTTGTCATTTAGGAACCTGAGATTGAACCTGCCCCAGTTGTCTTTCTTTGGCCATCCCTCCATCTGCACTGCCTCACGGTCTTAATGCCTGTGGCAGTCACATCAGCAGTGGAATATACTGACTCTCTGCCTCCTCCCTGATTCAGCTCTTCATTACCTCACTCCTGGACTCTTGTAGTGAGTGCTTAGCTTTCTTCTTGGGCTCCTACTCATCCTATAATTTCTTTCCAGGTGACCTTTCCAAAGAAAAGCCAATGATGCCCCTACAAATTACTTTCAAGGGCTCCAATGGCCAGAGCAGAATTACCCAGAGCTTGTAGAAAATTTAGTCCATGAGAGGTGAAAGCAAGAATTTCTCTTCCCTAAGGCAAAGAGGAAGGCATCTAAGCAATATACCCAAAGAGGAATGAAGATCAAGAGTATTCAAATGGTCATCCATTTAACTCATTGCTTTCTCTTGCCTAGGTGCATAGCTTCTAAATGTCAGTGGTCCACAATCCCCTCTGTTATAATCTGATTCAATACTAATTCAGCATATAGTATGGTAGTTTCCTGACTCTTGAATGGGTGTTGAAATATAGTTGGGAATTCTCTAGGGAAGTTGTAGTGGATTAAATGATGACACCCCCCCCCCCTCCCCAGCCAAGAAGATGTGTCTACATCTTAACTCCTGGAACTGGTGAATGTGACCTAATTTAGAAAAAGGGCCTTTCAGGTATAATTAGGTTAAGGATCTTGAGATAAGATCATACTGGATGACCTAAGTGGGCCCTAACTCCAATGACAAGTATCCTATAAGACACAGAAGAAGAGAAGACACAGACACAAAGGAGATCATGTGAAGACAGAGGAAGAGACTGGATTTAGGCAGCCATAAGATAAGGAATGCCTAGAGCCATTTAAAAGCTGGAAGAAGCAGAAAGGATTCTCCCTTAGAGCTTTCTGAAGAAATATCACCCTGCCAACACTTAACTTTGGCCACAATTGTGAGAGAATAAATTTCTATGGTTTTAAGCCACCTAGTTTGTGTTAACTTATTACAGCAGCCCTAGGAAACTAATACAGAGGTGAAGAGGGAAGAGCATCTGATATGGGGAAACATGTGAAGTCACTGAGACATAATAGAGAGTAGAGCTTGATCAGGACAGCTTCAGCAGTTCCCTAGGGCTCCACCTTGGGTAGAAAGGTGGATAAGAATGAAACAAAATGAATCATAGAAGGGCATGCATCCCTCAATAAGAACTTTAGGTTTTATCCAGTAGGCCGTGGGAAGATGGGAAGTAATACTGACCCAGTGCACATCTTAGAAAGATTATTATGGTGGTGGTACAGAGAATGGATTGGAGAGAAAATGGAATGACCTCCAGTGGGAAAGTAGGAACTCTTTTTTTTTAAATTTTTTTAAAGCATTTTATTTATTCATTTGAGACACAGAGAAACAGAGAGAGAGAAGAGAAAGCATGAGCAGGGAGAGAGGCAGAGGGAGAGGGAGAAGCAGGCTCCTTGCTGAGCCAGGAGCCCGATGTGGGGCTCGATCCCAGGACCCTGGAATCATGACCTGAGCCGAAGGCAGATGCTCAACCATCTGAGCCACCCAGGCACCCCAAAGTAGGAACTCTTATAGCCATCAGGGTAACAAATGATGAAGACCTGAGTCAAAATGATCATAATGAGAATGGAAAGGAAGGTGATGGGATGAAAGATATTTGGGAGATTTAATCCAGAGAATTTGGTGGTGAAATAGAGTGGGGAGAGTTGAGTCCTCCTCCAAGGTCAATTTGGGTGACTGGGTAGAGGGTAAAGATGTTCACCAGGATAGGAAATGCAGAAGAGCAGATGAGGAGGGAAAATTTGTTCATGCATAGATGTATTTGAGGTCAAGATACTCTGAGTAACAGCCAGGGGAGAATGTCGAGTAGGCAGTTGATATAAGAATCTGGATCTGAGATGAGTCTAGCAAGAAGTTGCCGCAGCCAAGGTTGAAGAGGTTGCTGCCTGTGTTCTCCTCTAGGATTTTGGTGGATTCCTGCCTGACATTTAGGTCTTTCATCCATTTGGAGTTTATCTTTGTGTATGGTGTAAGAAAATAGTCCAGTTTCATTCTTCTGCATGTGGCTGTCCAATTTTCCCAACACGATTTGTTGAAGAAACTGTCTTTTTTCCATTGGATATTCTTTCCTGTTTTGTCAAAGATTAGTTGACCATAGAGTTGAGGATCCATTTCTGGGTTCTCTATTCTGTTCCATTGATCTATGTGTCTTTTTTGGGGGCCAGTACCATACTGTCTTGATGATTACTGCTTTGTAATAGAGACATCTCCAAGCGTAAGGGAAACAAAAGCAAAAATGAACTATTGGGACTTCAACAAGATAAAAAGCTTTGACAGCAAAAGAAACAGTCAACAAAACCAAAAAACAACCTAAGGAATGGGAGAAGATATTTGCAACTGTCTTATCAGATAAAGGGCTAGTATCTACGATCTATAAAGAACTTATCAAACTCAATACCCCCCCCAAAAAAAATCCAGTCAAGAAATGGGCAGAAGACATGAACAGACATTTCTCCAAAGAAGACACACAAATGGCCAACAGACACATGAAAAAATGCTCCACATCACTTGGCATCAAGGAAATACAAATCAAAACCACAATGAGATACCACCTCACACTGGTCAGAATGGCAAAAATTAACAAGTCAGCAAACACCAAATGCTGGCAAGGATGCAGAGAAAGGGGAACAGTCTTACACTGTTGGTGGGAGTGCAAACTGGTGCAGCCACTCGGGAAAATAGGATGGGGATTCCTCAAGAACTTAAAAAGAGAGCTAATCTATGACCCAGCAATTGTACTACTAGGTATGTACCCCAAAGATACTAATGTAATGATCCGAAGGGGCACCTGCACCCCAATGTTTATAGCAGCAATGTCCACAAGAGCCAAACTGTAGAAAGAGCCAAGATGTCCACAGACAGATGGATGGATAAAGAAGATGTGGTGTATATATATATACAATGGAATATTACTAAGCCATCAGGGCCATGAATACTTACCATTTACATTGACGTGGATGGAATTGGAGGGTATTATGCTGAGCGAAATAAGTCAATCAAAGAAAGACAATTATCATATGGCTTCATTCATACGTGGAACATAAGAAATAGCATAGAGGACCATAGGGGAAGGGAAGGAAACTGAATGGGAAGTCATCAGAGAGAGAGAAAAACCATGACAGACTATTTACTATAGGAAACAAACTAAAGGCTGCTGAAGGGGAGATAGGTGAAGGGACTGCGTAATTGGGTGATGGGCATTAAGGAGGGCACGTGATGTGATGAGCACTGGGTGGTTACATGCAACTGATGAATTATTGAACTCTATATCTGAATCTAATGATGTACTATATGTTCGCTAATTGAATTTAAATAAAAAAATAAAAATCGATTAAAAAAAGAATCTGCATCTGAAAAGAGAGATCCATGTTAGAGATAAGCATTTGGGAATTCCTGAAATATAAATGATCATGGAAAACATGGGGAGAGATAGGATTACCCAGGAAGACATGCAGAACAGAAGGTCAAGGATGGAACCTCTGGGAATGCAAACATTTTTCTCAGAAACTTCTGTGATTTTATAGATAATGGTTTCTAACTACTGTTACATCAATATGTTATAGTTTTCCATGAAATGTGAAATCTTAAAAGATTTTCTTCATTCTTAATGCTCCAGAATTCTTATTTTATAATAAAAGCAAATGAAAAAATAGAAGTGAATGTATAAAAATTCTCATTAAGAAGGGTGCCTGGGTGGCTTAGTCGGCTAAGTGTCTGACTCTTGATTTTGGCTCAGGACGTGATCTCAGGGTTGTGAGATTGAGCCCTATGTCAGACTCTAAGCTCAGCAGGGAGTCTGCTTGAGATTCCCTCTCTCTGCCTTTCCCTCTGCCCCTACCTCCACTTGTGCTTGCTCTCTCTCTCTCTCTCAAATAAATAAATCTTTTAAAAAATTCTCATTGAGAAAAATCTCTTTCACAGAGCAAGACATACAATCTCTTGTTTCAGTCCTTCTATCTACACCTTTCTCCAATATCCTGAGGACAGTAACTGGCACCATCATCTAACCGGTCACTGAACCCAGAAAACTGGGGGAGTCAAAACTGATACCTCCTTCTCCCAGTGCCTTAGCTCTAACTCATCACCAGGTTGAGTTTACTTCTCTTGAATCTCTTCACTCCTCCTCACGCCACCAATTAATCCATGCCACCCTGTCTCTTTGCCAACAGTCTTCTAACTTGTCCCCTAGAGTCTCCCTAGCCTCCCTCTAGTCTATTCTCTACACTGTAGTCACAGTGATACAAACAACAATCTAAATCTGTTTTAAAAATATAACTTCTTCCTTAAAACACTTTCTAACACTCTTGGGGTGCCTGGGTGACTCAGGCTATTTAATGTCTGCCTTCGGCTCAGGTCATGATTGCAGGGTTCTGGGATCGAGCCCTGCATCTGGCTCCTTGCTCAGCGGGGAGTCTGCTTCTCCCCCTGTCCCTCCCCATGCTCACCCGCTCCCTCTCTTTCTCTCTCAAATAAATAAAATCTTTAAAAAAAAAAAAAGAAATTAAGACAATTTCATTTAATTAATTAAATTTTGTAACAATTTGTTCAGTCCTTATGTTCCCAGATATAATCCATGAGGGGAGAAGCAGAAGGGGAGGGAAGAAAGGAAAAGAAGATGGGCTCTTTTTGGCCTTGAAGCCTCTCAGGGATTGCCTGTTTTAAAAAGGCAGAAGTTGTGGGTTGTTTCTGTGGGTTTATTTGAGCTACTATTAAGGGAAATAGGACTTTCAGAATTAAAACTAGGTCACTAGATCAACTAGGGTGATCCCTCAGGCCTCACACAGAAAGGTCCTGTTCCCACCACATTCATATTTCTTTTGCCCTCTGCCCACCCCTTTCACTAGGAATCTCATAGAGGATTACTCTGGAAGATGGTGTGGAAGGGGCCCTGAACTGAGTGTGCACACTTGGTTTCCTCTCCTGTCTTTGTCCCCTCAAATCATGAACTTCATTCCATTAAGCATTTATTAATGGCCTACTTTGTGCCAGGATCTCATCTGGGGGTGAGGTTTTCAGAGTTATGGTCCCTGCTCTCAAAGAGGTCACAGTTTGAGAAAGACATGCAAAAGTTAAAGGTTCACGAGGTATAAGTAGGCTCTCTGAGGAGGTGACCTATTTCCTCATGTCCCCCACCACTATTACACTCTATCACACATTATGACCAACTGACAGAGTAGGAAAAGGGCTAAGCATAGTTCAGTGATGGGTAGGCCTGGTTAAGATTTGAAGCTGAACACAGACAGCTGCTGAACTGAAGACACAATGAGGGTGCCCCTGAAAATGGCAGAAGGTTATTTTACCAGTGAGCAGAGCTTTGGTTAGTGCCTGGTTATCCACTTTGTGTTGGAAGAGAGCTGGCCAAGATAAAGAAATATATAGACACATGATCAGGCAGATGGCGTGGCTGGTTGGTCAAGGGTTTGAAGGAGAAAGACTGGAAGCTCAGGGCCCAGAGGGTCTGGAGAAGAGGCATGAAGATGGAGCCTATGCTTGGGGCAATAACATGGAGCAATCTTATAATTGCAGGTTAATACCCATGAGAACATTCACCATGGAAGCGGCCCTTAATAACCAAGCAATCTGAATGACTTGGTCCAGTTGGCATCAGGCAAAAGAAAATGGTAGTATACTTAGTCTCTTAGATCCTGCTAGATAGATAAGTTGTTTTTCAATTTGAGTTAGACTCCTTATAGTGCCTTATATTTATATTCCATTTCATAATTTCCGAGGCTTTGCCCCCATCTATTTCTCACTCCAGAGAGTAAAGACTAACAAACTCCAGCCCGCATATTTAGTACATATTGGGATCTTATAAAAATTACTATACAAGCTTTGAAACCAGGCAGAGCTATGCTTTGCTCCTTTATTTACAGGTGAATGAACACATTGGTTTACCTCTCAGAAACTTAAATAGAGATGCTAATGCCTGTTTATAGGGTAGTATTAAGGATTATATAAAATAATGTTGTAAAGGGTTTAGTACTGTGCCTGTCACACAGTTAATCCTGAGTACAGGTTAGTACTGTCCTTGTGGTCAGAACTCTACAGCCAGATGTCTCTAACCCTTGCTGTCCATCTGGATCTCTCCCCCTCACCTTCAACTGGACTCTCAAATACCTTCATAAGATGATTTTACAGCTTTGTAATATAGCTTGAAGTCCAGAATTGTGATGCCTTCAGCTTTAATCATCAAGACAGTATGATACTGGCACAAAAACAGACACATAGATCAACGGAACAGAATAGAAAACCCAGAAATGGATCCTCAACTCTATGGTCAACTAGTCTTTGACAAAACAGGAAAGAATATCCAGTAGAAAAAAGACAGTCTCTTCAACAAGTAGTGTTGGGAAAATTGGACAGCCACATGCAGAAGAATGAAACCAGACTTTTCTTACACCATACACAAAGATAAACTCCAAATGGATGAAAGACCTAATGTGAGACGGGAATCCACCAAAATCCTAGAGGAGAACACAGGCAGCAACCTCTTTGACCTTGACTGCAGCAACCTCTTGCTAGACACATCGCCAAAGACAAGAGAAACAAAAGCAAAAATGAACTATTGGGACTTCATCAAGATAAAAAGCTTTTGCACAGCAAAGGAAACAGTCAACAAAACTAAAAGGCAACCTATGGAATGGGACAAGATATTTACAAATGTCTTATCAGATAAAGGGCTAGTATCTAAGATCTATAAAGCACTTATCAAACTCAACACCCAAAAAATAAAAAATCCAGTCAAGAACTGGGCAGAAGACATGAATAGACATTTCTCCACAGAAGACATACAAATGACCAACAGATACATGAAAAAAAATGTTCCACATCACTCAGCATCAGGGAAATACAAATCAAAACCACAATCAGATACCAACTCACACTGGTCAGAAGGGCTAAAATGAACATCTGAGGAAACAATAGATGTTGGCAAGGATGCAGAGAAAGGGGAACCCTCTTACAAATTGGTGGGGATGCAAACTGGTGCAGCCACTCTGGAAAAATGTATGGAGGTTCCTCAAAAGGTTAAAATTAGAGCTACCGTATGACCCAGCAATTGTAGTACTAGGTATTTATCCAAAGGATACAAACATAGTGATTCAAAGGGGCACTTGCACCCCAATGTTTAGAGCAACAATGATCACAATAGCTAAAATGGAAAGAGCCCAGATGTCCATCGAGAGATGAATGGATAAAGAAGATGTGGTATATATTATATAATATATAAAAAAATACTCTACTATATGTATAGTGGAATATTATTCAGCCATCAAAAAGAATGAAATCTTGCCATTTGCAACAATGTGGATGGAACAAAAGGGTATTATGCTGAGAAAAATACGTCAGTCAGAGAAAGATAAATACCATATGATTTCACCCATATGTGGAATTTAAGAAACAAAACAGATGACCATAGGGGAAGGGAAGGAAAAATAAAATAAGACAAAACAGAGAGGGAGGCAAATCATAAGAGACTCTTAATAACAGGAAAGAAACTGAGGGTTGCTGGAGGGGAGGTGGGTGGGGGGATGGGGTAATTGGGTGCTGGGCATTAAGGAGGGCACTTGAAGTGATGAGCACTGGGTATTGTATGTAACTGATGAATCACTAAATCACACCTCTGAAACCAATAATATAGTATATGTTAATTAAATTGAATTTAAATAAATTTTTTAAAAGATGATTTTACATCCAGAATGGCAGAGAAACTTCATCTTCCTTCCAATCCCCTGAACCCTTTCAGAAGGGCTATATTAAGACATGCTCCCAAGATGCATCCAAAAAACCAGCCTGCATTGATTTCCCCCGCATTTTAGTCTATGACTCCCCAAAGCACCTCTCAAGTTCCCTAGAGTAACCACAGTTTAAAATACTGGCCTAGAGCAATTGTTGTGAGCCTGTAACAAAGGGAACTTACTCAATGAAAGGTCTAGAAGACTTTATATATATATATATATATATATATATATATATATATATATATCATTTACAAAGCAATTAAACACATTATCCAAGACTATGCCACCTGAGTTCCTGTGGCCTACACCAGCAAACCTAATAACATCATTTCAATTATGCACCAAGAGTCAGCCCCCAGATGTGGGTTAATAAAGAAATGCTAATGCAAACAAGACAGCAGCTCAATATGTACAAGGAGGGAACTGTAATGGCAGATTAACACACCCTGGCCAGCAAAATGTACATTCTGCAAATTAATAAAGCTAACAACAGCTTATTGTCAGAGCTGTTCACACAGCATTGAATTATTTTAGGAATCCACCAAGTGGAGAAACAAACAAACAGAAATCAAAATGGACCAGAAATAGGGGGAGGGGTGTGAGCTGGATTCTAGTTTAACTCCACTGCTAAGTAGTGATGTAAAATGAAAATACCCTCAGTGATAAGGAACAGACTATGAAAACAATCTTCTCACAAGACTACCTCTTCCACCAGATTCTGGACAAATAGACCTCTCTTTTCTAGATTTCTATCTTATTTTAAAGACTGGGGAAAAGGGCAAAAGAGGCTCAGGAAGTAAGGGGCGTGTTCATTTCTAAAAGCTCATGCTAACACCACAATTCTCTACTCTGGTAAAAGTATTTATTTAAGCAAATGCAGAAACCAGGAGAAAATCAAAACAAAGCCAGTGAGCAGCTGGCGAATGGAGCAGGTTTTATATAAACTGTGAATCAACAAATATGATCAAGTATCTATTATCTGGGCCCAAAGCTAATCTATTAACTACAGAGAATAAAAACAAGGGCTTGCTAAATTCATTGAGCACTTAACCAACTCTCAACTCTCTCAACCAACCCTCACAAAAACCCCATGAGGCAGATACTTAGAGATGACTGAGCATAGTTTTAAGGGCATTTAACCATCCACTAGAATGCCTTGGCTGCAAGTAATAGAAACCACTATTCAACTATTCACAATACAAACCACTATTCAAACTTGACCAACAAGGCAATGAGTTACTGCCTGAACCTGAGAGTGCAGTGGCAGGCAGTCTCTAGGTGTCCTAGAAGGACCCCAAACCTCTGTCATCAGGATACACTTCATCCTGTATCTGTCCTACCGAATGTTCACACAAGATGGGTCCTAGTGACACCCTAGCTACATGTTTCCTTGTTTCTGTCTTCTGCTCTCTGGATGGATTATCTATTCTTCCCCTGAAGCTGACAGGGACAACGTAGGTCTTAGGATAACTCCTGAATCAAGAGCTGTTGCTAATGGATTTCATGCGCTAGAATGCTAAAACTAGTAAGGACCATTTCTAGAGCTGGGAGTGGGATCACTTGCCTCTGAATCATGCATATGAGAGGGGCACATGAAAACAAAAACAGGGAACTTACAAGGGAAGAAGGGAGAAAAGACTGGATAGGCAACCACTGCATCCACGGCATTTGCCCAAAGACAAATGTTTGGCAAGTCGCAGGGCCAGCCTTGAACCAATTAAGTACGTTACAGAACCACAGACCAATTTCTGCAACTTAGAAAACCACATTACCAGGCTACTCTTGTTACAACCCAACAAATCAATTTTGACAACTAGAGATACATGACAACCATATTTACCCAACAAAAAATGTTAGGTGAACTTCTCAAGAATAATAAACTTATCAAGACAACTGAATACAACATTTGAAATCCAGAAGGTCATAGAATATCCAAGGCATATGAATGTCATGCCAGTAGAAACCATTTGCTCTGAATGAGAGTCAACTGTGTTAATAAATATATAATAATATCTGTACAATAAATATTCATGTGCCATTTGGCCCATCTTATTTTTATTGCTATTTATTCATGGTAAAGCAACACTTGTATTTAAAAATTGCAAAAAGTATAGAGAGCCTTTAGGCATTTATAATTTTTTTTAATGACTAGTTGTAAACAAAACACCTCGGCCTGATAAGGCTTCTCTAATTTCTTCTGGCTGCTACTGATAATGATCTGTAAATAATGCTGCCCTGGTGTCTGGTGTCTCTAAAATATTTAACACTGGGACAGACATGAGCTGGCTAGGTGCTGGCCTCTTTTTAGTTGAGACCTAGATCGCAAAATATTCCCACTTCATCTAGGGTTATACCAGAGCCATAGAAATAAATACCTTTTTTTCACAAAGGGTTTTTTGTCCCTTTCAGGGGTGGGGGGGGTGGGGAGGGAGATGAATAGTGGCAGCCCAGGACAGCAAGACTGCTCAAAAGACTAGTTCCAGTCTGCTATGCAGAAGAAAATAAGCCAGGCAATCAAACTTTTGGACCGTCTCCCAATCTCTCCCTCTAAGGTCATTACCATATGTCTAGTACTCTCAGCTGGGCTAATAAACTCATTAGGATCCTCTCTCTTCCTGGGTAAACAGCATCCCTTCCCACTTTCTTCCTCTGAGTAGATGATCAGTAAGTCTTCGTGAATGAAAGATCTTAGTCTTTTTAATTGAACTGAAATTCCAAATGAAACACTTAGAAATAGGGAATCATCAGGTGTACATTTGCCTTCAGTGATTCTCCAATATTCTCCCTTCCTCTTTATTTCCACCGGCCCCATTCCTGGCCAGCCCTTATCACTTTCATCAGAAGTATCATGGACCCTTACCCTTCTTATCTCAAATTCAGCTGAAAAATTAATTTTGTAAACATCTCTTTGCTCATCACCTTACTGTTCAAAAACCTTCATTGAATTCTCTTTGCCTACAGAAGACATGCTCAACCAGAGGTGGTCAAACTTTCTCTGTAAAGGGCCAGACAATAAATATTCCTTGCTTTGACGGCCAGATGATCTCTGTCACAGCTACTCTTCTCTGCCCTCTGCTGTAGTGCAAAAGCAGCCACAGACCATGTGTAGACAAATGGGTTTAACTATGTCGAAATAAAAGTTTACGGATGCTGAAATCTGATTTTGACATAATGCTCATGCTATTCTTCTTTTGATTTATTTTCCCCAATCACTGAAAAATGTAAAAACCATTCTAAGGTCATGGGCCATACTAAAACAGGTGGCAGACTGGATTTGACTTGTGGGTTGTGATTCTCTGACTCCCTGGTCTAAAGCCCTTTAGTCCAGGGCACCTGGGTGGCTTGGTCATTTGAGCGTCTGACTCTTGGTTTCAGCTCAGGTCATGATCTCCTGGGCCATGGGATCGAGTCCCATGGAACCCGCTTCAGATTCTCTCCCTCTGCCCCTCCCCCCACTCGTCCTCTCCCCCCACCCATCTTCTAAAATAAATAAATCTTTAAAAAAAAATAAAACCCTTTAGTCCAACATCCAGATTAATTCCAATTCGCAATCCAGCCACCTCTTTCACATTTGCTTCCACTGTTCCTAGTTGGCCATCAACATACTACCAACTGCTGCTAAACTGAGCAACACATTGTTCTCTGAATGCGCCACATGCCCTTTCATCTCAGCTTTTTAGACAATGTCATTCTTTCCACCCAGCTTCTAAGACTCAAAGTGTTACTCTTTTCATAAAACTTTTCCTCAGATCTTAGTTTGAAATAACCTTTTTATCCTTTATAATAGCATTTTCTGCCCACTTCTGTGTAAGCAATTTGCATACATTATGCCCTTTAACCCTTAGACAATGAGATAAGTGTTATTGGAACTATTCCACAAATGGGAAATTGAGATTCAGCAGGACTGTGTACCCCGTGTCACGATAAATGGCCAAGGCAGGGTTCTAGCCCTGACAATTTAGACCTCACAGCCCGTGAACTGCTTTTTATGCCACACACACCAACATTTTATTTGTACTTTTATAATGCTGATTTCATTTCCACTCACTATTAGAGCTATTTGTGGGAATTTCTTCATCTCCTTCTCTAAAGTCTGGAATTCTCAAAGGCACGGACCATGTCTTATTCATATTTATATCCTCAGAGGGATTTGCATAGAATAGGTGCTTAATACATCTTTGTTGAGAGAATGAGCACCATTCAATATGTACTCGTAGCAATGAATTGCTATTATTAACTTTTGGATTTGATTTCCTGTAATCTCTACCCTTGATAATAGAGAAGGAACCTGATTTTTTTTTTTTTTTCAGAAAGCAAACCCGGAGATAAATAGAAAATCAAAACCGGTTTCCATCAGTATGTGTGAAAAGATTTTGTTTGTGCTCAAGTAAAAACTAGACAGATACAAATATGAAATGCATTTGTTTTGGATTTTAGCCCTTTCTTTCAGGAAAAAAAAAAAACACTCAGAACTATTGGTGTGTTAATGAGCCTTTGACATCAACAACCACTGGCACCACTGGTCATGAGGCACAGAAACCACTCCCAGCCTTGTTTATGGTAGGGTCATCCTTTATCTCCAGGACACTTGGGTCATTTAGAATGGAACTTTTGTCTAGCTCTGGTATTTGGCAACAATGACAGAGCAATCAACCAGTGCCACCCACTCACAATTCAACTTGCCAAGTCCAAAAGTGACTGATAATCATGTCTTCTGAAGTTAAGTTGGATAAATCTTTTCCTCCTTTGGATGTGAGGTCTGGTAGGTGATTAAGTAAAGAACTTAATAGATTGAGGATCAGCATAGCATAATGGCACGGAGCCTGAGTTTTCAGGGTCCAAGAACTACCATTCACTTGCATGTGGTACTTTGTGTGTTCCCTATGATGAATCTGACCTTTGTTTTCATTGTTTGTAAAGCAGGGAAAAATAACATTCTTGTCATAGAATTTTAAATGAAGGAGACAGCATTTATAGCCTCCCTAGCACAGTGTCTGTCACAGAGTACTTACTCAATTACTTCATTCCCTGTTATTTCCAATCTTATGATATTAGTTTTGGAAACAAGGACTAACACTAATTCATAAGTTAGTTGTATAACTACAGAGTTTTGTTGCTTTGTTTTGCATTGCTTAGTGGCTGTCTCAGCAACAGAGTTAAAATCTGACTGTATTTAATCATGAATTATGTCACAACTAGAACCTATTTTAAATGAGCAGTGAATTTGAAAGTTAGGACTCCAGATTTAAAATTGATATTTTCAAAGTAGAGGACAAGTCATGCTATAGATATCCTGAGAGTCTTTGGCTTACAAACCCAAGCGATAGAAATGGAGATTGAGGGGCGAGGACCACCGCATGCTGCCACTCAAGACTCAAGGACCCAGATGTCGCTGTGTCTTCAGCTAACTCTGCCTGTGGTGAGGAGCATGGAAATCTATTCCCTAGAAATCTTTTCTTCTGTCACAGCCCCCTCTCTTCCTCCCCCTTCAGGACAAGTTACCCAAGCCAAGCTATTCCTTTGTTCCCTTCCACTTTTCACCCCTAGTCATAGCTCAGTTAATACCACTCCAGGTCATCTTTTTAATTCTAAAACTATATGCATTTCCTGCAGCTAACTTTATTCTCTCCTCTCTTCTTCATAATATATTCAATTATTTCAAGAATGTTTATCTCTTTCCCCACCTTCTTACCTTTCTGAACACTCAAACAATCCTAACTTCTTGGTCCTTCTATAAAAGGAGTTCTATCAAAGAAGAGGAAATCTCTAATTTATGGAGTAAAAGAAGTATAATTTTTAAGCATCCTCCACATCTGAAGCCTATAGATATGCCCAGAATTCCCCTTCAAAAGCCCCATCCCCCGTATTTTTCTAAGTTCATTCTTCAATAGATGAAATCACGGTCCTTCACTAAGACTTACATATTTGGCGATTATTCGGTTGCAGGAATAATTTACTGATTTTTAAATAGTATTTGTCTTTGAAGTTACAGTATTTATGCTACATTATGTTTAGGCAGTTTTATGGTCTAAATAAATTCCTTAACCACCATTCACAATTATATTTATACAAGTACTAATGATAAGTTTCTAATGACCCACTCACAATTACATTTTTGGGACATAATTCATTTTTATGGTAGTTTCTACTTGGATATAAGCTGTTAGCAAATTTTAGAAAATTCATAGCTCATTTTAGTACAAATCATATAATTTATTGTTTTACTTAGTTCTTGGAAAATGTCTGTGATTGTTGTCACATACTTAAACTCCTGGAATTTTTTAACTTCTTGAAATCCTTAGTGAGCATGAAGGGCATACTTTCATTGGCATTAGACAATGTGGTTGTTGATAATTAACAATTTGGGATGTTTTTGTTGTTGTTAGATGTTAGTGGCTCCCATGGTTAGAGTTTGGGAGTGGGATGCGTCTCCTCCTTGACAGTCTTTCTACCAGCTGGCTGGTTTCCTCAAAAGCTAGTCTCTGAACAAGTTCGGTCAGGTGTTCAGATGTTTACTAGTAAATAGTCATTTAACAAGTTGTGCAAGCTTGATAAAATCTTGCTCTCTATTCTTTTATATACTCTGACAAATGCATTTGATGAAGGGTTTTCTTAAGACAACTTCACAACAGTCTAATAGCAGGATCCAACTAATCCTCTAGAAGGGATGAAGTGACAGAATTCTGAATAAGGAGCTATACGCAGACCTGGATGGAATCCCAAGGCCAAGGCTTTATTCTAAAATAGATTAATTTTATCAATAGATTTTTATAACATGTTTGTGCAAAGGCAGAGGCTTTAAAACCCATCTGGCCAATCTATGTATCTTGAACCCAGTCATCTGATCAATTTAAAAATCATGTCTAACATCCATTATACTAATTAAAAAACTCTCTGGTGTTAATCACTGAAAAAGTTGAATCCTTCTAACAACAGTGGTAATCTGTGGGCTTCTGATTAGTCTTTCAAAGGCTAACTAATTTAGAGTTTGTATTGACAATTAGGGTGCATCACATGTTAAACTAATTAAAATGAGACACACACACACACACACACACACACACACACACACACACACACCCAACATATTACAGATAACATAAGGCACTTGAAAATTCCCAAACCCAAAACATTAAAATTCTATAGATTCTCATCTTGGCACACAAGGAGTCTTATGCAGATTCACATATGAGAGATGGCAATGAGGTGGATACTTTTACATAGTATGTGAGCCAAGCCCTAGAAGACAAAATAAAAGGCTGTTATTATTTTGTAGTAGAGAAATACTGCAGGTTTGTAAATTGAGAGGATCTTAAAAATGCTTAAGACTCAGTGTCTCCAAAAGGGCGTAAAAAAGGGGTAAAGACTTGGGGCCACAGCCAGCGTAAGAAAAGACGACTTAATGTAAGTGGTCTGACGTTAAGAAAGAGATGATTAGGGGCACTTGGGTGGCTCAGGAGGTTAAGCGACCAACTCTTGATTTCAGCTCAGGTCATGATCTCAAGGTTGTGAGACTGAGCCCCACATGAGGCTCTGCGCTCAGTGTGGAGTCCGCTTGAGATTCTCACTCTGCCTCTTCCTCTGCCCCGTCCCCAACTCCCGCTCTCTCTAAATAAATAAAATCTTAAAAAAAAAGAAAGATGATCAAATGTCCTATTTTCTTGTCATGTGATATTCTTTTAAAGTTGAATGTGGCCTGTCCATTAAGAAAATCAAATATGTAAAAGAATGCTCATATAGAACACACAATACAGATGGACACATTTGTTTTTATTTTGGCAGTTAAATTTATACTTCTGGTTTCTAAGATACCAAGTTAAGATAAAATTAAGGTAAAATGCCACTAGAGGTGAGTAACATCTATGTTAGGATCACATGACCCTAAAGATCTCCTTTAAGATGATGTGATTTATCTGAAATAAAGCCAGCATGGTTTAATTTTTAAATTATTGAAAAAGTATTTGATTAGTAAAAGCATTTAGTCATTAAATATAATTTAATAATTAACATGCATTAAGATAAATTATAAATATTTAATGATCGCGAATGATTTTAAAATCCAACCAATAAAGCAATTAGATACCTTTCTGTTAGCAGTGCAATCTGAGATCTGAACAGAAAGAGCATCATTCTTTTAAAATATGGTGGTAGCTATTCTTCACCTAATTATAAATGAGGCATTGTTAGTGCTTCACAGGAACAAAACACATTTAATTACTTCCCAATTTTCAAATGCCTTCTACAATATCACTGCCAAGGTTTGTCTAGCGTAACTTGGACCCCACTGAAAACAGGATTCTTACCTCATCCCAAGGCCTCCACTTCAATCTTTCAGGAGCTCTGGCTACTACAGAGTCCATTTTCACATGTTTTTTATTCAATAGATACCTCCTGAGGGTCTCCTAATGTCACATATTGTCCCTGACTCTGGGACCCAGCATTAAACACATTACACAAATATTTTTGCCTTCATGGGACTTACTTTCTAGTTGGGGAAGACAGTCATTAAAGAGAAGTATGTGAAATATCTAGTCCAGGTTGGAAGAAGTGTGATCTATAGAGAGAAACCAAACAAAAGAGGGTAATAGGGAGTGCTATGGTGTTGAGTAAGTTCCCAAAGAAAGTAACTAAGAAAGTAGGTAACTGGAACCTGACAGAATGGGCACAAAAAACAGCAAGTGTAAAGACACTAAGAAGGAAATGTTCCTGGAGTATTTAAGGAACAGGGCACCCCTGTGGCCAGGGCAGTATGAATGAGGTGAGGACACTAGGAAGGCCAGAGAGGTAGCAGGGTAGGACAGGGACAGTGCAGGGATGGAGGGCCCATGAGCCTCCTCTCAGAAACTTCTGTGTGTGAGGAGTGGAGATACGGCCCAAACTAAGAAACCTACAAATGACAGATGATGCAGATCTGCCTCCTTGAGTGCAGAATATTTTCTTCTGATTCAACAAATCTTCCTATTTCATTCCCTTGCTCTTCACGTCTCCTGGTTCTGTACCCCTTCACCATACTGCTGACTCTCCTTTGAATGTAATTCCGGTTGATTGTTCCCTCATTCTGTGTGGGACCTAGTAGTCACCAAAGAGCAGTCTTTACATTTGAGTAACAATGTGGGCCTGCACTGCTCTGACCTGTCCTCAGGGGAGCACTTCTGGATTATGATGGCTGCCTATTTACTTGTGCATCTCCCCCAACGGAAAGGGAACTCTCTATGAGCAAAGACATGATCTCATTGCAATTATAATCCAGAACTTCACGTATGGTTGGCTCACAGAGTTGAACAGCCTCACATGCAGCTGGTGCTAATTGAAAACAGATGAAAAACCTAAGGCCCAGAAAAGTTAAGCCACTTGCCCAAGGTCACAAAGCTAGAAAACAGAAGAGCTAGGGTATGATCTAAAGCAAGCAGCCTGTCCTCCTAACTCTACTGTGCTGCATCTCACTGAAACTGCTCTTTGATGTCCTTGTCTATCTTCCCTTCCAGCCTCTGAACCTCCTCAGGCCAACGGCTATGGTGTGTTCATTACTGCATTTCTCATATCTAGCTTAGTGTCTGACAAAAGAGAGCTCAGTGGTGGAATAGATGGCTTGGTTTGGATTTTGCTCTTGAATTTATCTAGCTGAGGCCATAATTGACGGCACTTAAGGAAAGACTGGATTTCTTCTCTATTGATCAGCATCACAGCAGATGTGACACATTCAGTATGTTATTCAGGTGGGACAGAATTACCCCCCACTATGTCTGTGCGTAAACACAAACACACACAGGCTACCAGCCATGGCTTTTCTGGGTGTATAAGATCAAGGGTGCAGGCTCTATTCTGCTATGAACCAGCTTGCTCCAAGGTCATCAGTTCAAGTGGGGGAGATGACCTAATCCAAACTAAGCCCCCAGATAAGATATATATCTCAAAGGACACATGCCTAATGAATATGGACAGCGTCTATAGAGCAGTAAAGTCATTTTTATTTTTAGAGGATGGAACTATAGATTTTTGGTTGACCCCATCACTATCCATTAAGCAACAAAGTCAATGTGGCAAAGTGGAAAAAACTCAAACCTCGGAAGCAGAGAACTTAACTGCAATACGTGGCTCATGTGCTCATTGCCCTGTGAGCTTGGGAAAGTCTTTTTAACTCTTGCCTACTTTGGTTTTCTTGTTTGTAAAGCCCTTTCTGTTTCTGCTGGTGACACTGAAAATTCAATGGACTAACATGCAGGACGTCAACATGTTGAACAAGCCTGCCTCCTCAGATATAATCAGAAAGCAATTTTATTTTTGTTTTCCCCTATCCCTTTAGATTTATTAATAGGGTTGGTTGTCCTATCATTGCATGAAAACTTGATTGGCCTCATGGCATTTCTGTCCACTTTAAGCCAAAAATATAGTGTTAGTTTAATCATTCAAAGTGTCCAGTCTGTGTAATAACCAGAGCTTTGGGCTTCATCCAAAAGTAAATTTTCTATCTCCACATCCCAGATCTTGTGTTGGGAAGTCCTAAGACCACCTCCGGTTTGATGATTTCATAGGAGGACTTACAGGTCTCACGTACAGTGTTCTCATGGCTCTGATTTATCGTGCTGAAAGGATACAAAGCAAAATCAAAAGGCAAAAGGCACATGGAACAAAGTCTAGGGGAAATTAGATGCAAGCCTCTATAGTCCCTTCTCAATGGAGTCACAAGGGATGAGCTTAATTCCTTTAGCGATGCACCGTGACAATATGTGTGAAAGGTTGCCAAGCAAAAGAGCTCATTAGAGACACAGCTCCCAGGATTTTTACTGGGGGCTTACCACATAGGTGCCCTTGCGTAGCATGCACTGAAATTTCAGAAGCCCAGCACGATGGCGGGAGTTCAGCATAAGATACATTGTTTGCATAACCAGTTTAGGCAATTTGAACTACTCCGATCAGTTGGAAGAATGGAAACCTTCCCCAAATCCAAGTTTCCAGTCACCAGTCAACCATGGAAATGGACCTTTCTAAGGTTAAATGATCAGTCTTGCTAGGTTAACTCTGAAGACTAGTAGCCTTTGGTATGCAAAGTAGTGTGTCCTCATCTTTCTTCCCACCTCCTTCCCAACTACTGCTAACCTTGATTATGAAGAGATTGAGGAGAAGGCGGAGAGGCAAGGAGAATAGGAAATTTCTTATTTGACTGGTACCATTTTAACTTCACCTCCCACACATCTGGGTCTGACTGGTATTCAAAGGTTGGCACTGTGTCTTATTGGCATCCCTATGGATTCTTCAGAGATTTCCCCTGAGAACATTTAGTAGGACTTCCTGTGATGCATTACACACTTTCCTTGGCCAAGAGGCTGCCCCTCAGCCCCCGGTTCTTCAACAGACCACAGGGACTCTCTGGGGCCCCGTCATGCCTCCGAGTGCCCTCCTGGTCAGGATTTAAGAGAGCTGCATGTGATTTCTTTCTGGCTCATGGGAAACACTCCAGCATTTTCACCCCTAATAAATTCTTTGAGTGTAGGTGGCCCAATGCAGTCACCTCTCGTTGGCTGCAGTGATCTGGGTAGCTAGCCAGAACTGGCTCTCTCTTTTAGATTTCCAGCCAAGAGTCAGGTACTAGCCCCACTGTCACTCCAGTTGCAGGACCTAAACATCAAGCTTTCTGAGTGAAACTACTGAAGCACTTCTTTTCCTTTGATGTAAAAAGCAGAAGATCCTTTTCCTTCATCTTGGTGATTGGGAGGGGGGCAGAGAAGGGAGGGGGCAGACTCATGGCACAATAGCAGGGCTCTTCAGAAATTACTTGCATAAATACTCTAGGGATTTCTATCACAATTTAATATCTAAAATCCAAATCTCGCTTTTTCTTAAGGGCCTGAAGCTTATGTAATTGTGGGGGGGGGGCGATGTACCTTTTTTTAAAAATCTATAAAACTATAAATATAAAACTGGGTACTAAATAGATATTTATTTAGAACAAGGAATAAATCACAGGAAAATAAACATTTTAAAACACTGATAAATGCCACAAACATAAGACTCAGAAAAAAATTACTATTAACTACCTGACACTCCTCTGCAACATGTTTTCCTATATTTTTAGCTGTAGTTTTAGCATAGGCTCTCTTATGCCTTCTATATAAGACAACAACTTTGTAATATTTTCAACAGGGTGAAAAGAAAAAGAATTCAGTCTTTCCTCTAGCATAGTTGTTTGGAATTTATTTTTATTATCGATAGGCTAGATCATTTTCTTTCAAAGTCAATAATACGTCATTGGTAAAGTCACATACATTTTTAGGATTGCTATCAGAATTGAGAAAGTCTCTACCAAGTTTCTTTCATATGTGACTTGTAAGATTTGGAAGAAATTTCCACAGACTGGCCTCTGACTCCATCATTTCCGACTTTTCTTTCCACCCCAGCCCATGTGTGTCTCTATGTGCTTCCATGCAGGGATCTGTCACCCTGGTGCTGCACCCTTGCTGTCATGAGGCTGGGTGAGTTGCAACTAAGAGCAGGATGAGTATTTGTGGAATTCATACCCATATAGGAACCGTTAGCAATAATGTAAACTCAGACACAAATGTGACCTTGAGCCACATTATATTGCTACTCAAATCCGAATGTATCCACAAATTAACCTCCCATTAGTTCAATGGTTCTCCATGGATGTGGGTTCAGTTTTCCCCCCTGAGGGAAGTTTGTCACAACAGTGGAGCTGGGGGTGGGAGTGTGCGGGTGGCTCCTAGCATGGGAGGCCAGAATGCTATAAACATTCTTCAAGGTACAGGATGGATAGTCCGCACAGCAAAGAATTATCCAGCCCAAAGTGTCAAGATCACCAAGATTGAGAAGGCTTGCTAGCTGGGTCTCCAAGATACACCCCCAGGCACTGTACCACCGCGGGGCCCTGGGTGAGGTGTGAAAAAGAGAAAATGGAGTGGGTACAGACCTTGGTCCTAAAGTATTGCAGGTAGACTGTCTTACTTTTCCAAATTCCACGAACACATATGATCATATCATCACACTGCCAGGGCTCTCCCAGGGCCTTGAGAGGGGTCTTGCAATCGAGGGTCCGAGGCCTCAGCTTCACCAACCACAGGATCAAACTTGTCCCCCCACCCCCACTGAAACATAGGCAGTTGGCAGAGTTCAAGTTTGTAACCGGTTATACATATCAAACAGGAACAAACATCTTCCGAGTGTTTATTTATAAGAGACCAGTGTATCATCCCAATATTGTAAAGAGTAAGGCATAAGGAGGCCATAAACCAACCACTGGCAGGCTGGGACCCGGCCTGCAGACATGGTGTGTTGATTCTTGCATTCAATTTGAATGAACTGCCGGCCCTTAAAAATTTTATTTTACATAGAACCCCAGGTTTCAGGTTTTGATTGAAAACTCCAGCAGCACTGGGTTCCCCACTCCTACCTGGTAACAAAGGAGCTCACTTTATTTAGCCAGTGCTTAGAGTTTACCGAAGACCCTGCCCAGCCAACAGTCTCTCCTCCCTACCTAGCCCTCGAGGTATTTGGATCTGTAAGCCTGCCCTGCAACTGTGCAAATATTCAACAGGATATTGGTATTTACACTTCAACATCCCCTTCCAGCCTCTTCTGAATGCTGGATACACACTCCCTTATTTATCATGGGTCATCTTTCTTTCCTTGGAGACTCACAAGGTCTGTATATTTTATTTTAATTGAAGTATAACTGGCATACAATATCCTATTAGTTTCAGGTATCCATCGTAGAGATTCAATATTTCTTTTTTTTAATTTTATTAAAGATTTTTTTTTATTTCAGGGGGGCGCAGAGAGAGAAGAGACAAGCAGACTCCCGGTGAGTGGGAGTCTTTCAGCTCAAGTCTTGAGCTGAAACCAAGAGTTGGACACCTAACAGACTGAGCCACCCAGGTGCTCCAGAGATGCAATACTTCTATACATTTCAAAATGATCCCCACAAGTCTAGTTGCCATCTGTTACCATAGAAAGTAATTACCGTATTATTGACTGTATTCTCTATGCTGTGCATTACATCTCCCTGACTTATTTGTTTTAGAACTGAAAGTTTGTACCTCTTAATCTCCCTCACCTATTTCCTCCATCCCCAAACATCCCCCGCTCTGGTAGCCAGCTGTTTGTTTCTTGTATCTATGAGTCTGTTTCTCTTTCGGTTTGTTTTGCTTTTTAGATTCCCTTGTAAGTAAAATTATATGGCATTTATCTTTGTCTAACTTATTTCACTTAGCATAATACCCTCAAGCTCCACCCATGTTGTCTCAAATGGCAAGCCCAGCTCTTTTTTATCCATTCATCTATCAATGGAGACTGAGGTTGCTTCCCTAACTTGGCTACTATAAATACTGCTGCATATAACTCTTCAAATTAGTGTTTTTGTCTTCTTTTTTTTAAGATTTTATTTATTTATTTGAGAGAGAGAGAGCACCAGTGGGGAGAGGAGCAGAAGGAGAAGAGGGGCAGGAGGGCAGGGAGAAGCAGACTCCCCACTGGGCAGGGAGTCTGATGTGGAACCCGATCTGGATCATGACCTGAGCTACAGGCAGACACTTAACTGACAGAGCCACCCAGTCACCCCTAGTGTTTTTGTCTTCTTTGGATAAATGCCCAGTAGTAGAATTGCTGGATTATATGGTAGTTCTATTTTTAATTTTTCAAGGAACCTCGATACTGTTTCTCATAGTGGCTGCACCAATTTATATTCCCAGTACAAGATGTGTATTTTAATAGAAGCCACATAGCCTCTGCAATTTGTCACATGCTGTGCTTTCTACAAAAATGCTAAGTACTAAGGGAAAGAAGAAAATGTCTTTTCTGTCAAATGCAGCAGGGCTGGCCAAAAGGTGCAGACCTCAAGGGGGTGATCGGTAGTCAACTGCTCCAGAAAAACCATTACTGATTTGGGTACAGAACGCCAAACCAATTTGAAAGCCCAAAAGGCCAATTAAATCATATGAAAATCAATGAGCAAAATAAAAGGCAAGAAATAATTGTAACACAAAAATTGTAACATGTCTAAACTTAAAATTAGGATGCCACCCACTGACATTTAGCAAAAAGTATGAGTGGGCTCCTTTCAAAGCCAGACCTTCTGGTCCCATCCTCAAACCATTAGCATTCCCAGCCAGGCACCAGGTACTATGTTAGATGTCAGACATCAAAAGAGGTAGAAGTGTTTGAACATCCTTTGTCCCGGAATTCTGGACTCTGTTTTGTTAGTCTTGTTCCTAAACAAGGAATTCATTATTTTAGTTGGCAGACATCAAATCCCACTTTCTTATTTTTCAGTAAAGGAATAAAGATCCAGGATTACCTGGAAACTGCCTGTGATGATTAATTTTATGTGTCCTCTTGGCTGGGCCATAGTGGTCAGATATGTGGCCAAGCAATATTCTGGATGTTTTTGTGAGGGTGGTTTTAGATGAGATTAGTGTGTAAATCTGTGGACTTTGAGAAAGCAGTTTGTCATCCACAATGTGGGTGGGCCTCATCCAATCAGTTGAAGATACACCCAACAAAAGGCTGACCTCTTTCGAGCATAAGTGAATTCTGCAGCAGATGGCCTTCGGACTCAAAGGGCATTGGCTCATCCCTCGTTTCCAGCCTGCTAGCCTACCTTTCAGATTTTAAACTTCTCAGCTGCCATAATGGCATGAGCCAATTCCTTAAAAGAATCTCTTTCTGCATATACACCCTTCCTATTGGCTCTGTTTCTCTTGAGAACCCTGACTAATACACTGCCCAAGGAGAAGATTTTAGGCTAGGCTGTGAGTCCTGGGCCTTCCTCTCTAGTGTCCTTTCTACATCTAATGGCCCGCCTACAAATGCCACTGAAGGCAACTGTTAACTGGGCAAATGGTCACCTCTCTGGGGAGGTGTCACTTGTGTGTATTGTTCAGCTCCGACAGCATGAATATTTTCCAGATCTCTCACCCTGAGGGAGAAAGGGGGACAGCCAGATTTAGACAAGAGCCTATCAGAGAAGATACCAGTCCCAGGACATCAGTGAGCTGAGTCAGGGAGCACTCTCCCAAGATGATGGACAATGCTGAGACCATACAGACAGATGGAGTGAGCAACAGTCAAGAGCAGCAAGCTATCAACTGACAAGAAAGAAACCAAGATGACAGTCAAATCATGGGGACATAGGGAGGGGTGTTAAGGTACAGATCCAAGAATTCAAACCAAACCAATAAAAGCAGGTACACAGATGACAGAGATTCAGTGATTCCCCCAGCAAATATTTACTCCACATGCGCCATGTGTCAGGAACAGTTCTGAACACCGAGGATGAAATGATGAGCAAAAGCAATGCAATCCCTGCCTTTAGCAATTACCTGGAATTGTGATTCTCAGCTGAGTAGAGGAGAGGGCATACCGTGCCATGAGCTTGTGTTTCTGTCTCCAGGGGAACAGGGAAGAGATGTGTAGTTGTATAGTTTTTAAAAAGCACATTCCAGATGATTCGCTACATTCCTACTGGGAAACCATTTAAAAAATCTACTGTTTTCATAACATAAACTACAGAGAGTAAAGCTTGGGGAGTTCTTCTTGCAGAAAGGACAGTTTGAACAACACATGCCAAGAACATTAGCAAGCATTTGCAGCTTGCTTTTATCCACTGGCAGGGTTGGGTTGAGGAAGTTTGTTGACTTCCACTGAAGGAGCAGAATGGAGTAGATAATGAGCGTTCCCATGCACATATTACACACACTCCAACTGCCATGTTCCTACCTCTCACTTCGTGTACATACACACACTTTGACACACACACACACACACACGCTATCCCAGCATCTTTTATTCATTCCTTCATAAGCAAGCCATGCGGACCACATGGCAGACTCAGTGGTAGGTCCTGGGAATATGACCCCTGCCCTCCTGGAGCTTACCACCCACAGGAAGAGGAAAACAGTAAGCAAATACGTGCACTGATGGTGATATGAAAAAGTGGATACACAGCTGGAAAGGTTTGCAGTAGCTGGGGGTGCAAGCAAGGGAGATCCACCCAGCCCTGGAGGAGGCAGGGACAATCAAATGACTTGACATCTTTAGGTAAGAGACACATTCCTCTTTTCAGAGCCATGGAAACATCTTATTATTCTTTTACATCCCATATTTTATCTACGTATCAGACATGAAGGTGGAAAGAAGAGGGTGGAGGCCATTAAACTCGGTGTCAGAGTGATTGATGGAAGTGCCATAATCTTCTGAAAATGTTACCTGAATATCACTCATGCGCTAAGTGTGACTATTCCACAGTCCTTTAAATTTTTCATAAATCCTACTTGTAAGAAAGAGTGCTAACCCTCACAACACAGAAGATATTCGCAGCCTTTTGATTTTTACCAGGTGATGTGCAGTCATGACTAATTCAGTCAAATAGTTCAGCTTCAATAAGTCACAAAAAAACGAAGAACAAAAACGTACATCCTGGGCCTTGTCCGTAACCCCAAAGCCAAATTCATGACATTTCCTGAGGTTTCTTTACAAGATTTCCTTAGGGAACCATATGTTTGTTAATTTTTAACCTCCTCCTTGTCTGATAAATAAGAAGAAAATCAGGCTCATTCTGTAGCTCAGAAGCATTTGTTTATCAATAAGCATCTTGACTAGCTACTATGAACCAAGCTATGGCAGGGCTGGCAGGCTAGCCAGGACAGGGAGATGCAAATAAATAAAAACAAGAAACCAGGGGAAGGGTGAAAACAAAGGCAGAGATTAAATGCTTGAGGGAGGGGAGGGTGAGGGACCGTTCCATAGGGAAGGTACTATTTTAGTGGCAGGGCAAGATGGATAGGCATTTACCAGGCAGGTAGGGGAGAGGTAAGGGGGCAGGGGGAGGAGCGGCGCGAGCAGAGGAAGCAGCCTGTTCAAAGGCACAGAGGTGAGGATTTGCTCATTCCTAAGCAGAAAGCTCTCCTGTAAGTCCTGTAAGTGTGAGACAGGAGGCGCACGCGTGGTGAGCAATGAGAATGGTGAGCAGGGCCCTGGGGCCTTGTAACTTTGAATGCCATGCTAAGTTTAGGCTTTTCTTGGAGTCAAAAACAATCTGAAGAATTTCAGCAGAAACAGTTGGCAATGGGATCTGTGTGTCAGAGGCCTCACCCTGGTAACTGTACGAAGGATACACTGCAGTGGAGAGATCCAGAGTGATGAGATGTACCAGCGGGGCATAGAGACATGAGTTTGGGCTGAGAAAGGCTGTTTCATCTGGACTTACTACTGCCAGAGCCTGTTTCCTCCACCTCAGTCCCTGCTCCAGGAGCATGCTGTTACCTGAAATTGTTGTGTTTATTTCAAACTTCTCTCTTGGGATCCAGTACTGGGCCTATCAAAATGGGTAAGGGCTGGTAGGGAGACTTGGAAAGCTTGGAAAAGCAAATATTCCAGATTCCTTTTTGTGCCTCTTCCAGACCCCTAGCCCTGGAGAGCATCATGCCTGACTACTGGTAATCCCGGGTTTAGACTCTGAACCTTTGTTAGCCCTTAACTACTCTTTCATGCAACATCCTGGAAACTTGTACTTAGACACAGATGGCATCTAACCCACATGCTTCACTTTACAGACAAAACAGAGGCCCAGGTCAGCCAAGTGACCTGCCCAAGGCTATCACCTACAGTTAGCGGCAGGGTCTAAACCATGACCTCTACAGCATAATGGCTTATTGGGATCTATTGCTTAAAAAGCAATGTGGTACCAATGATAGTGGTTATCTTGTGTCCTGAAATGTGTTCTTGGGTTGGTGAGAAAGGGATAGGGAGAGATGAGAGAAGAGGTCAGGTATAACTGGTCCGTCTGGGCAACAGCAAGAGGCAGCATCTGCATTATCGGGATGCTTGGTGGTGAGTGACAGAAACCAAACCTTAGGTTAAACACGAAGGACAAATGACTGGAAACTTCATTTAAATTCATGAAGGGCTGAGTGGCAGTGGGTCTCAGGAATGACTGGAAGAACACAGACATTTCAAGCCACCTTCCATTCCTCATTTCTGCTTCTCTCTTCTAGAACATAGTTGTCATTGGGGGCAATCCCAGAAAAAAAGGATCTAGGAGGTGGATGGCTTTACTACAAATGGTTTCACTGATGCAGCAAATACAGATCACTGTTTTCTCTTGCAGATATATTTTTTTTAAGTTTTATCATTGTAAGGATGGCAATGTTTTCTTTGTATGATTATCATCTATTGTATGCTTCTCTTTACTATTTATATGGATTTCTATTTAATACGTACAAAATTTTTTCCCCAAATGGAATTTTAAAGGTAAAGAGAATGATAACTTTGTAGCATGTTTTTCTTATTCCCCCACAAGGCCTAGTACTCACTCGCTGCTTGTGGGAACACTTGAACTCTGCAAATCCCAGTGCTGGGTGCTAAGACGGACAAGAAGCTGACTGAGGACAGGGGAGGGCACACGGATGAGGGGTGAAATCCTACTGGTGGGAACGAATCCACAGTCATCCATGGATCCCCTACCTGGAGAACATGCGAGCAAAGGACCAAGGATGATTTTCCAATTTGCAGCATGCTTGGTAAGTGGGGAGAAGCAAGGAGTGGCCTAAGCCCAGAGCGCCCTGTTGGGGAACTAAGAGGAGGAAAACCATGAGAGAAAGCGAAGGGGCCCAGAAATCATAGGCAATTACAATACCAAGTAACACTACAAATAAGAACAAGGAACGATTGACCCTGCATGGGGATGCTGAGGAACGCTCTGCAGGGCTGACGTGTAAACAGTCTTCAAGGATGAATATGGGTTTTCCAGGAGACAAATGAGGACAGGCAGAAATGTCAAACGAAACTGCCATACACCAGTACATGGCACATGGAAGCATAAGACATGTGTGCTTGGAAAGACTAATTGTAGGGAAAAAAACCTACTTAACTTAACCAAAAGAATAAAGGGAGGGAGGAATTGGGGCACCTTGGTGGCCCAGTCTCAGGTCATGATCTCAGGGTCATGAGATCGAGCCCTGCATCAGGCTCCATGCTGGGCATGGAGCCTGCTTAAGAGTGTCTCTCTCTGTCTACCCCTCCCCTCTCCTCTCAAAAAAAAAAAAAGAAAGAAAGAAAGAAAGAAAGAAAGAAAGAAAAAAAGAAAGAAAGAAAGAAAGAAAAAAGGAGGGAGAGAGAACAGGAAAGGAGAGGAGAGGTGAGGAGGGAAGGGCAGGAGAGGCGAGGGAAAAGGCAGAGTGTTTGAGTGTAGAGTTTGTGTCCTGGGCATGGAGGGGGCCATGCATGCTCTGGGGAATAAGGCCATTCTGTCCAATTCTCACCGACAAATGTAAGCTCTCACCTTACTTCTCTGTTATATCATCTCTGCCTTGCTACATGTCTCTGCTCTGCTCTAGTTTTGCTCAAAATTATTGTTCCATTTACTCATCAGTTGCATATGGCTTAAAATGACTACCCTGCCACCCCAGCCCCTTATTCCAGACAATGTTTCCCTTCAAATCTCAAAATGTCCTGGGAAACAAACAAACAAAACAGAAAACAAGCAAAAAGTCTGGTTCATTCTGCCAACTCTCAAAAAAGAATTCCAACTGTTTGCTGGTCACCCTGTCATCTGTTTCCTTTAGATTGAGATGCATTCTTTGTGTGTTTAGAGGAGCCCCTGAAAAAGGCCTCCTCTGGGGCCCTTTAAAGGAGAAGGGGCTGTAACATGGTGGATGAGTTAAAGGAGAAGCAAGGAGTGGCCTGAGTACAGAGCACTGCTTCACCTGCCGTGCTGGGGAACCAGGAGGAGGAAAACCACAACCGAGTAGCATCAGTACCAGGGACTAGAAGATAGCAATGGGAGAACGGGAGCAGTCATCCATCCAAGCAGCAGTGTTACCATGGACAATCAAGGACAACAGGACAATGAAAGAAGATGCCAGGGTCCAGGCAAGGGTACTGTCAAAGCTGGACGGGTAAGTACCACTGAATTCAGTCAGGTTAGCCTTGACAGTGTGACTACAGGGTATTTATCCCAGATGATGTCTTTCTTGCCTGAGGTCCTACTAAATGGGCCAGGAGCCCAGGAGCCAGTAACTGCTCCACAGTATTTTTAAGATTCCAGGTGGAAATTCATCATAGCCGAAAAGACGACAATGATCATTCCAACACTTTGTGAGGCTCTCTTCCCAATGACTGTGGCCATCCGCACATCTAATCTCATGATACAAGATAGGGCCCTTCCTTTCCATGCTGTGTGAGCTGGTATTTATGGGGAAACAGCCAGGCAGGTAATTTTTCCTTTAAAACGTGTAGAGGCAGATGCAGGGATTTTATTTAAGAAAACTAGAGGGATCTTAAGAATGTGTTCTCTTAGGAACTAGAAGGTCGCTAAGAATCCGCTCTCCCGGAAGCTGTAGAGCTCAGGTCCTCTCTACCTCCTGCTTCCTACATTGCTCAAAGCTGGCAGACAGAGGAAGAGAAGAAAGTCAGACCATAAGCATCCTTACCTCTGGAACCCACAAAGAGCTCTTTTCATCTTTGCTGGGAGCTGGATTTAAAGTCAAGCTTTTCTTTGCTTTTTATTTCTGTGTTAATTTGGGGAATAATGGTTTCTTTATATTTTCAGGTAGAGGTGGAAAGAGACTGGGAAAGAGAAGGAAAACAAATGAGTCTCTCTTCAGTAGTTTTTCTACTGCAGGAGCTAGATACCAGCTCTGTTAGGTTGGAGGTTGTTAGCAGCACATTAACAGGTAACAAACTTAAATGCAGTCAGTTTCTATCTAACCGAGAGTTAGAACGACCTCTTTCTAGACAATTGTTTTAATTTAGTGTTCACCCTGAGTTATTTAGGCCATATTTTGTCACGGCCAATTCTTAGATTAGAAACGATGGGCCTTTATCTAAGGGGAGAAGAAAGTGGCAAGAGGAGAGAGACCCATCATCATTGGGTCTCTAAAACCATCCCCACCTCAATGTTGTCGCCACCATCACCACCATCATCATTGCCCCTGAGCCCTTGCTATATGCCAGGCCCTCATGCAAGCTTTTCATGTACACCACCAAGAGATGTACCTACCCTATAAGGTAATACCAGAACTGTCCCTATTTTGCCGATGAGTCAACTGGACTCTTAGAGGTAGTATACAGTCCCTAAAGTCACTGAGATGTTAAGTAGGGGGCTTGGACTGAAATCCAGTTCTTTCTGATTCCAGATTCTGTGTTCCCAACTAAGATGCTGCACATATACTAAGGGATCTGAATCCTGCTCAACTTCTGAATAGAAAATCAGTTCATAGAGCACTGGACTAAGAGACCTAAGATCTGTGCTATAGTCCAGCTCATCAATAAATAATTGTTTGGCTTTGAAAAGGTTACTTATCACCTGGTCCTCGGCTTCCCCATCTGTACCAGGAAGGCGTTGGACAGGCTGATCTCAAAGTTCCCTTCCAGGCCTGACATTCTGTAATATGGTAATGTTAGGGACTGCCCATTTGTACAGATTTCTTCCAAGCAAAAAAGTAAGTGGTCTCAGTTTCTGCATCTGTAAGTAGAAAGATTGGAATACTAAGTCTCTATTAAGAGAGGTCAAAATTCTATCTGATAATTTTTTTAAAAATATACTAATTGGGTTGCTGATCAAACCTCGCATTTAATCTTGTCGTAAGTCCAGCAAAAACAGCCACTCCCTCACCCCTCAACCACAAGCAGGTGCACTCAACCCCTGAGGCTCTGCAGGCTCCAAACGCCTGAAGCTGTAGAAGGATAAGCAATGCTTACTTTATAATCACATTCTTTGCTTCACGAAAATGAATGGCTCTTCTACTAAATGGATCCTTTAAATAGCAATCTCTTTTAGAACATTTAGAAGTAATTCAATTTACTTCTTCAGAAACACATTTACCATACCAAGCAAGGCCCACCTTTATCTCCAACCAGAGTTTTGAATAGTTACCAGTCTAATGGAAGCAGAGACATTTTACACTTATAAGGAAAAAGATACAAATTTACTCATTGAAAGTATATTCATTGCCAGTCTATTTATTAAGCACTGAATACTGGGCTAGGTCCTGAAAAAATGAGTCTGAGCAATACTGCTGTGGCAACTTTCCATACAAAAATTTTAAAAAAATGTAATTTAGTTTCAGAGGTAGAATTTAGTGATTCATCAATTGCATATAGTACCCAGTGCACATTCCATCAAGTGCCCTCCTTCATGCCCATCACCCAGTCACCCCATTCCCCCACCCACCTCCCCTCCAGCAACCCTCAGTTTGTTCCCTAGAATTTTGAATCTCTTATGGTTTATTTCCCTCTCTGATTTTCTCTTATTTTATTTTTCCTTCCCGTCCCCCTATGTTCATCCATTTTGTTTCTTAAATTCGACATGTGAGTGAAAACATATGGTGTTTGTCTTTCTCTGTCTATTTTGCTTAGCATAATACCCTCTAGTTGTATCCATGTCATTGCAAATGGCAAGATTTCATTCTTTTTGATGTCTGAGTAATATCCCATTGTCTATATATACCATATCTTCTTAATCCATTCATCTGTCGATGGACATCTGGGGCTCTTTCCATTTTGGCTATTGTGATCATTGCTGCCATAAACATTGGGGTGAATGTGCCCCTTTGAATCACTATGTTTGTATCCTTTGGATAAATACCTAGTAGTGCACTGCTGGGTATTATAAAATAGGGTAGCTATTTTATTTCAACTTTTTGAGGAACCTCCATACTGTTTTCCAGAGTGGCTATACCAGCTTGCATTCCCACCAACAGTGTAAGAGGTTTCCCCTTTCTCTGCATCCTCACCAACATCTATTGTTTCCCGGGATGTTCATTTTAGCCATTCTGACCAGTGTGAGGTGGTATCTCATTGTGGTTTTGATTTGTATTTCCCTGATGCCGAGTGATGTGGAACATTCTTTCATGTGTCTGTTGGCCATTTGTGTGTCTTCTGTGGAGAAATGTCTGTTCATGTCTTCTGCCCAGTTCTTGACTGGATTTTTTTTTTTTTTGGTGGTGGGGAGGTGTTGAGTTTGATAAGTTCTTTATAGATCTTGGATACTAGCCCTTTATCTGATATGTCATTTGCAAATATCTTCTCCCATTCCACTGGTTGCCTTTTAGTTTTGTTGACTATTTCATTTGCTGTGCAAAAGATTTTATCTTGAAGTCCCAATAGTTCATTTTTGCTTTTGTTTCTCTTGTTTTTGGAGATGCGTCTAGCAAGAGCTTGCTGTGGTCGAGGTGAAAGAGGTTGCTGCCTGGCTTCTCCTCCAGGATTTTGGTGGATTCCTGTCTGACATTTAGGTCTTTCATCCATTTGGAGTTTATCTTTGTGTATGGTGTAAGAAAATAGTCTAGTTTCATTCTTCTGCATGCGGCTGTCCAATTTTCCCAACACGATTTGTTGAAGAGACTGTCTTTTTTCCATTGGATATTCTTTCATGCTTTGTCAAAGATTAGTTGACCATAGAGTTGAGGATCCATTTCTGGGTTCTCTATTCTGTTCCATTGATCTTTATGTCTGTTTCTGTGCCAGAACCATACTGTATTGATGATTACAGCTTTGTAACACAGCTTGAAGTCCAGAGTTGTGATGCCCCCAGCTTTGGTTTTCTTTTTCAACATTACTTTAGCTATTTGGGGATCTTTTCTGGTTCTATACAAATATTAGCATCATTTGTTCTAGCTCTATGAAAAATGCTGATGGTATTTTGATAGGGATTGTACTGAATGTGTAGATTGCTTTGTGTAGCATAGACATTTTAACAATATTTGTTCTTTCAATCACTGAGTATGGAATGCTTTTCCATTTGTGTCTTCCTCAGTTTCTTTCATAAGTGTTCTATAGCTTCAGGGTATAGATCCTTTACCTCTTTGGTTAGGTTTACTCCTAGGTATTTTATGGTTTTTGTAAATTGTAAATGTAAGTGTAAATGGGATTAACTCCTTGATTTCTCTTTCTTCTACCTCATTGTTAGTGTATAGAAATGCAACTGATTTCTGCGTATTGATTTTATATCCTGCAACTTTGCTGAATTCCGGTGTTAGTTCTAGCAGTTTGGGACTGGAGTCTTTTAGGTTTTCTATAGAGTATCATGTTGCCTGCGAAAAGTGAGAAAACCTGAACAGACTCATAACCAGCAAAGAAACTGAAGTAGTAACCAAAAATCTCCCACACAGGGCCAGATGACCTCCCAGTGGAATTCTACCAAACATTTAAAGAAGAATTAATACCTATTCTTCTGAAGCTGTTTCAAAAAAATAGAAATGGAAGGAAAACTTCTAAACTCATCCTATGAGTCCAGCATTACCTAGGTCCCAAAACCAGACAAAGGTCCCACCAAAAAGGAGAATTACAGACCAATATCCATACAAGATTTTTAAGTCCAGTGTGTTGGTAGATAATTTTTAAAGTATTAGCTTAAAGCATAATAAATGCTATGATAGGAGAAGTACAGATTTTATGAGTACGAGCATACTGAGTGTGAGCATGTCAAAGCAGATGTCTGAGATGAAGTGGTATTTGCAATAAGACCTGAGGAATCAAAAGGAAATAGGTGAAAGCAGGTGAGTGGGTAGAAAGGGAAGATTTTGCCAGATAGAGGAAAAAGCAAGCATAAACACCCAGAGAAAACAGAAAGTGTTGCATACTGAAGTAGTTCATAGAAACATGAGACAGAATATCAAAAAATGAGGTTGTTCCTGTGGGTAGGGGCTATCTCAAGAAGAGTCATAAGTCTTCCTGAAAACCTCAGTCTGAGTTACCTTGGACTAGTCACTTAACTTCTCTGATTCACAGGTTCTTTATCTGGAACAGGAGGAGTTTAGTGGAGACAATACCTAAGGTCACTTCCTACTATGAAATTAAATGCCATAGCTAGAGGCAGGGGATAAGATTGGAAAATAACTTTACCTGAACTTCAGTGGAGGTGGGGAGAGACCAGGTGAGGGTGCACTGATTTGTTTACGCAGTAGTTATTTACTTAATACTTAATCATGTGCCAGCTACAAAATTAGTAATTTGTGTTAGATTCTGAAGAGGTAGTCATCAAACAATTACATTAAGTAATTACAAAAATAATTATATAGTCAAATTTTATGAAGATAAATAAGGTTCAGATCAAGGATATCTGCTGTAAGCCTGCAGAAGACACCATCCTATGTTGTTACACGTTAGGAATGTGTCAGGAATAGGCAAAGCCACCATCTGTCACTTCCATTCAGCACTGCACAGGAGATCCTAGCCAATGCAATAAAACAAGAAAAAAATAAAAGTATAAAGATCAAAAGGGAAGAACTAAAACTGCTACTTTTAGTAGATAATAAAATAATCTAGGTAGAAAATTTCAGAATATTTCAAATAATTCTTTGGATTTAGTAAGAAAGCCCATCAAAGTGGAAAACACTGATGTAATAATAAATTATGATGTTACACAATTGTTACATTAGAAACTGAAAGTTTAAAATGTACTCAGAATGCCATTTCTTGTATAGGATCTGCAGGATCATTAAGGAAAAATTTACAGAACTTTTAAAATACATTTTAAAAGAACTAAATGAATTATTGATAACCACATGTATTGGAGGAACCCAGTACTGGGTTCCAATATGTCAATCCTCCCCAAATTGATCTATGGATTAAATTCCATTCCAACCAAGATCACAAGATTCACAAAACACTGGAAACTGTTTCTAACACTTATATGTAAGAGGAAACTGTCAAGAATAACAATGAATCATGGAACACTACATCAAAAACAAATGATGTATGGTGATTAACATAATAAAATAAAATTTTTAAAAAAGAGAATACACATGACAAATATGATTTATATCAAAACTTATGAGACGTCTATAACAATTAGAACAGTGTGGCAGTTGTCTAGTAATAGGTAAAAATGACCAATAGAGCAAAATAGAGAATTCAGAAACAGACCTATGACCATTTGACACATAAATATGATGAAAAAGTGGGGGGAAATGGACTATACAATACACACTACTGGGGAAATGAGTTCTCTACTTAAAAAAAAATTGGGCCTCAACATCCACCTTATTCCAAAAGATTACACATGGAAAAAAATCTAAATGTGAATTATCAAAACAATACATTCTATGCCTTAAACTTATACAATGTTATATATCAATTATATCTCAATAAAGATGGAAAAGACACCTAAAAAAGTAATAAAATTTGAAGAACTAAAATTTATGTGTACAAAAATGTAGAACAATTTTTTCATGCCAAGGAATATATAATTTCTTGAACTGGACACAAAATGTCCAAACCCTAAGGGATTTTACATTTGCCTATGTTAAAATTTTAAATTTCCAATTAATAAAAGATAACGTAGTTTTAGAAAACCAAATCTCAGACAAGCTTTTGAGAAAATATTAGTATACAGAATATGTAAATCATTCTTATCAATCAATCCAAAAGATGCAAATGACCAAAGACAAAAATGGGCAAAGTGTATAAATAAACAAGTCACAGATAAAGAAACGTAAGTGGCCAAGAGACAGAAAATAAATGATTAAATTAAAACTATAACTCCAGATTCAAAGAAAAGAAGATAGGAAAGAAAGAGGGAAAAGAGAAAAGAAAACAAATCAAGCCTTGTCATATAAAATGCTGGTGAATATGTGGAGAAATGGAACCTTTCCATATACATCACATGGGAGCATAAATTAGTATAACCAATTGGAGAATATTTTGGTGATATCTAGAAGGTTAAAGATGAATACATACCCTAGAGATATCTTATACAGAGTTAAGAATTCATCTACAAGAATGGCAATGCAATGCTGTTAATAAAAGTGAAAAAGTGGAAACCGCCTAAATGCCCCCCAAGGGGAACTTATTAATAAATTATGGTATAGTCGTAGAATGGACACTAGACATCAGTTAATGTGAATGTTCCAGTACTACATGTATCAACATAGATAAATCTAAACACCATAATGCTGCACTCACAGAAAAGCAAGTTGCAGAAAGATAATTACCCCCGAGGAAGGAGTGTGGTTAAGAAGGAGAATGGGTTCATGAAAACTATTTTTATACCAGACTTATTTTTAAATAATTCTTAAAAGAGAAGGAAGACATATTCAATTTCTGTGTTCCATGCTGCTGTGATTACGAGTAAAATGAAGACTAAAAAGTATCCATAGGATTCAGCAACATGGATGTCACTGATAGTCAAACCAGTTCTTTCTTTCACAGAGCAAGTATATGTGTGTATTGCATATTGGTAATCTATTGCTATGGAGCGAATTATCCCAATATAGTAGCTTAAAATATTTATTATTATTAATATTTATTACCGCAACAGTTTCTCACGGTCAAGAATCCAGGAATGATTTAGCTGAGTGGTCTGGCTTAGAATTATTTATGGGTTTACAGTCAGTATCAGCTTGGGCTGCTGTCATCTGAAAGCTTGAATGGGGCTGGAAGAATTGTTTCCGATGTGGCCCACTCACATGACTAGAAAATTAGTTCTGATGGTTGGCAGGAGGCCCCAGTTTCTAACCCTGTGGGCCTCTCCATAGGCTGCCTTGAGTGTCATGATGTTGCAGCTGCTTCCCCCCCAACAGAGTGACCCAAAACAGAACAATCAATAAGCCACAATGCCCTTAATAATTTAGTTTCTGATATCACACACCATCACCTGTGCTTTATACTGTTTAATAAAAGCAAGTTGCATAGTGAAGGGAGGGGAATTAAGCTCCACCTCTTGAAGGGAGGAAGGTCAAAGAATTTATGGACATGTTGCAAAACCATCACAACATGTTACAAGCTCTTTGCACTGTGAGGGGTAAAGTGAGATGTGATTTCTGCTGTCCAGCGTATAATCTTGTAAAGCAATTAAATCACACTCAAGACAGTTCACATGCAAGACCTAAAGGAGTAGGGCAAGAGATGGACTGATGACAAATAGTTTCAGTGAACAAAGATGGAAATAGCCTTACCCCAGAGTGGTCAGAAGGCTTTGTGGTGGGGACAAGACCAGATAATCCTACAGTAGAAACAGGATTATGAGGATTTTCCAAGCAAGGAACAGCATCAGTGAATGCTTGAGATGACAGAAACTATGCATTCAACACATATTTTACTTGCCTTTATTACAGAAGATACCAGATTGTGCTCTAATAGCTGCTTATGAAGATTTTCCCCAGATAGATTAAAATCATATACTATCCTCAGAGCCTTTGTGTTCTCTTAGGGCCAGAGAACACAAAGTATTGTTCATTTCTGTGTCTTCGGGAGCTAATGCTATACTTGGCACAGGTAAGTTGTCCACAAGTTTATTGAATGACCTATGTGTTGAAAAATAGAATGAACAAGTGAGTAAATGACTGAATGAAAGGATGCATGAACCCTCTGCTACTGAAATACTAGGCCAGACTATTTGTCTGGGTGGAAGAAAGATGACGGAAACCTGACAAGTGCAGAGCGTTGAGATTTCTTGGTCTATGCAAAGGCCAAACTATAGCTAGAATGAATGCCAGCCTCCACTATCTCAATGGGCAAGGGCCACTGTCTTTGGTCTTCCAAATTTCCCAACACGGAGGGTCCAAAAGTCTACCGACTTCTAACCTTCGGTCTCCAGGTTAAAAAAAAAAGAAAAAAGATAATCAGGCATAGGTGCTGCCTCTCCCTGTTCTCTGTTACTCAGAATTCATAACCTTTCCCTGTCCCTCAGTCTCCCACACCCAACCCCACACAGTCAGCTTCTGATCCAAACCTTCCCTTTGCCCCCAGACCAGCATTATGGATATGTGAGCTGTATCAGAAGACAAAAGCAAAAAACAGAAAACCATGGTGGTGGGGGTGAGGGTAGGTCTGTGTTTTAATATATTAGAAGAGCACTGTGTTCTTTATACCCCCTTGTTCTCAGAGATGTATGATGTATGCTGGAAGCCATGAAAATTCCAACAGTAAAGAAATCAATTTAAAATTTTTTAAGAAATTTGTTTTCCAAACTTATTTGATTTGAGGATGATTCTTATTCTAATATAAATCATAATCATAATCATAATAATATATATCAACTGCTTTTTATTGGTGAAGCATGATACCAAGAACTTTTTGTGACTTACTATTAACTTCTCAAAAGAACATTATTACATGGGAATTCTACCATTCCCATTTATAAGATGAGAAAAACAGGGCACAACGAGATTAAACAAGCGACCTCATGACAAAAATTTAGAAAACAGCCAAGACAGGTTTGAATCTATGTGTGCTTGATTACAGAGGCTATGGTTTAACATCAAATAAATAATTCTGTGCCAGAGAAGATTTCATGGAAAAATCTTGTGCCCTATCCACTCTTTGAATACCTCCTCCTTCTTCCTCACCTCATCCTTTATTGATGTGTCCCCTCTTACTCACTAGTGACCATCTTCTAGTCATCTTTCCCCATTTTCCTGCCTCATTGTAAGCTCTCAACAAATATTCCATGAATGCATATATCCTACCATGAGCAAAATGATACAAACATATATGTGTATATCTTACCAATCCAACACTTGCAGAGGTATCACTGTTAAAGAATACATTGTATTTCCTCAGAAAAGGTTAAAAGAACCCATGCTGAGCTTCCTGACTGCCTCCATTGCCTTGTTCAATGTTCTGCATTCCAGAAGGGCCCCAGTATATACTGTTCAGCTGATTAATCCCCTCTCCACACAATTAAAAATAAGACACAGCCCTGTCCTGAGCAGCTCTCAATTAGGTAGGAATTTAAACACACACACACACACACACACACACACACCACACAATAATGGCATAATGTTAGAGGGGCTGTCAGGAAAATCTCAATGTACCAGTCTTTCAGTTCACAAGAAACAAATGAACATCAAATGAATCTGGGTTGACCAGCAGGTTTTTTTTTTTTTTTTTATGTTACATTAATCACCATACGTTACATCATTAGTTTTTGATGTAGTGTTCCATGATTCATTGTTTGTGTATAACACCCAGTGCTCCATTCAGTACGTGCCCTCTTTAATACCCATCACCAGGCTAACCCATCCCCCCACCCCCCTCCCCTCTAGAACCCTCAGTTTGTTTCTCAGAGTCCATCCTCTCTCATGGTTCGTCTCCCTTTCCGATTTCCCCCTCTTCATTTTTTCCTTCCTACTCTCTTCTTCTTCTTCTTCTTTTTTTTTTTTAACATATAATGTATTATGTGTTTCAGAGGTACAGGTCTGTGATTCAACAGAATTACAGAATTCACAGCGCTCACCATAGCACATACCCTCCCCAATGACCAGCAGTTCTGAAATGGCAGGCAGTAATGAGCTTGCTAATTATTATCTATCCACCCCTAGCTAGTCATCCTATCTGGCTACCTGGAAGATACCTTCCATCTCACCTTGGGAATCCCCCAGTGCCTTTTCTCAGATAAAGACTGTCAAGCCAGTAACCTGAAAAAAAAATCTCTCCAAATGACCTTCCGGGTATCTAGGCTAATAAAGGAATTCTATGTGAAATATTAATGTCCCTCATTGAATGTGAACTTTTGACTGCGTCAAAGCCCTCACCAGCCTTCTCCACATGATCCCTGCTTTCTCTGTTTTATTGTTATTGATATTATTCAGCCAGAATTCAGACTGCCCTCCCAAAACACTTTTACTCCCCCCTGGAAAGTCATTTATGTGTATCTTACGGCCTTGGAGATGATTAAAGGATGATCTCTATTCCCGTTTAGTCATTTGTCATTTTGCCTTGGGTCATAAACGTCTAGGGTGGTTTCCAGGGAGATTTAACCAAGTGATTGGAGTGGAATTTTACAAGATGTCTCTCCAGAGGTAAGGGGGGAAAGCAGCATGAGGCCAAGTCAGACTGGAATTCCCACCATTCCCTGGGTATGCCCTCCTGATCAAGCCTTTCACCTCTGCACTTGGTCACCTCATCTGTCGAATGTTATGATTAGTGAGCTTATATTCATAAACACGCACAGAAGGTGCTCCCTACCTGAGTGTTTCCTTCCCTATGCAATTCTGAAGAGGGACTCTGAGTGCTATCATTGCAGGAGGGTCCATGACCCAGGTGGGCAAAGTCTGGTACCTGCAGAAGCGTAGCCAACCAGACTAGGAAGGCCATGGGGAGGAACACACAGGGGCTGACAGCAGAGCTTTCAGCATCCCTTTGGGGCGGTAGTGGTTGATGTGCACTGCAAGGGAGTTTATATCCAGATGGGGTGCAGCATTCTTTTCTGTCTCTTAGAATTATGCACTCCCCAAAGTCCCCAAATCCTTGGAGCCACTGTGACGTGCAAATGGCCAAACTAGATAAAGCCCTGGCCAGCCTCACTTTGGCCCGTTGTTTTGAAACCAATGAGAGGCTAAGGGACCATCTCTGGAAGGGAAAAGATGTTGGTTCCCGTGGTGTCAGCTGGGAGAGAACAAACACTGTGAGTGGCAGTGTGTGCGAGGGGCTGGGGAACTGTAAGATGAATAAGACACAGCCCCCACATGTACAGAGTTGAGGGGGGCTGTCCCAGGACAGCATGCGCCACGCTATGAATGTGGTACAGAGAGAGGGATGCCTTCTCCAGGGAACAATGTGATTCGGAGCTAGGCCTTGAGGAACATACAAGAGTTACTAGGCAGGCTGCCTAGACTGAGGGGAGAACAAGAAGCCAAGGAACAAGTGTGAGACGTAAGGCTAGGAAGATACTTTGGGCCTCACAGACAACGCTAAGAGGTCCTGCAAAAGGTTACCACAGAAGTGGTCTTAGGAAGAGCACAACGGGATCAGATGTGTTTGTCCTGAAGGGCCGCTTTTCTTCATATCTTAGAATTTGATTAACAAGCCTATGGTCTTAGAAAAACTTCTATTAAACCTGTATATTGTTCTTTAGAGTTTGTAATATATTTTCCCATACATTATTGCATTTATTATTTAATGAGGGCAATAATGTAACACATCTAATACAATGATGCATCAGTTAGTGCCTTAGGAGTAGAAACAAAAGAAACCTATTCTTCTGAGAAATGAAGAGATATCTGAAGACTCACTTACCAACAGGGCAGGGAATGTGCAGCCCCAGGGTTTCAGGGTGAGTCAAAGTGCATTGTCTCTAGGGATGCCAAACTGGGGGGTGACCAGATCAACCATTTTCTTTTTCTTCCCCTACCTTTTAAAGTATTTAAGACATAAAAACAACCACATAAAATATAATATAATAAGCAACTGTGTTCCCAATACCCAGCATTACCAAATCATTACATGTTGTCATATTTGTCTTAATAAAATATCAATGATGTAGTTAAGGATGCCATGTCCTCCGTCTCCAGTCTCATTCTTCTGGATGCCTCTGTCCCAAAGGTCACAACTCTTTATGATCTTTACATGTATGTTTTATTATTTTATTATAAAGGGGATATATAAAAAATGTATTGTTTTACAGGTTGCTTTTTTGCTCAGCATTTTAGCCATATTGATTCAGGTGGGCTCAGTTCATTCATTTTCACTGTAGGATAATATCCATTATCAAAAAATGCCCCTTTCTTTCTTGTTCTCTCTTTCTGTCTGTCTTCCTCATTCCCTCTAATTTGGTTCCTTTGGATGCTCTGGAACAGTTTCTGCAAAGGAGAGTTGTAAGACTTATGAGGGAGTGCCCCTCAGAGACACACAGAGGACAGTGAGGAAGGAAGAGATTGAATGGAGATGTAGCTGCAGCAGATACCTCCGCCTGTCCACAGGCAGCGCTGGGACTGAGGTGGCCCTCACTGTTGTCCAAATGGAGACCAGGCGGCCAGGCCTTTGGTTCACCAGATTAGCCAATCATTCGAACTTATGCCCCTGAGCCCGGTGCATAACCGTGGGCGAATCAGTTCGCAGTGCGGAAGGACAATTCCCAGCGACGTATACAGATGTGAGCCTGTGGCACCTGGAAACCCAGTCACTGGGGAATGCGGGTGCCAGCTTGAAGAAGGATCTGGATGGAGCACCCCAGCATCCACAAGAGGCTGATACATAGGGTGGTTTGACACTCAGCAATTAGTCTGTCTTTCTTCTGGGGTGGTTTGTAATAACTGAGAGCTCAGAAAGCACGAACTGCAATTTCGCAGCCTCCTGGACGTAGTCCTGTGCATGTGGCTTAGGTTCGGCCATCAGAGCACTTGCGGGAGGTTTGAAAGGAGGGAGATGAAAACTGAGCTTCTGCTCCTGCATATTTGCTGGAAATGTCCTGTGCCAGTGACAGCAAAAAGTCTAGAGTCTAGGTGCTGGCTTTGTGGGTGTTGAGAAATAGCCTATGTGGGGTGGGGGGGAGAGGGGGCACCTGGGTGGCTCAGTCAGTTAAGC